>NC_133328.1:263319808-263660436 GCF_042186555.1 Aquarana catesbeiana
TGCGCACATCTTTTGCGTTTCACTGGGCAGACAAATCAATACGATATCTGGGCATTGACATCACTCTGGACCTGGCACACCTGTATCCTTCCAATTTTCAACCCCTGCTACATAGAGTGAAAACTTACCTTCGCAACTGGCACTCCCTGACCTTGACGTGGTTCAGGCGGTGTAACGCCCTGAAGATGACGGTTCTCCAGAGGATTTTGTATAAACTCCAAGCTATGCCAATCTGCGTTCCCTTGATATTTTTCAAAGTCTTCGGGCGATAATTAGAGATTTTATCTGGGCCCATAAGTCACCTAGGCTTAAAATGCAATTATTATCTATGCCGAAGGAGAAAGGGGGCATAGGTATCCCGATTTCTTCAAGTACTACAGGGCAGTGCACCTCTCGAGGGTCGTAGACTGGCATTGTAATAAGGTTTCCAAACAGTGGGTGGGGATGGAGATTGAGGATGCATCCATTCCTCTTTTGACGTCACCATGGCTCACTTCCACTCCTCCAGAAGACATGAAAAACCATCCCCTGATTGCCGCTACCCTCACAGTAGTCAGGTTGACCTTTCGCAATACAGGTCTCTCATCGTTACCTTCCCCTATGACTCCTGTCATAGGAAATCCTGACTTTATACCCGGTCTTACCAGCAGAAGGATGAGACAGCTGATCCCATCAGGGAAATATCGCCTGGTTGATGTTTGGCCACGGGTGGGGCTCCCCTCGCTGTCAGCTATTTCTAGACTCATAGACCCACCATTAGATAATGTAAGCACCAACCAACTCGGACATTTCTTGCAGTCTCTGCAGAAGGCACCATATACCCCACTTGATCTCACCCCCTTTGAATCATTATGCAGTGCAGGGGAACCTTCTCGAAATAAGCTTTCTCCGCTATATAGCTACTTGACAACTCAAACTGATGAAACGGCCCTGACAATTGTTCGCCAATGGAAAAAGGACTTAGGGACTCAGTTTTCACCACGGCAGGTGGGAAAAAGCCTAATTTTGGCACACAAGTCCTCCATTGCGAACCAATACCAGGCAATTGGGTACAAAATTGTATCCCGATGGTATAGAGTTCCCTATATACTTCACAAGATGGATGGAGCCTCTCCTGATAAGTGCTGGCGATGTAATGTGGAAGTTGGTACGATTCTCCACATTTTTTGGTCCTGCCCTGTACTGGGAGGTAACAACAACCATCAAAAACTTGACCTCAGTGGAATTGAAAGGTAACCCGGCCGCATGTCTCCTACACCTGACAGAGAGACCCATTCAGAAATATAAAAAGACACTTACAATGCAACTTCTCAATGCAGCAAGGGTGTGTATCCCTGCGTTGGGGAGGCAACCTCAACCACCAACTAGGGTCCTGTGGTACTCCAAAGTCAATTGTATTCTCCGTATGGAGGAATTGGCAGCTACCCTCCATAATACGGAAGAACAATTCAGAGACAAGTGGAGGCCCTGGAGACATTTCACATGCACAGATGTGTACCTGCAGGAGGTGGCTCACTCCAAAGCCCAATTGAGTTAATTTATCCAAAGCACTGAGCATTGTACTGGGACGTCTGTTAATTTTGTGGGAGTACAATACCACCCCCCCCTTTTTTTTTTCCCCTTTCCTCCCCCTCCCTCCTCCTTCTTTTTTTTCTCTTGTTAAAGCTATGTTTCTGCACCTCAGCCGTTGTTACGGCTGTTATACAATCGTAGTGAGTATAAAAAATTTAAAGATTTTTCAGTGTTTGTTAGTTAATGTAATAGTATTAGATTCACTCACTTAATTGCTGAATCTTCAATGTTTGGTTAGCATGGTAAATGTCCTTAGGGGCACGTTAGGTCTCCTGGTTTTAATGTTTATAAATGTTACCGTATAGGCACAGTAATTCATAAATGTCAACAATTGTTCTTTCAAGTCTTGTTTTGGGCTTCTCGGAATATACCGACCAAATGTATGTATGTATATGAAATGTCGTGACTTGCTGTATTTAAGGAACTTTGCCATAAATAATAAAGGAATTAAAAAAAAAAAAAGTTGCCCTTGACAGTCAGCCGAAAGGCCTATTTCTTCACTAGGTTTGCTAAAACCCCCACATACTCTTCACACCTTTCCGGTTCATCCATTGCTGGAACAGCTTATACATGCTGATTGGGTTCACCCAGATAAGCATTTTTTCCCTCCTCTCTATCCTATGGAAGAGAAATTTACCAGGAAATGGAGTATTCTGGTAGTGGGTGCTGCTATATCCTCTGTGAATAAAAACTTGACTTGTCCTGTAGACAATGCTCAGATGTTGAGGGATCCAACAGATAAGAGACTAGAGTCTTTACTCAAGACATTTCTTTTTCCATGGCAGGTGCGTTAACTTAACCGGCGATTGCAGCAATAGGCATCTGCCAATCCCTAAAAGACCAGCTGAAGCAGGTTCTTAGAGATATTCCAGTTCAGCAGGCCCGGGATTTAGCTGAATTACCTAGGGAGCTGTGTTTTGCAATTGATGCTATTAAAAATTCTATTCATCAGGCTTCTCACCTTACTCTCCTATTGGTGCATATGTGTAGAATCTTATGGCTGAAAAACTGGTCAGCCGAGGCGCCATGCAAAAAACTCTTGGCTAGATTTCCGTTTCACAGTGAACGGCTTTTTGGGGGATGACTTGGATAAATATATCCAAAAAATCTCAAGTGGGAAAAGTACCTTGTTACCAGTTAAATGAAAGTATAAGTGTCCCTCGTTCAAACAAGCTTCCTCTCTAGGGCCAGGGGCAACTGCCTCCCGGCAGTCGCGACGGCCTCCGCCATCGGGTTCAAGAGGTAAAGCTCAAGGTCATGCCCAGGGACAAAAGATGCCCCGAGGGAGGAAACATACAAAACAGAATTCTAAAGCCTCCTTATGAAAGGGCGCCCCCGCTCACTCGGGTGGGGGAAAGGCTTTTGCAATTTGCAAAGGTGTGGCAGGAAGAGATTTAGGACAACTGGGTCACTTCCACTCTCGGTTACAAACTAGAGTTGCGAGAATTTCCAGTGCCTCGTTTTTTTAGGTCAAACGTTCCCAAATATCCAGGGAAAAGGCAGTCCCTCTTCCTGGTATTAGACAAGCTATTGTCTCGGGGTGATCATGGAGATCCCCGTAAAAGAGCAGGGTCTGGGGTTTTATTCAAACCTTTTCACGGTGCCAAAACCAAATGGAGGTGTCAGGCCCATTTTAGACCTCAAGGGGTTAAATCAGTACCTGAATATTTGCTTATTTCACATGGAGTCAATCCGGTCAGTAGTTTCCACCCTACAAGGGGGGAAACTTCTGGCATCAATCGACATCAAGGATGCATATCTGCATGTGCCTATTTTTCCCGCTCACCAGAAATTTCTGTGATTGAAGGTAGAAGGGCGCCATTTTCAGTTTGTAGCCTTACCTTTCGGCCTAGCTACTGCACCCCGGGTTTTTACAAAGGTTCTGGCCCCACCTTTGGCCAGACTAAGAACTCAGGGCATCTATATTAACCCATCGTTTTTCACGTTTCTCCCTTGCCCACACCACCACTCCTGATAAAACCACTGCATAGTAATATTTTTTAACATCAGGGAACTGCTAAACCCCCTTGCTTTTTTGCCACTGTCTCAGAACTTCAAATGAGATTCTAGGATTTTTATTTTGCGAAATAAATTTCATTAGTATAGATTTTAGTGTTTTAAAATAATAGTGCGGTAGTGCTATGAGCAACATTTGAAACTTATATGTAATCTTCGGGAGAAGAACCATCTTGAGCATATTGATACGCCCTATCCAGGAGAGGGGCCTTAATGACATTTTTTTAATTTTGTTTTTGATTTTGTCTAGTAGAGGGATATAATTTACTTTATATATTTTTTTTTGAGAGAAGTTGCTAACTTTACCCCTAGATATTTTAAACCCTCCTTCTTCCATGGAAACTGAAAATCCTTTTGCAGGCTCTGTTGTTCCTGTTTAAAATCTCAGACTTATTAAGGTTTATTTTAAAATTTGAAAGTTCTCCATATTGTTTTAGGGTTTTAAGTAAGTTTGGTAATGTAATCCTAGGGTTAGATATGTAAAATAATACATTGTCGGCAAATGCTGCCAGTTTGTGTTCATCGTCCCCAATTTTAATACCCCCTATGTCTACATTAGCCCATATCGTTGCGAGGAGTGGTTCTAAGGATAGTACAAAAAGTAACGGGGAGAGGGGACACCCCTGTCTCGTCCCATTTTTTATTTCAAAGGGGGTAGATGACTCTCTGTTAATTTTAATAACCGCGATCAAATGTTTATATAGAACTTGGATCCACTGGATCATTCTAGGGCCCAGTCCTATGAATTCCAGTGTTATTATGAGTCCCCAGTCTACCCTGTCGAAGGCTTTTTCAGCGTTTATCAACAGAAATAAACCTGGGGACCCACTATTCTTTATTTTCTGGAGGAGGAGTAAAGTTCTCACTCCATTGTCTCTCCCCTCCCTCCCCGGGATAAATCCAACCTGGTCCGGGTGTACGAGTTCATTCATCAGATCTTTTATCCTAGTAGATAAAATTTTTACATAAAGTTTCATGTCAACATTTAGGAGGGATATTGGACTGTAGCTTGAGCAGAGTGTTCCGTCTTTCCCCTCCTTCAAGATGACTGTTATTGAGGCTAACAGGGCCTCTCTACTTATGTCATATTCCACACCCAGTCCATTCATGTATTGACAAAGCCTTGGTATTAAAATACCCTTGAAAGTTTTCAGATAACTCGTTGTGAACCTGTCTGGTCCAGGGCTTTTCCCCAGGGCAGAATCCTGTAATGCTTTATTAATTTCTTCTTGGGTTATAGGTTTAATATAATTTCATACAAATAATTTGTGTGAAGCATGGTTAAATAGCTCAATATGGAATCCCGCTCAACACATTACTGGGAGCTAAAATGCACGAGATTACACAAAATGCACTTAAAATTTGGGACTTGGTCCATAAATAAAGCAAATGGAAATATAAGTCACCTTTAAATTTTTTTGAAAGACAATGATTACTTTGCACCAGGGAAAAGGACAATTGGTGGGAATTGGATAAAAAGGGATAATGCACAATTAAGGGATATAACCAAGAAAGGGAAAATAAGCACGTTCTCTGAGTTACAACAAAACACGGATCTACTGCTGATTAATGAATGGCGCTACCTCCAGTTAAAGCATTTCGTAGAAAATCTGCCTCAACCAATAAAAACAGTAGAAGAATTAATGCCATTTGAGCGGCTGTGTATAGCTGGAAACACAAAAAGGGATATTTCTCGGCTTTATAAAATGCTATTGGCAAATGATGAACTGAAGGTACCGCCATTCTTAATAAAATGGGGAAAAGAATTAGGGTCACTTGAGTACAAACACAAGATTGTGAAGATTTTGAATTTAACACATAATTCCGCCATAGACATTAAGACGGCTGAAATGAATTATAAATGTTTGACAAGGTGGTATGCTACCCCTGACAAACAAAGTAAATTTCAACCGGAGAAATCACATGAGTGCTGGAGAGGGTGTAAGGACATTGAAACGATGGCCCACCTGTGGTGGAACTGTCCCAGAATCAAAAAATATTGGAAAGAAACTTTACAACTGATAACAGAAATTACTGGTAAAGTGGTTCCCGAGGACCCATGGATATGTCTATTCCATGGAATAGAGGGCTCAGTGAAGCAATATAGGGAATCAATAACCCCTCATTTCTTGAATGCGGCAAAAAGCCTTATACCAAAAAAATGGCAGGAGGATGGAAGCCCCACAATGCGGGATTGGGTCAGTGCTATAGAAGGAACATACGAAATGGAAGGCCTGAGATATAGTGGGTTGGAAGCAAGAGAGGGGATAATGGATAAGTGGGATTGTTGTCAGGAGTTCAAGAAGACGTGGAGATATGTGGAGGTTATGACTAGTGGAGATTAGGGAGAAAGTAGCTAAAGACACAACCAAATTGTTTGGACTGAGTGAGAGGAGGGGGGGGGTTAAATGTATTGTAAGGTGACAACTGTGTTGTGCAGTTTGTGTTATTCTTTTGTACCGTATATACTCGAGTATAAGTCAAATTTTTCAGCCCCTTTTTTTGGGCTGAAAGTGCCCCCTTCGACTTATACTCGAGTCACCGCCATCTGCCTACATGATCAGCGTGTCATGCAGGCAGACGGCGGCCAGCGTGTGCTACATAGTCGGCAGCAGCTCTCACTGTTCAAAAGCCACGCCTCCTCGTCTGTGATAGGCAGTCAGTGTACAGCCTATCACGGACATTCTCTCATCCTCGTCCGTGGTATGCGGATGAGAGAACGTCCGTGATAGGCTGACTGCTGGGAAATGGAGTTTTCTGCCTATCATGGACGAGGAGGAGGCGCAGCTTTTGAACAGTGAATGGCCGCCGCACATGCTGATCGGTGCAGAGCGGCACACGGAGGATGCACACACACACATATACACACAGGTACATATACACATGACACATGCACACATACGCAGGACACAGGTACATATACACATGCACATATACACAGGTACATAGACACAGGTACATACACAGGTACATATACACATGACACATGCACATATACACAGGACACAGGTACATGACACATGCACATATACACAGGACACAGGTGCATGACACATGCACATATACACAGGACACAGGTGCATGACACATGCACATATACACAGGACACAGGTACATGACACATGCACATATACACAGGACACAGGTACATGACATGCACATATACACAGGACACAGGTACATGACACATGCACATATACACAGGACACAGGTACATGACACATGCACATATACACAGGACACAGGTACATGACATATACACAGGACACAGGGAGGCATGCAGCTGCAGATGGGCATTGTTGACCCTCTTTTTCCACTTACAGTAGCTGCATGTCTCGCCCTCGTCTTATACTCGGGTCAATAAGTTTTTCCCATTTTTTTTGTGGTAAATTAGGGCCTCGACTTATACTCGGATCGACTTATACTAGAGTATATACGGTATATTGAAATGTGATTTGATAAAATAAAAGAAATAATTAAAAAAAAAAAAGAACTCAGGGCATAACATTTATAGTATACCTAGACGACTTGTTACTAGTAGACTGGTCGGTAGCCTGCTTAGACCAAAGTGTGGTCAGCACAGTCAACTACCTGGAATCCCTAGGTTGGATTCTCAACCTAGAAAAATCTTCCTTAAAGCCATTATCAGCGCTTTAAGGGATTTGGTTCAGGTGGTCAGGACAAAGAAGAATCCCTCCGTTCGCCTTTGCATGAGATGGTGGTCTCATTCGAAGCTGTTCCTTATGCCCAGTTTCATTTGAGACTGTTGCAAAACAGTATACTAACTGCCTGGAACAAAACGGTCCAAGCTCTAGATTTCCCAATCTTTACTCCAAAGGTACATCAGAGCCTTAGTTGGTGGTGCATGACCAAAAATCTGCAAAAGGGGAAACCCTTCATACCAGTTACCTGGAAGGTGGTAACAGATGCCAGACTCTCAGGTTGGGGAGCATTCCTGGAAGAGGCCTCTGTCCAAGGAAAATGGTCCACAACCGAGAAAACCTTGCCCATCAACATTTTAGAGATTCGGGCAGCACGCTTGGCTCTGGACGCCTGGACGTTCAGGTTGCAGAATTGTCCTGTAAGGGTCCAATCTGACAATGTCACAGCAGTAGCTTATAATAATCACCAGGGGGGCACCAGGAGTCATGCAGCCCAGAGGGAGGTAAATCATATCCTAGCCTGGGCAGAAAAACATGTACCTTGCCTATCCGCAATCTTCATTCCAGGAATAGAGAATTGGCAGACGGACTTCTTAAGTCGCCAGCAGTTGTTCCTGGGGGAATGGTCTCTGCACCCCGACATTTTCCGGGCTCTATGCCAAAGATGGGGGACCCCGGACGTAGATCCATTGGCATCCAGGTTCAACAAAAAACTGGACAACTTTGTGTCAAGGACAAGAGATCCTCTCGCTTGCGGGTCAGATGCGTTGGTGACCACGTGGAATCGGTTTTCACTGATTTATGCATTCCCCTCTGTTCAGCTGCTACCTCGTCTTCTTCGCAGAATCAGACAAGAAGGGAAGCCGGTGATTCTTGTAGCCCCGACATGGCCCAGAAGATCTTGGTATGCGGAGATCATAAGGATGGCAGTGGGGGGACCCATGGACCCTCCCAACACGTCCAGACCTGCTCTCCCAGGGACCAGTATTTCACCCTACCTTACAAACGCTAACGGTTTGGCTATTGAAACCCACATTCTGAAGAATAGGGGTCTTTCAGGGTCAGTGCTATCTACCCTGATTAATGCTAGGAAACCAGCTTCCAGAGTCATATATGATAGAGTCTGGAGAGCATATGTTGCTTGGTGTGAATCCAAAGGTTGGCATCCTAGAAAGTATGTCATAGGCAGAATTTTGGCTTTTCTGCAATTAGGAGTAGAAATTAAGCTGGCCTTAAGTATTATCAAGGGTCAGCTTTTGACCTGATCGATATTGTTTCAGAGACCACTTGCTTCTCATTCCTTGGTCAAGACTTTTATACAGGGGGTGACTTGGCTTAAACCGCCAATTAGGTCACCATTATGTCCTTGGGATTTGAACTTGGTATTGTCAGTATTGCAGAAACAGCCATTTGAGCCAATACGATCTATTCCCTTTGGTCCTTTTGACAAGGAAATAAGTATTTCTGATTGCAATATCCTCTGCAAGAAGGGTATCAGAATTAGCTGCTCTTTCATGTAAAGAGCCATATTTAATTATCCACAAGGATAAGGTGGCGTTGCAGCCTCATCCAGTTTTCTTGCCTAAAGTAGTGTCAGATTTTCATCTGAACCAGGATATTATCCTTCCTTCATTTTTTCCAGAACCTTATTCGGGGCTTGAGAAGTCACTACATTCCCTTAATGCAGTGAGAGCAATTAAAGTCTATTTAAAGGCAACTGCTCAGGTTCAGAAAACAGATGTTTTGTTTGTTTTGCCAGGCGGTCCTAAGAAAGGACTGGCAGCATCAAAAACTACTGTTTCTAGATGGGTTATGCAAATTATCATTCAGGCTTATGGTTTTAAAGGGAGGACCACCCTTTAAGATCAAAGCACACTCGACCAGAGCAGTTTGTGCTTCTTGGGCAGTGCGTCACCAGGCCTCTAAGGCTCAGATTTGCAAGGCTGTAACGTGATCTTCAGTCCATACGTTCACTAGATTCTATCAAGTGGATGTGAAAAGACATGAGGATACCGCCTTCGGGCGCAGTGTGCTGCAGGCTGCAGTATAGGTCCTCAAGTCTGATGGCATCCTACTTATTTGTGTCTCCCTCCCCTCAGTGGGCATTGCTTTGGGACATCCCATATAGTTATCACTATGTCTCTGTGTCCCGTGATGTACGATAAAGAAAATAGGATTTTTATAACAGCTTACCTGTAAAATCCTTATCTTGAAGTACATCACGGGACACAGAGATGATCCCTCCCCCCTCTTTGAGATATATGTATATTGCTTGGCTACAAAACTGAGGTGCTCCCAGTGTGGGAGGGGTTATATAGGGAGGCAACTTCCTGTCTTGAGTGTGCCAGTGTCCATCACCTAAAGGTGGCTATATACCCATGTAGTTATCACTATGACTCTGTGTCCTGTTATGTACTTCAAGAAAAGGATTTTACAGGTAAGCTGTTATAAAAATACTATTTTTTTTTTTTTTTTTTAAATGCTGCTGCAAGAGGTACAGTCTCTGGATGTTGTGCCCGCTCCAAGCCACCAGTTGTAGGGGATCAGACTCAATGCAGGGACAAACTCAGTTTCTTTAGGAAAACATGTTTAATCAACAGGATATTCCCAAACAGTAGAAAAAGGGCATTTTGCCATCAATCAAAAAAAAAAAAACTTCTGCTCTACCGAGCCTCACTGTGTCTGTAGTCTGACCAGTCCTTGGTTTTGTAGTAAGTGTCCTTACAAACGCAAATACTTTGTATCCAAAGTCAGGGATAAGCAGCCATGCTCCTAGTTGCCTCCTCACATGGAGACACACACTCTCTCTGAGAGCTAGGACCAGCTGCCTTAATCAAGACCTGAAAAGAAACCATTAAACTGCAGTCCACAGACTTGGGAATCTGTCCCACCCAGATCTCTGACTCCCAATAAAACCAGCCCCGGAACGGACTTTACCAATGCAGGTTAAAGAACTATCCTTCTTTACCCTGAAGTCTTTGCTGGTATTATCTTAGCTTGCAAATCTAAGAATCCGTGGAGGAACATATATCCCATCAATCACTTTTCCTGTAATTTTAACCTATTTTACAGGCACCCCACTACAGGTGTCTCCACAAAGAGAATCTGCTGTTGATGGTCACTCGCTGGGACGCAGGCTATGCACTGACTTTCCATATTCGGAGGAGAGCACATTGAAGAGGCAGGAAAAGACTCATAGTGTGTATCATTTAAACGCCGTTGAGTTTAATAAAAATTGCACTTACAACAATGGGAGCACGGCTGCCTGCAGTACGATTGTGCCCTAAATGCCACACCACTAGCTCCTTGTCCGTTGTGTTTCCCCCAAATGGGCATCAACTGGGATTGGAGGCTCTCCAAAGAAATACATAATTTTTTTTTCTTCAAAATTTTCAGTCTTTTTCCGTTTATTTAGCAAAAAATAAAAAACCTAGTGGTTATTAAATACTACCAAAAGAAAGCTATTTCTGTGAACAAAATGATTAAAAATCTTGTTTGGGTACAGTGATGAATGACCGGGCAATTGTCATTGAAAGTTTGACAGGGCTGAAAATTGACCTGGGCAGAAAGGGGGTAAAAGTGCCTGGTATTGAAGTGGTTAATGTCTCTCTTTCTGCACCACCCATCACGATCTCACGGTATGGATACATGCAAACAATAAAAAATCCTAGTGCTCTTTGTATTGTGGAAGGTGAGGTAAAAATATGCTGGGTCCTACTCACATTATAGCATTAACCTTTACTACTCATTCAATTTATTGTATCGGGTATATGTACTAGCTGCTCACCTTCAGTGGACCTCACTAGTTATATCAAGGTTTAAAAAGGCTTAAGTTGTTCCGTCCACATCCAACCTCCTTCACTTCCTCCTCTGCTCTGCTTCCCATATACATGACCGCATGCAAACAGAAACGGAACCAATAGTGTAATCCACTATAAAAACTTTATTACAAATCTATTAAGAATTCCACTCATATAAACAGAGCACCGACAGTGCTATCTTATACGCATAAGCAAATTTCATCCATAAAAGCAACCTGTCCATGTTAAGACATCAGGAGCAAATATATCTTATGGCTCCTGTAGTGTGGCTCTGCCTCTATATGCATTACGCCAAACGGGCTTCCTCAGTAGGTCCTGCATGTATCCATACCCATGAGGGGGGGATTGTGACAGGCGGTGGAGGAGTTAAGCCGGGTACACATGGGCAGAATGTCGGGAGACAACAACCAGTTTGGCTGACCTCTGTTGGACGAGCATGCTGGAAAACCAGCATCTGACCGATTCCCAATCGGCACACTCAGCCAATGGCAGAGAGCGCTGTTCAGAGTGTTCTGGCGGGGGGCTGTCCCCCTGTCAGAACACAACAGTTCAGCGGGGGGAGATCGCTGAACGAACCTCACATGGTTAGTATAGTGGTGTCAGTTTTTCTTTTCGTTCAACCCAAGGGGTTGAACGAAAAAAAAAAAAACGAATAGTGTGTACCAGGCTTTATCTTGTGGCTCATAGAATACATGCATTTATGACCTTGATGAAAATTAAGGTCCGCTAAGGGAGGTGAACACATATCAAAAGATAAGGCGTTGAGGAAGATTGCATGTATTATTGGCATTGCAAGAGAATATAGATCAAGGAAGCACTTTTTTTATGTAATATGATGAAGTAACTGACAGTAAAACTATCATAGCACTGAAAAATGGCCTGATAATGAAGGGGTGCCCAAACTGATTGTGTAAAGGAAGAAAAACGGCCACACACCAGGAAATAAAAACAGTTTCTTTATTGTAGACAATCCATTAAAAGTCAAGTAATGCCAGACACACACGACCCATGGCGGATCAGCAAACGTCTTCACTTTAATGGATTGTCTACAATAAAGAAGCTGTTTTATTCCCTGGAACTGCGGCTGTTTTTCTTCCTTTACACATTTATCCATCAAACACGTTTTTTATTGAAAATATAGTAAACATGTATACATTCATGCATTTCTTGTATCAAAAAAAAACAAAACTACAAGCAATACAATGTATAATAACAGGCAATTCG
This sequence comes from Aquarana catesbeiana, assembly GCF_042186555.1. Lineage (NCBI taxonomy): Eukaryota > Metazoa > Chordata > Amphibia > Anura > Ranidae > Aquarana > Aquarana catesbeiana. Next base: position 263,332,104 of record NC_133328.1, read on the forward strand.
CTATGTCTACCCCCAAATTATATGTATTATGATACGTTATTTTTTTTTATAAATCACCAATGATATTTGATAAGAAAAAGGAAAAAAAACAAAAAAAAAAAACATTCCAGATACTGTGCACACCGTGTCATTCCATTAAACGCTTCTCCCTTAATTTTATATGTCACATACAGGTTTCAGGTGTTTTAAGCCACTTGTCCCAAATTTTTGCATACTTTGTAGGACACCCTCTATGTGAATATGTGAGTTTCTTATAGGGTAATACTGTATTTACTTCTGTAACCCAGTGTGCAAGCTCTGGCGGATCAGGCCTCATCCAAAGTCTGGCTATAACTTTTCTTGCAGAGAAGAGCGTTTCCTGAAGAAATATCTTTTGGAATTTGTTGATCTCTGTATTTGGGAAAATTCCTAAGATACACAATTTGGGTTGTAGTGTGATAGGAGAGCCCATTGTGCCATGCAGGAATCTCACCACTTGGGTCCAGAAGGCCTGAATCTTTGGGCACTGCCAGATTAAGTGAAAGAATGTGCCTATTGCTTGATTGCACATTATACATGTTATAGACTGATTCTGTTTATATCTAGAAATTCTATATGGTGTGAGGTAGGATCTATGTAATATGAAAATCTGGGTCAACCTATCCGATAATTTAGGGGATACCAGTTTGCAAGCATCAAGAGCATCACTCCATTCATCATCCTCCATATTGCCCACCTCCACCTCCCTCTCCCACCTAGGTTTCAGTGCATATGCAATTTTGGTTGCTGTCGGTGTTGTCAACATAATGTAAAATTGGGAGATCAATTTTTTGGGGTCTGGGTATTTTATTGATTCTTCCTTTACACATTTACAGATGTGGCTGCTGACCAGGCAGGCAACCAGGATTTTACTGCAGCATAGGATCTCGCAGTTTACTCCTGAAGTGGTGCATTCATAGTCTACCAAACTGATTGTGTGTATCCTGCATTATTTAACCACTTGCTGACTGCTATAGGGCAGCAGCTGTGCTCTGGATCACATATATACTGTGTGTGTGTGTATATATATATATATATATATATATATATATATATATATATGTGTGTGTGATCCTGCATTTCTGTCTGCAGGGGGCGTGCCACTTCTGCTGTAATTATTCACAGCAAAGCTGATCTACGAGTGTCCGGTACTCAATGCCCACCGATCATCAGGCAGAAACTCAGAAGGGAGCTCTGCCTATGTAAACAAGGCAGCTTTCCATACTAACAGGGGAGGAACTGATACATTTTGAGTTCCTGCAAATTGTCCGCCGCAATATAAGGCGCTGATCGCCACCATTACTAGAATACAATCCCAGTATGTATTACATAGTTTGTAGATGCTATAACATTCGTGTAAACCAATCAATATATGCTTATTGGGATTTTTTACCAACATGTAGCAGAATACATATTGGCCTACATTTATGAAGAAATGTGATTCCATTTTTTTTTTGATTGGATATGTTTTATATCCCAAAATAAAAAAATGTGTTTTTTTTTTTTTTTCAAAATTGTCGGTCTTTATAGCACAAAAAAATGTAAAATACAGTGGTAATCAAATACCACTGAAAGAAAGATCTATTTGTGAGGAAAAAATGACATTAATTGTATTTAGGTACAGTGTTGAATGACTGCGCAGTTGTCAGTTAAAGTAACACAGTGCCGTATTTCAAAAAGTGGCCTGGTCATGGGGGGGGTAAATCTTCTAGAGATCAAGTGGTTAAACAAAAGTCAATTGTTTGCTACATTTGTTTTTCTCTAATTTGTTTTCTTTCTCTCTTCTTTTTTTTTTTTTTTTTTTTGTAGGTTCTCAGACCAGGAGTTCTGTGGTTTCTAAGAAATTTGAATGATCCAGATTTTAACCCAGTCCAAGAAATGATTCATTTACCAATTTATAGACATCTCAGGAGATTTATCTTATCAGTGGTAAAGTTCAAATTGCAATTTTTACACAATGTCACGTAAAAAGTACTAATTTTCTAACCTCATTTTTTTGTTAATGTCTGGTATTTGCCTCCCTCCTGTTTAAAGTGGTTTATTAATGGGAATACAGTGCTGAAGCTTACTGATACATAATAAGTTTGCACCAAATGGAGCCTACCAGTACTGGGACAAGGAAAAACAGGAAGTTGAGCCGTGTTTTTACTGCCCCCACCCCCCTCTTTCCAAGCTTCAAAGGTGGCTGTATCCTTTATACATGCTTAGCAAAAAATTGGCCCCCATCATGTTTGACAGGTAGTACTGCCTGAACATGATCCATGTAAGTGAATGGGGCTGAGCTGCAACAGCCCTCATGCAGTGCGTGCAGTTTTAGCACAGTGGTGCAAAACTCCTAGAGTGTTAAAGCAGGTGATGAGAAGGAAACATAATATGTCCTCACTGCCTGTAAAATGTCCTCTGAAAAGCAATTCAATGCAAATTTTTCTTCAGAGGGCTACTAGAATTGTAAACTAGCCCTAAGGCTCCATTCACAAATTTGCAGTTGTGATGGAGCGTGTGAGTTTTTGTGCAGCATGTATAGGGCAGCCCATTCATTTCAGTAGGATGCTCTACATGTGAAAAACGCACAAAATAAAATTTTTAAAAATTGTGCTGCAAAAAAGTAGTATGCAAATGAGTGCAAAAGCAAGTGCATGAGTGTTCCATTAAGAGTTTATGGCGCAGCCGGATGCCTGCAAAAATGTGTGATTGCACATTCCTGCAACGCACACATGTCAACCTAGGGGCTAAAAGGCTAAGGGGGTCTGGGCAGGAGGGGGTCTGGGGCTGAGTTGTCTCCTCTCCCCTTATATTTACTGATAACACACAGTGAAGAGGTAGCTTCTTTTTCCCCTCTCCAGTCATGTAACATGGCACCTACAGAATCTCACAAAAGTAGTATGCACCTCACATTTTTGTAAATATTTTATTATACCTTTTCATGCGACAACACTGAATAAACTGCACTTTGCTACAATGTAAAGTAGTGAGTGTACAGCTTGTATAACAGTGTAAATTTGCTGTCCACTCAAAATAACTTAACACACAGCTATTACCTAGTTACAGACCAGCCGCCACAGTGAACTGTGGCAGGTTGGCTCCCCTGCGCAAATCACCGTCCTTGTATGTTGAGCGCATATGCAGCGATCTGTGGCCTTGCCCATTTGCTAGTGGGGGAGTCACCCGCGATCGCTCCAGAGACAGGCAGAATGGGGATTTGTCAGTGTAAATATACAGTTGCAATAAAAAGTATGTGAACCCTTTTGGAATGATATGGATTTCTGCACAAATTGGTCATAAAATGTGATCTGATTTTCATCTAAGTCACAACAATAGACAATCACAGTCTGCTTAAACTAATAACACACAAAGAATTAAATGTTACCATGTTTTTCTTGAACACACCATGTAAACATTCACAGTGCAGGTGGAAAAAGTATGTGAACCCTTGGATTTAATAACTGGTTGAACCTCCTTTGGCAGCAATAACTTCAACCAAACGTTTCCTGTAGTTGCAGATCAGATGTGTACAATGGTCAGGAGTAATTGACCATTCCCCATTTACAGAACTGTTTCAGTTCAGCAATATTCTTGGGATGTCTGGTGTGAATCGCTTTCTTGAGGTCATGCCACAGCATCTAATAGTTACATAGTAGGTGAGGTTGAAAAAAGACACAAGTCCATCAAGTCCAACCTATGTGTGTGATTATGTGTCAGTATTACATTACATATCCCTGTATGTTGCGGTCATTCAGGTGATTATTTAATAGTTTCTTGAAGCTATCAATGCTCCCCGCTGAAACCACCGCCTGTGGAAGGGAATTCCACATCCTTGCCGCTCTTACAGTAAAGAACCCTCTACGTAGTTTAAGGTTAAACCTCTTTTCTTCTAATTGTAATGAGTGGCCACGAGTCTTATTAAACTCTGTTCTGCAAAAAAGTTTTATCCCTATTGTGGGGTCACCAGTACAGTATTTGTAAATTGAAATCATATCCCCTCTCAAGCGTCTCTTCTCCAGAGAGAATAAGTTCAGTACTCGCAACCTTTCCTCATAACTAAGATCCTCCAGACCCTTTATTAGCTTTGTTGTCCTTCTTTGTACTCGCTCCATTTCCAGTACATCCCTCCTGAGGACTGGTGCCCAGAACTGGACAGCATACTCCAGGTGTGGCCGGACCAGAGTCTTGTAGAGCGGGAGAATTATCGTTTTATCTCTGGAGTTGATCCCCCTTTTAATGCATGCCAATATTCTGTTTGCTTTATTAGCAGTAGCTTGGCATTGCATGCCATTGCTGAGCCTATCATCTACTAGGACCCCCAGGTCCTTTTCCATCCTAGATTCCCCCAGAGGTTCTCCCCCCAGTGTATAGATTGCATTCATATTTTTGCCACCCAAATGCATTATTTTACATTTTTCTACATTGAACCTCATTTGCCATGTAGTCGCCCACCCCATTAATTTGTTCAGGTCTTTTTGCAAGGTTTCCACATCCTGCGGAGAAGTTATTGCCCTGCTTAGCTTAGTATCATCTGCAAATACAGAGATTGAACTGTTTATCCCATCCTCCAGGTCGTTTATAAACAAATTAAATAGGATTGGTCCCAGCACAGAACCCTGGGGAACCCCACTACCCACCCCTGACCATTCTGAGTACTCCCCATTTATCACCACCCTCTGAACACGCCCTTGTAGCCAGTTTTCAATCCATGTACTCACCCTATTGTCCATGCCAACGGACCTTATTTTGTACAGTAAACGTTTATGGGGAACTGTGTCAAATGCTTTTGCAAAATCCAGATACACCACGTCCACGGGCCTTCCTTTATCTAGATGGCAACTCACCTCCTCATAGAAGGTTAATAGATTGGTTTGGCAAGAACGATTCTTCATGAATCCATGCTGATTACTGCTAATGATATCGTTCTTATTACTAAAATCTTGTATATAGTCCCTTATCATCCCCTCCAAGAGTTTACATACTATTGATGTTAGGCTAACTGGTCTGTAATTCCCAGGGATGTTTTTTGGGCCCTTTTTAAATATTGGTGCTACATTGGCTTTTCTCCAATCAGCTGGTACCATTCCAGTCAATAGACTGTCTGTAAAAATTAGGAACAACGGTCTGGCAATCACCTGAGTGAGTTCCCTAAGTACCCTCGGATGCAAGCCATCTGGTCCCGGTGATTTATTAATGTTAAGTTTTTCAAGTCTAATTTTAATTCCGTCCTCTGTTAACCATGGAGGTGCTTCCTGTGTTGTGTCATGATGATAAACACTGCAGTTTTGGTTACTGAAGCCCCCCGATTCACTTGTGAAGACTGAGGAGAAGAATAAATTCAATAACTTTGCCATCTCCCCATCCTTTGTAACCAGATGTCCTTCCTCATTCTTTATGGGGCCAATATGGTCTGTCCTCCCTTTTTTACTGTTTACATACTTAAAGAATTTCTTGGGATTTTTTTTGCTCTCCTCCGCTATGTGTCTTTCATGTTCTATCTTAGCCGTCCTAATTGCACCCTTACATTTCTTATTGCATTCTTTATAAAGTCTGAATGCTGAGGATGATCCCTCAACCTTGTATTTTTTGAAGGCCTTCTCCTTTGCTTTTATATGCATTTTTACATTGGGGTTAAGCCATCCAGGATTTTTGTTCGCTCTTTTAAACTTATTACCCAATGGGATACATTGGCTAATGCCCTTATTTAATATGTTCTTAAAGCAAACCCATCTCTCCTCCGTATTCTTGTTCCTAATATTTTATCCCAATTTATGCCTTTTATCAATGTTTGTAGTTTAGGGAAGTTGGCTCTTTTGAAATTCAGTGTCTTTGTGTTCCCTTCATGTTTCCTATTTGTGTGATTTATACTGAAACTAATTGACCTGTGATCGCTGTTACCTAAATTGCCCCGTATTTCCACATCTGTGATCAGGTCTGTTTTGTTGGTAATCAGTAGATCCAGTAATGTTTTATTTCTAGTTGGTGCGTCTACCATCTGACCCATAAAATTGTCCTGCAAGACATTAAGGAACTAGCGATCCTTAAATGAATGTGCGGTTCCCTCCGCCCAGTCTATGTCTGGATAATTAAAATCCCCCATTATGATAACACTTCCCATCCTTGCTGCTAATCCAATTTGTGATAGAAGATCTGTCTCCACTTCCTCCCTCAGGTTAGGGGGCCTATAGCATACTCCCAGTATTATTTTCCCCTTAGCTTCATCCCTTTGGAGCTCTACCCATAAGGATTCCACCTCCTCTCTAGCTCCCTCAGTGATGTCATCTCTCACATTCGCTTGTACATTATTCTTGATATATAGGCATACCCCTCCCCCTTTTTTACCCTCTCTATCCTTGCGGTATAGGGTATACCCTTGAATGTTTGCCAGCCAATCATGAGAGCTGTTGAACCAGGTCTCTGAAATTCCCACAAAATCCAAATCCTCCTTGTACAACAGTATCCCTAGTTCACCCAGCTTGTCCGCCATGCTCCTGGCATTGGTGAACATGCCACATAGTTTAGACCGGTCGCATATTGTCCTCGTATTGGGTGTTTCAAGATTGCAACTAGGACTTGCTACTATACTCACCTTGTGTTTTTGTGCTTTGGTTAACCTACCACTAATGCCCCCAATACTACCTTCTGGAATATCTTCCGCACTGGCTATCACTGTCTCTGGACCCTCCCCCCCATCGCCTAGTTTAAAAACCCCTCTAACTTTTTGGCCATCTTCATTCCCAGCAGATCTGCACCCTCCTCATTTAGGTGCAGTCCGTCCCTTCTATAGTACCTGTTATCGACTGAGAAGTCGGCCCAGTCCTCCAGGAACCCAAACCCCTCCTTAATACACCAGCTCTTCAGCCACTTGTTTACTTCCCTAATCTCCCTCTGCCTTTCTGGTGTGGCTCGATGTACCGGTAGTATTCCTGAGAACACTACCTTGGAGGTCCTTTTCCTCAATTTAGCACCTAAGTCCCTAAAATCGTTCTTTAGGACACTCCATCTGCCTCTGACTTTGTCATTGGTGCCAATGTGCACCATGACAGCCGGGTCTTCCCCAGCCCCTCCCAGTAATCTGTCCACAAGATCCGTGCGCCCGGTAGACAACATACTGTTCGGCGCTTCAGGTCTTGGTTACAGATTGCCCTCTCTGTCCTTCTAAGAATTGAGTCCCCTACCACCAGAATCTGTCTTTCCTTTCCCTTTGCTGCCCCCCCACTCTCACTGGAGGAGTTCTTCCCCTGGCAGCTAGGAGAGTCCCTCATCTCCAGCAGTGCTGGTCCCTGACTGGTTTCACCAATGTCACTCAATGGAGCATACTTATTGGGATTCTCCAGTCCTGGATCGGCCTCTCTGGCACTTCCCCCTCTACCCCTCCTGACTGTCACCCATCTACTCTTTGCTAGTGCCTGCACCTCTTTGTCTCCACCTGCCTCTGTGCTGGCCCCTGCCGGCACCTGCCGTGTACGTTCCTGGCTCACCTTTAGTATGGAGGGACTTCTCAGTGCTGACAGTTGCTTCCCCAGATTCAGAACGTGGGCTTCCAGGGAAACAATGTGCTTACATTTTGCACAGCAGTATTCGCCCTCGATCGGATGATCAAGGAACGCATACATGCCGCAAGATGTACAAAGAGTCGCCTCTCCACACCCGCCAGGCATCATACCTATTAAATTTAGTGAGGATTTGGGGATTTTACCCTGTCCAAATTACCTAACCGCTAGCTTCCTGGCACTAATACTCAAGACAATACACAGGTACACAACAAGACAATACACAGGTACTCACAGACCTATGTGCAATCGCAGAACAGTCGCAGACCTACGTACACTCGCAATACTCAAGTATACAGTACACAATACACAAGTACTAACGATCCACACACACTACTCAGACAACACTCAGATACTCACACTACACAGGTACTATGACCCCTGTTATAACCTCCTGTTTTAAACTCTGGTTTTTAACTCCCACTTATACCAGCTCCACTTACACCGAGTTCCACAGCCTCAGACTGAGCACGCTCAGACTGAGTCCTACACCCAGTTAAATAGGCACCTGTGAGCAATTAACCACCCCCCTTAATTGATAGACTAAAGGAACCAGAGAAAAAAAAAAAAGCTATTTAAAAAGTGACAGAAAAAGGCAAATGAAAAACTAAAAGGAAAAGCCCCAAAAATGCAACCCAGCAAACCCAGCAAAGAAAAAGCAAGACTTGTTCACTCTAACTCTGGTTTTTAACTCCCATTTATACCAGCTCCACTTACACCGAGGAATCTCAATTTGGTTGAGGTCAGGACTCTGACTGGGCCACTCCAGAAGGCGTATTTTCTTCTGTTTAAGCCATTCTGTTGTTGATTTACTTCTATGCTTTGGGTCGTTGTCCTGTTGCAACACCCATCTTCTGTTGAGCTTCAGCTGGTGGACAGATGGCCTTAAGTTCTCCTGCAAAATGTCTTGATAAACTTGGGAATTAATTTTTCCTTCAATGATAGCAATCCATCCAGGCCCTGACACAGCAAAGCAGCCCCAAACCATGATGCCCTCACCACCATACTTCACAGTTGGGATGAGGTTTTGATGTTGGTGTGCTGTTCCTCTTTTTCTCCACACATAGTGTTGTGTGTTTCTTCCAAGCAACTCAATTTTGGTTTCATCTGTCCACAGAATATTTTGCCAGTACTGCTGTGGAACATCCAGGTGCTCTTGTGCAAACTGTAAACGTGCAGCAATGGTTTTTTTGGACAGCAGTGGCTTCCTCTGTGGTATCCTCCCATGAAATCCATTCTTGTTTAGTGTTTTACGTATCATAGGGATGTTAGCATATGCCAGAGACTTTTGTAAGTCTTTAGCTGACACTCTAGGATTCTTCTTCACCTCATTGAGCAGTCTGCGCTGTGCTCTTGCAGTCATCTTTACAGGACGCCCACTCCTAGGGAGAGTAGCAGCAGTGCTGAACTTTCTCCATTTATAGACAATTTGTCTTACTGTGAACTGATGAACAGCAAGGCTTTTGGAGATAATTTTATAACCCTTTCCAGCTTTATACAAGTCAACAATTCTAAATCGTAGGTCTTCTGAGAGCTCTTTTGTGCGAGGCATCGATCACATCAGGCAATGCTTCTTATGAAAAGCAAACCCAGAACTGGTGTGTGTTTTTTATAGGGCAGGGCAGCTGTAACCAACACCTCCAATCTCATCTCATTAATTGGACTCCAGTTGGCTGACACCTCACTCCAATTAGCTCTTGGAGAACTCATTGGTCTAGGGGTGCACATGCTTTTTCCACCTGCACTGTGAATGTTTACATTGTGTGTTTAATAAAAACATGGTTACATTTAATTCTTTGTGTGTTATTAGTTTAAGCAGACTGTGATTGTCTATTGTTGTGACTTAGATAAAGATCAGATCACATTTTATGACCAATTTGTGCAGAAATCCATATCATTCCAAAAGGTTCACATACTTTTTTATTGCAACTGTATATTTACACTGACAAATACCCATTCTGCCTGTCTCTGGAGCGATCGCGGGTGGCTCCCCCACAAGCAAATGGGCAAGGCCACAGATCGCCGCGTAAGCGCTCAGCATACAAGGACGGTGATTCGCGCAGGGGAGCCAACCTGCCACAGTTCAACTGTGGCGGCTGGTCCGTAACTAGGTAATAGCTGTGTGTTAAGTTATTTTGAGTGGACAGCAAATTTACACTGTTATACAAGCTGTACACTCACTACTTTACATTGTAGCAAAGTGCAATTTATTCAGTGTTGTCGCATGAAAAGGTATAATAAAAGCCATCTGCCCCTCACTCGTCTCCATACCAAGCCAGGAAGAGGACCCGACTGCTCCGGTAAGCGGCGGAGGGCACCAGAGAGCGGGGGGGGGGCTCTCCCGCCGCCGATAAAAGTGATCTGGAGGCGAATCTACCGCAGAGACCACTTTTATCGGAAGCCGGACCGCTCACTGAAGAAGTGTCAATATTTTGTGTGGCCACCATTATTTTACCAGCACTGCCTTAACCCTCTTGGACATGGAGTTCACTAGAGCTTCTCAGGTTGCCACTGGAGACCTCTTCCATTCCTCCATGATGATATCACAGAGCTGGTGGATGTTATAGACCTTGCGCTCCTCCACCTTCCGTTTTGAGGATGCTCCACAAATGCTTAATAGGGTTTAGGTCTGAAGACATGCTTGGCCAGTCCATCACTTTTACCCTCAGCTTCTTTAGCAAGGCAGTGGTTGTCTTGGAGGTGTGTTTGGGGTCATTATGTTGGAATACTGCCCTGTGGCCCAGTCTCCAAAGGGAGGGGATCATGCTCTGCTTCAGCATGTCACAGTACATGTTGGCATTCATGGTGCCTTCAATGAACTGTAGCTCCCCAGTGCCAGCAGCACTCATGCAGCCCCAGACCATGACACTCCCACCACCATGTTTGACTGTAGGCAAGACACACTTGTCTTTGTACTCCTCACCTGGTTGTGGCCTAGGGTTGCCACCTGTCTGGTTGTGACCCAGACAGTCTGGGTTTTGACACTTGTGCCCGGGTTTTCACCCGCTGGAAACCCGGGCACACATACCACCATCCTGTGGACGGTGTCAGCCGAATCTCTGGCCCCAGCCGCAACATCTAGAGGGGCGACGCACAACCCATGCCCGCTATCACTGTCACACAGTGCCTCAACAGTGGTGCTCTCTGAGCCCAGCTCAGCAATGAGCAGTGGGTGCCTTGTGATTGGCCGAACGGGTCATGTGCGGGGCGGCGGACATGAAGATCTGTGATTGGCTTGGCGGAGCTGGTCACATGTGGAGGCGGGGCTGGACTGTGGTTAATCGTGCCTGCTTGCTCCCGGTGTCCTGCCTCACGCTGTGTGTCTTCTGAAGTCTCTCTCATCTGTTCTGTCAGCCCCCTCCTTTGTCTGCTTGCCCCCTTCCTCTGTCAGCCCTCTTCCTCTGTCAGCCCCCCTCCTCTCTCTCAGCCCCTCCCTCTCAGCCCCCTTCTCTCTCTCACCCCCACTCTCTCACACCCCCACTATCTCACCCCTCTCTCTCTTACCCCCCTCCCTCTCACCCCTCTCTCTCTTACCCCCCTCCCTCTCACCCCTCTCTCTCCTGCCTCCTCCCCCCTTTCGCTCACCCCTCTCACTTCCTCCTCTCACCTCCCCCTTTCTCACCTCCCTCCCCCCACCTCTCTCTCACTTCCTCCTCTCACCTCCCCCTTTCTCACCTCCCTCCCCCCACCTCTTTCCCTCGGGGGGGTGAGGGCCCCATGAGGTAGGCTGTATGGGGCCCCAATAATTGCTAACAGCAGCCCTATGATTGAGTGCATGACACTTCTCCCAAAGCCCCCCCACACAATGGAAGGAAAATAGCACTACAGTAGAGGAGCTCCACCCCAAACTCCAGCTCCCACACTTCCTGTCTCAAAGCGGCTCATGGTAAGGCAGTCTAATGGGGGTCTTTCGGGGCAGTGGACACTGATGGGTGTGTGTTCCCTGATCTAATGGGGGGGGGGGGGACCGATATAAGGCAAGAGTAGTCTGTGGGGAGGGGGGTGCTGGTCCAGTTCCAGAGCTTGTGATCAATTAGATCAGCAGTCAGCACCCCCCTTAGAGACCCCCCATTATATCAGCACCCCTTCCCCCACTCTTAGAGACCTCTTTTTGATAAGGGGAACTCTCCTTATTATGCACCTCCATTAGAGACCCATATTAGATCAGTGTGTCCTTATATCACCCCCCTCCTTAGAGACACCCATTATATCACAGTCCCCTTATATTAGCACCCCCTTAGAGACTAACAGCTGGGATATAGAGGACTCTAATCTAAAAAAAAAAAAAAAAAAAAAAAAAAAACCTCAGAAAAACAAAATTTTATTAAAAAAGGCAGTGCAACCTCCCCCCTATAATTAAATTAATTTAAATGTGAAAAAATAATTGTGAATGATGGTGGAAACCCCAAAGGATAATCCAAGTATTAATACACTCCATTCTTATTTAAACATACAGTATATACTGTGCATTCTCCATACACATATAATACTGTATGAATAGTGGTGTAAATCCATTCCAAAATGTGCTGTGCTAATATCCAACGTATCTAACTCAAAAGGAGTTTATAGATTGGATATTAGCACAACACATTTTGGAATGGATTTACACCACTGTTCATACAGTATTATATATGTGTGTGTGGAGATTGAACAGTATATATGTTTAAATAAGATTGGAGTGTATTAATACTTGGATTATCCTTGTGAATGATGGTGGAAACCCCCAATTATTTTTTTCACATATGAATTAATATAATTATAGGGCGAGGTTGTGCTGCATTTTTTTTATTTTTTGGTGTCTCTAAGGGGAGCACTGATATAAGAGGATTCTGATCTAATGGGGGTCCTCTGTGGGGGGGGGGGGGGGTGTATTATGGAGGGAATAACACTGACCCCTTTATTATGAAGGGGGTAACACTGACCCCTGTATTATGACACCTAGGATTGCCACCTGTTCAGGATTCACCTGAACAGCTCAGGTTTTGAATCATATGTGTCTGGGTTTTAGTCTGCCTAAAACCCAGACATATTATTCAGACCGGACTGTGGCTCCCCAAGTAACCGAGATAGTCACACACCAATCTGTTGCCACCTGTTAACGCAAATTGGCCACACCCACTGTTTGTCGTGGCGCGCTAAGCGTGACACATTATTGCACTCCTCCAGGTCTTTAAAATCCTATAGTGTCTACCACAAAAAAATATCCCAATGCGCCTTTAAAGTGTTTGGGTTTGGCTTGAAGACAAGGTGGCAACCCTATTGCCGCCACACACACTTGACACCATCTGAACCCAATACGTTTATCTTGGTCTCATCAGACCACAGGACATGGTTCCAGTAATCCATGTCCTTAGTCTGCTTGTCTTCAGCAAACTGTTTGCATTCTTTCTTGTGCATCATCTTTAGAAGAGGCTTCCTTCTGGGACGACAGCCATGCAGACCAATTTGATCCAGTGTGTGGCGTATGTTCTGAGCACAGCACTAACAGGCTTACCCCCCCACCCCTTCAACCTCTTCAGCAATGCTGGCAGCACTCATACATCTATTTCCCAAAGACAACCTCTGGATATGACACTGAAACTGAGCTGCAGCACGGTGGCCAAGACCATTACAGAACATGTTCCACTCAGAACAGGCCTCGCCATAGCCAACCAAAGAAGTTGAGTGCACATGCTCAGCATCCTATCCAGAAGTTGTCTTTGGGAAATAAACATATGAGTGCTGCCAGCATTGCTGCTTAAGTTGAAGGGATGGGGGGTCAGCCTGTCAGTGCTCAGACCATACGCTGCACACTGCTTCAAATTGGTCTGCATGGCTGTCGTCCCAGAAGGAAGCCTCTTCTAAAGATGATGCACAAGTAAGCACGCAGTTTGCTGAAGACAAGCAAACTAAGGACATTACTGGGACCATGTCCAGTGGTCTAATGAGACCAAGATAAACTTATTGGGTTCGGATGGTGTCAAAAGGCCAGACTGCTGGTTGGAAGCTAAACAGTGGGGACCTTGAGTGGAGAGTGAACAAGTCTTGCTTTTTGACTGCTGGTGATTGCTGGGTTGCATTTTTAGGTTCTTTTTGGGGCTTTTCCTTGTAGCTTTTTAACACCTTTCCTGAAACTTTTGAAATAGTTTTTTTTCTTTGCTTCCTTCAGCCTACTAATTAAGGGGAGTGGTTAATTGGTCACAGGTGCTTGAGGCCTATATAACCTTCTGTAGAACTCGTGAGCCTGCTCATCTTTGAGCTTGCTGGAACTCTGTCCAAGTGGAACTGGACTAAGTGGTGAGTTAAAAACAGGAGGTTATAACAGGGGTCATAGTACCCGTGTAGTGTGAGTACCTGAGTGTTGTCTGAGTAGTGTGTGTGTGGATCATTAGTAATTGTGTATTGTGAGTGCACGTAGGTCTGCGGGTGCACCAGGGGCGTAACTACCACCATAGCGACCCATGCTGGCGCTATGGGGCCCGCAGCCAAGTGGGGCCCAGTGAGGATGAGCGCACCGCCGGCACAGTCTCCCAGCCAGGGGAAGAGAGGAGAGGAAGAGGCAAGCTGTGACCTGTGCCCACTGCAGCGTTGCCTGTGCCCAATACAGCCTTGTCTGCCTGTGCCCCATACAGCCTCACCTGTGCAGAGGAAGAGGCAAGCCACCCGGATCAGCAAAGAGCTGAATTGCCCGATGTAATAGCTTTCATTAGAACTTCCAGTGTTCCCGGGGCTCATGTCACATAGCTCCACCTCTTGGCCCGGTGCCTTTGATAGACAGAACGCCAATCCAATGCGGGACGTGTGACGTCATCAAAGGCGTCAGGCCAAGAGGTGGGGCTATGTGACGATGAGCCCCGGGAAGACGGGAAATTAAAATGAAAGCTATTACAGCGGGCAATCCCGCTTTCTGCTGATCCGGGTGGCTTGCTTCTTCCTCTGCACAGGTGAGGCTGCATGGGGCACAGGTCACGCTGCATGAGGCACAGGTCACGCTATATGTGGCACAGGTCACGCTGCATTGACACTAGGGCAGCTGTGGGGGGGACTGTTTGCAGGGGGGCCCCATACAACATTTTGCTATGGGGCCATGCTATTTCTAGTTACGCCCCTGGGGTGCACGTAGGTCTGCAGGTGCACATAGGTCTGCGAGTGCCTGTGTATTGTCTTGTTGAGTGCCTGTGTATTGTCTTGTTGAAAATTAGTGTCAGGAAGCTAGTTGTTAGGTAATTTGGACAGGGTATAATCCCCAATCCTCATTCAATTTAATAGGTATGATGCTCGGCGGGTGTGGAGAGGCGACTCGTTGCACATCTTGTGGCATGTATGTGATCCTTGATCATCCGATCGAGGGTGAATACTGCTGTGCAAAATGTAAGCACATTTTTTCTTGGAAACCCAGGTTCTGAATCTGCACTAAGTCCCTCCATACTAAAGGAGAGCCAGGAATGTACACGGCAGGTGCCGGCAGGGGCCAGCACAGAGGCGGGTGGAGACAAAGAGGTGCAGGCACTAGGAAAGAGTAGATGGGTGACAGGAAGGGTAGAGAGGGAAGTGCCAGGGAGGCCGATCCAGGGCTGGAGCATCCCAATAAGTACGCTCCATTGTGTGACATTGGTGAAACCAGTCAGGGACAAACACTGCTGGAGCTGAGGGACTTTCCTAGCTGCCAGGGGAAGAACTCCTCCAGTGAGAGTGGGGGCGAAGGGGAAAGGAAAGACAGATTCTGGTGGTAGGGGACTCAATTCTTAGAAGGACAGAGGGGCCAATCTGTAACAAAGACCTGAAGCGCTGAACTGTATGTTGTCTACTGGGCGCTCGGGTTGGGCACATCGTGGATCTGGTGGACAAATTACTGGGAGAGGCTGGGGAAGAACCAGCTGTCATGGTGCATGATGGCACCAATGACAAAGTCAGAGGCAGATGGAGTGTCCTAAAGAACGATTTTAGGAACTTGGGAGCTAAATTAAGGAAAAGGACCTTCAAGGTAGTATTCTCAGGAATACTACCGGTACAAAGAGCCACACCAGAAAGGCAGAGGGAGATTAGGGAAGTAAACAAGTGGCTGAAGAGCTGGCGTAGTAAGGATGGGTTTGGGTTCCTGGAGGACTGGCTGACTTTTCAGTCGATAACCAGTACTATAGAAGGGATGGACTGCACCTAAATGAGGAGGGTGCAGATCAGCTGAGAATGAAGATGGCCAAAAAGTTAGAGGGGTTTTTAAACTAGGCGACGGGGGGAGGGCCCAGAGGTAGAGATAGTCAGCGTGGAACATGTTCCAGAGGGTAGTATTGGGAGTATTAGTGGTAGGTTGACCAAAGCATATAAAACCAAGGTTAGTATAGTAGCAAGTCCTAGTTGCTATCTTGGAACACCCAATAAGAGGATAATATGCGAACGGTCTAAACTACGTGGCATGTTCACCAATGCCAGGAGCCTGGCGGACAAGATGGGTGAACTAGAGATACTGTTATACAAGGAGGATTTGGATTTTGTGGGAATTTCAGAGACCTGGTTCAACAGCTCTCATGATTGGCTGGCAACCATTCAAGGGTATACCCTTTATCGCAAGAATAGGGAGGGTAAAAAAGGGGGAGGGGTATGCCTATATATCAAGAATAATGTACAAGTGAATGTGAGAGATGATATCACTAAGGGAGCTAGGGAGGAGGTTGAATCCTTATGGGTGGAGCTCCTATCACAATTTGGATTAGCAGCAAGGATGGGAAGTGTTATGATAATGGGGGGTTTTAATTATCCAGACAAAGACTGGGTGGAGGGAACCACGCATTCATCTAAGGCTCGCCAGTTCCTAAATGTCTTGCAGGACAATTTTATGGGTAAGATGGTAGACGCACCAACTAGAAATAAAGCGTTACTGGATCTACTGATTACCAACAATACAGACCTGATCATGGATTTGGAAAAACAGGGCAATTTAGGTAACAGCGATCACAGGTCAATTTTCTTCAGTATAAAATCGCACAAATAGGAAACATAAGGGGAATACAAAGACACTGAATTTCAAAAGAGCCAACTTCCCTAAACTACACACCTTGCTAGAATGCATAAATTGGGATAAAATCTTAGGAACAAAAAACACAGAGGAGAGATGGGTTTGCTTTAAGAGCATATTAAATAAGGGCATTAGCCAATGTATCCCATTGGATAATACATTTAAATGAGCGAACAAAAGTCCTGGATGGTTTAACGCTAATGTAAAAATGCATATAAGAGCAAAGGAGAAGGCCTTCAAAAATACAAGGTTGAGGGATCATCATCAGCTTCAGACTTTATAAATAATGCAACAAGAAATAAGGACGGCTAAGATAGAACATGAAAGACACATAGCGGAGGAGAGCAAAAAAATCCCAAGAAATTCTTTTAGTATGTAAACAGTAAAAAAAAGGGAGGACAGACCATATTGGCCCCATAAAGAATGAGGAAGGACATCTGGTTACAAAGCATGCGGAGATGGCAAAGGTATTGAATTCTTCTCCTCAGTCTTCTTCACAAGGGAATCGAGGGCCTTCAGTAACCAAAACTGCAGTGTTTATCCTCATGACACATTACAGGAAGCACCTCCATGGTTAACAGAGGACAGAATTAAATTTAGGACTTGGGAAACTTAACATTAATAAATCACCGGGACCAGATGGCTTGCACCAGAGGGTAGTTGGGGAACTCAGTCAAGTAATTGTCAGACCATTGTTCCTAATTTTTACTGACAGTCTACAGACTGGAATGGTACCAGCTGATTGGAGAAAAGCCAATGTAGCACAAATATTTAAAAAGGGCCCAAAATACATCCCTGGGAATTACAGACCAGTTAGCCTAACATCAATAGTATGTAAACTCTTGGAGGGGATGATAAGGGACTATATACAAGATTTTAGTAATAAGAACACTATCATTAGCAGTAATCAGCATGGATTCATGAAGAATCGTTCTTGCCAAACCAATCTATTAACCTTCTATGAGGAAGTGAGTTGCCATCTAGATAAAGGAAGGCCCATAGACGTGGTGTATCTTGATTTTGCAAAAGCATTTGACACAGTTCCCCATAAACGTTTACTGTACAAAATAAGGTCCGTTGGCATGGACCATGGGGTGAGTACATGGATTGAAAACTGGCTACAAGGCCGAGTTCATAGGTTAGTCATAAATGGGGAGTACTCGGAATGGTCAGGGGTGGGTAGTGGGGTCCCCCAGGGTTCTGTACTTGGACCGATCCTGTTTAATTTGTTCATAAATGACTTGGAGGATGGGGTAAACAGTTCAATCTCTGTATTTGCGGACGATACTAAGCTAAGCAGGGCAATAACTTCTCAGCAGGATGTGGAAACCTTGCAAAAAGATCTGAACAAATTAATGGGGTGGGCAACTACATGCAAATGAGGTTCAATGTAGAAAAATGTAAAATAATGCATTTGGGTGGCAAAAATATGAATGCTATCTATACACTGGGGGGAGAACCTCTGGGGAAATCTAGGATGGAAAAGGACCTGGGGGGTCCGACTAGATGATAGGCTCAGCAATGGCATGCAATGCCAAACTGCTGCTAACAAAGCAAAGCAAAATATTGGCATGCATTAAAAAGGGGATTAATTCCAGAGATAAAACGATAATTCCTCCGCTCTACAAGACTCTGGTTCGGCCGCACCTAGAGTATGCTGTCCAGTTCTGGGCACCAGTCCTCAGAAAGGATGTGCTGAAAATGAAGCAAGTACAAAGAAGGGCAACAAAGCTAATAAAGGGTCTGGAGGATATTAGTTATGAGGAAAGGTTGCGAGCACTGAACTTATTCTCTCTGGATGAAGAGACGCTTGAGAGGGGATATGATTTCAATATACAAATACCATACTGTTGACCCCACAATAGGGATAAAACTTTTTCGTGGAAGGGAGTTTAACAAGATTAAAATTAGAAGAAAAGAGGTTTAACCTTAAACTACGTAGATGGCTCTTTACTGTAAGAGTGTCAAGGATGTGGAATTTTCCTTCCACAGGCAGTGGTCTCAGCGGGGGGGGGGGGGGGGGGGGGCTATCGATAGTTTCAAGAAACTATTAGATAAGCACCTGAACTACTGCAACATACAGGGATATACAATGTAATACTGACATATAATCACACAGATAGGTTGGACTTGATGGACTTGTGTCTTTTTTCAACCTCACCTACTATGTAACTATGTAATGTGTGTGGCTGCAACCAGGTGAGGAGTACAAAGACAAGTGTGTCTTGCCTACAGTCACGCATGGTGGTGGGAGTTTCATGGTCTGGGGCTGCATGAGTGCTACTGGCACTGGAGAGCTACAATTCATTGAGGGAACCATGAATGCCAATATGTAATGTGACATATTGAAGCAGAGCACGATCCCCTCCCTTTGGAGACTGGGCCGCAGAGCAGTATTCCAACATAACGACCCCAAACACACCTCCAAGACAACCACTGCCTTGTTAACTACTTCCATACAGGGCATTTTCACCCCCTTCCTGCCCAAGCCAATTTTCAGCTTTCAGCGCTGTCGCACTTTGAATAACAATTGCGCGGTCATACTACATGCAATTTTGACACATTTTTGGGACCATTCACATTTATACAGCGATCCGTGCCATAAAAATGCATTGATTACTGTATAAATGTGACTGGCAATGAAGGGGTTAACCAGGAGGGGGCGCTGTAGGGGTTAATGTGTTGCTAGGGAGTGATTCTAACTGTGTGGGGAGGGGATTCACAAGGGGAGGAGACCGATCGGTGTTCCTATGTACAAGGAACACACCATCGGTCTCCTCCCATCTGACAGGACGTAGATCTGTGTGTTTACACACACAGATCCACGGTCCTGCTCGGTTACCGGGCAATCGCGGGTGCCGGGACCCAAGCGATGCGGCGGGCGCGCCCCCTGGGCTGCCTGGAAGGCTGCGCTGTCATATGACGGCGGCCCAGGATAACAGCTGCACCGTCCCGCCGTCATATGAGCAAGTGGTTAAACAAGCTGAGGCTAAAGGTGATGGACTGGCCAAGCATGTCTTCAGACCTAAACCCTATTGAGCATTTGTGGGGCATCTTCAAGCAGAAGGTGGAGGAGTGCAAAGTCTCTAACATCCACCAGCTCCGTGATGTTGTCATGGAGCGGTGGAAGAGGACTCCAGTGGCAACCTGTGAAGTTCTGGTGAACTCAATGCCCAAGGGGGTTAAGGCAGTGCTAGAAAATAATGGTGGCCACACAAAATATTGACGATTTGGGCACAATTTGGACATTTTCACTTAGGGGTGTACCCATTTTTGTTGCCAATGGTTTAGGCATTAATGGCTGTGTGTTGATTTATTTTGAGAGGACAGCAAATTTACATTGGTATACAAGCTGAACACTCACTACTTTACATTATAGCAAAGTGTCATTCATTTATTCAGTGTTGTCACATGAAAATATATAATAAAATATTTACAAAAATGTGAGGCGTGTATTCACTTTTGTGAGATACTGTGTGTATATATATATATATATATATATATATATATATATATATATATATTTATTACAGTGGGGATGGAAAGTATTCAAACCCCCTAAAATTTTTGTATAGGTAAATGGGGTAATGGTGCTCCCTATAGTTGGTTGTAATGGGCGTAAGTGAGTGTAAAAATAAAGGCTAATTACAGGGTGAAGGAGGGCCAATATGCTGGCTCCACAGCGGGGGGTCCCCCACCTAATTCCAAATGTATATATATATAAAAAACCAAGTGTGCTGTTGCGTGTGCAATCTCTCCACAGTGAGTAATTAATTGTACTGATGGTAACAACACTAATATGTGTAAACAACCCAGAATTATGCACTCATAAGTAGTGTCCCTATAAGTACCAAAAAGTGACTCACATGTGTGTACACTTATTAGCATACATGCAAAAATTAGTGATACATAAGCAATACACTTCAGTGATTTTAGTTCATAGAGTTATTCAAGATGACTTAATTAGTAGTCCATAATAAAAAACAAAATTAATTAATAGTCCATAATAAAATAGTCCATAATAAAGTAGTCTCCAACACAGTGAAAAGAATATTCAGAAACGTGACTTGAGTGCTCTCAATATCCTGGTGACTCAGTGCTCCCCCTCAAGGGTCCCCACTCACCGGATCCAATTACCCCTAAGGGCAATGCGTATATAGATATGGCCCCTACGATCTCCTTATCAGTGTGGTCACTGGGGTTCCCGGGGTAGTCTTCAGCATTCATAAGGAACTTTTCGATCACTCCAAAAGGAAAGAATAGTGGACTCCCATAGTGTAGTAATTAAATAAAAATTTATTGCAACATAAAAAATCTTCCAGTAAAAAAAAACTACTACAGTCCAGTAAGGTACCAAAAAGAAAAGTACCAAAAGGAAACCGGCAGCCTATAGCGCAAGGCAATAGAAAGATTGAGTGTTTGCACGGAGTGCAAACACGCGATCTTTCTTCCGCCTTGCGCTATAGGCTGCCGTCTGCTAGCGTTTGTAAGGCAGGATGGAACACTGGACCTTGAGACAGCAGGTCTGGGCGTAATGGTAGGGTCCATGGGAAACCCACCGTCATCCTTATTATTTCTGCATACCAAGTCCTCTTGGGCCAAGCGGGGGCTACCAGAAGTACCGACTTCCTTTCCTGCCTGATCCTGCGAAGGAGTCGTGGCAGTAGCAGAATAGGCGGGAATGCATAAATCAGTGAGAACCAATGCCACGGAATCACCAACGCATGCAAGGGGATCCCTTGTCCTTGCCACAAATCTGTCCATCTTTTTGTTGAATCGGGATGCAAAGAGATCTACATCTGGAACCCCCCATCTTTGGCATATGGCCCAAGAGACGTCGGGATGCAGAGACCATTCCCCTGGGAGTAATTGCTGGCGACTTAAATAGTAGTCCTGCCAGTTCTCTATCCCTGGAATGAAGACTGCCGATATGCATGGCACCTGCTTCTCTGCCCAGACTAAGATCTGGTTCACCTCTCTTTCAGCAGCTCGGGTCCTGGTGCCTCCCTGATGATTGATATAAGCCACTGCTGTGGCATTGTTGGACTGGATCCTGACTGGGCAACCCTGTAGCCTGAGAGTCCAGGCCTTTAGGGCTAGATATACCGCACGGATCTCCAGAACGTTGATGGGCAAGGTCCTCTCGCTCTTGGACCATACCCCTTGGACCGCAGACTGTTCCAGAACTGTTCCCCAACCCAACAGACTGGCATCCGTTGTTATCACCGTCCAGGTAACCGGTAGAAAGGATTTCCCCTTCTGCAGGTTTTCGGTATTAACCACCAATTGAGGCTCAGACGCACAACATGAGACAGGTGCATCGGAAAGTCTAATGCCTCAACCTTCTTGTTCCAGGCCGACAGGATACTGTGTTGCAGCAGTCTTGAATGAAACTGAGCATAGGGAACTGCCTCAAATGAAGACACCATCTTTCCTAGCAGCCTCATACAAAGGCAGACAGAAGGACCTTTTTTGGTCCTGACTACCAGAATCAGCTCCCTTAAAGCAGTGATCTTTGCCTGAGATAGAAATACTTTCTCCTGGCTTGTATCTATGATCAGACCCAAATACTCCAGTCTTCTTACTGGTTTTAGGAAAGATTTTTCTAGGTTGAGAATCCAACCTAGGTGTTCCAGATACTTGACTGTGGTCCTCAAGTTCCCGTTCAAAGAGGCTACCAACCGGTCTATCAAGAGCAGGTCGTCTAGGTATGCTATGACAGTTATACCTTGAGCCCTTAATCTGGCCAGAGAAGGAGCCAAGATTTTTGTAAGCACTCGAGGTGCAGTGGCTATCCCGAAAGGCAGAGCCACAAACTGGAAATGACGCCCTCCTATCTCAAAGCGTAGGAACTTCTGATGAGCAGGAAAAATGGGCACATGCAGATATGCATCTCTGATGTCTATCGATGCCAAAAATTCTCCTCCCTGCAGGATGGAGACTACTGTTCGAATTGATTTCATGCGGAAGGACCGAATCCTTAGGAATCGATTCAGATCCCTTAGATCCAGAATGGGTCTGACATCCCCATTTGGCTTTTGGACCATAAAAAGGTTGGAATAGAAGCCCAATCCTTGATCCTTCGTGGGAACCATCATAATGACCTCTTGCGACAAAAGCCGCTCTAACGCTAGAAGGAGCGACTGCTTTTTCTCTGGATTCCTGGGGACATTTGATCTGAGGAAATGAGGAGAGGGAAATTCTTGGAACTCCAGTTTGTAACCTAAGGTTACCGTGGAGATTACCCATCTGTCCTGGAAGTCCTCCTGCCAGAGCCTTGAGAACTGTAGCAGTCTTCCCCCCACTCGAGCGATCGGGGGCGCCCCTTCATAAGAAGGTCTTAGTGTCTTGTCTAGTAGACTTCTTCCCCCAGGACTTCTTTTGTCCCTGGGGTTGACTCTTGTTTCTTGACCCAGACGGAGGAGGCCGTCGCGACTGCCTGGAGGCTGATGCCCCTGGCACTGGGGAAAGATTCCATTTGAAAGAGGGACGCTTACTCTTTCTCTTAACAGGTAAAAGAGTGCTTTTCCCACTAGAGATCCTTTGGATATAGTTATCCAAGTCTTCTCCAAACAGCCTTGCACCATGAAATGGGAACCCAGCCAGGAGCTTTTTACATGGTGCTTCAGCAGCTCAGCGAAGCTGGCCCCCCTACAATCAGCACAAATAAAAACTCAAGTGTGTTTCTTTAGTGCTACGTTTGTGCTGTTTTGTGCCGTAAAAATTTACATTTGTGCTGCTTTTATTTTTAAGATATTAGCAATTGTTTTTTCCAGACTATGACATCACTCAGCCCCCCTACAACGTCCAAATGACACAAAACTGGTCTCGTTGGTTAGTGCTACGTTTGTGCTGTTTTGTGCTGCTAAAAATTCCGTTCTATCTTTTATCGTTTTTGCGTTATTAATGATTTATTAAAGGTCACCAAAGGTCACTCAGCCCCCCTACAACGCCCAAATGACACAAAACTGGTCTCGTTGGTTAGTGCTACGTTTGTGCTGCTAAAATTTTTATTTGTGCTGTTATGGTTTTTAAGTTATAACAGTTTTTTTTTTTTTCAGACCCCACTCACTTTGCCCACCCTACAATCAGCACAAATAAAAACTCAAGTGTGTTTCTTTAGTGCTACATTTGCGCTGCTAAAATTTCCGTTCTACCTTTTATCGTTTTTGCGTAATTAATGATTTATTAAAGGTCACCGAAGGTCACTCAGCCCCCCTACAACACCCAAATGACACAAAACTGGTTTTGTTGGTTAGTGCTACGTTTGTGCTCTTTTGTGCTGCTAAAATTTCCGTTCTATCTTTTATCGTTTTCGCGTAATTAATGATTTTTTAAAGGTCACCAAAAGTCAGTCAGTCAGCCCCCCTACAACACCCAAATGACACAAAACTGGTCTTGTTGGTTAGTGCCTCATTTGTGCTGCTTTGTGCTGTTATGTTTTTTTAGTTATAACAGCTTGTTTTTATATTTGTGCTTTTTTGTGTCATAATAATAAAAATTTGTGCTGCTTTTATTTTTAAGATAATAGCAATTTGTTTTTTCCAGATGATGACATCACCCCGCTCTCCTGTCACGTACCTGGTTAGTGAGCTCCTGGTTAGAAAGCAGCCATGGGAGCACAGTGAGGTATGAGTGCCTGTGATCAGTCCAGTAGACTGCGTGGTGGCAGCAGTCAGCAGGTGGATGTGGCGGCAGAACCAGCTGGTGGCAGATGAGCTGGCACTGAGCTTGGCTAGTGGCAGACTGTGGGTAAGCAGCTGGAAGCAGGAGACAGATGAGACCTTGCTGGGCTGAAGAGCTGTAGCAGGCTGGATGAGCAGGATGCAGGGTCAGATGAGCCGGGTCCATAATGGTCAGGCAGATCAGGCATAGACGGCACACAACAGGATAGTCGGGTCACAAGCCAAGTCAGCAACAGGAGGTAGATCAGACAAGAAAAGAAGGCAGAAGCAGAATCCAGAGACAAGCCAAGGTCAGGGCAGGTAGCAGTCAAACGGAGGTCAGGAGCAAGCTGGGTTAGGATCAGAGGTCAAACACAGGAATCAGGAATGAACACACAGAAGCAGCACACCAAATTGCAGCCTGTTTAAATAGTCTGTCTGGTGCCAGCATTGGTGACAGGCTCATGCTCATCTGCCCAGCCAGTTGCCAGTCTGCGCATATGTATGTACAGGGAGACATCATTTGTGCTATGCGAAAGCCTTCCCTGACACCCCCTACAACAGCCAAACAAAATGGTTGGTTAGTGCCACGTTTGTGTTGGTTTGTGCCTATTTATTTTCCATTCTATCTCCTTTTGTTTTTCAGTTATTCTTGATTTAATAAAAGTCACCAAAGGTTACCCAGCCCCCCTACAAGAGACAAAGGGCATGAAACTGGGCTGGTTGGTGCCTTCTTTGTGCTGGTTTGTGCTGTTTAAATATCAGTTCTACCACTTTTTGTTTTTCAGTTATTTACTATTTAACGCGTTTAACAGCGTCTCGTGTGCATGAGGCCTTATAGTATCTAATAACATGGGATGCCAAGTGGGTGGGGTTTGATCACATAAAAGCAAACTTTTAATTTTATATAAATTAAGAAATCAAAGCAGCACACATAATAATTTTAACAGCACAAACGCAGCACTAACAATTTGGTGTGCCGCTTCTGTGTGTTCATTCCTGATTCCTGTGTTTGACCTCTGATCCTAACCCAGCTTGCTCCTGACCTCCGTTTGACTGCTACCTGCCCTGACCTTGGCTTGTCTCTGGACTCTGCTTCTGCCTTCTCTTCTTGTCTGATCTACCTCCTGTTGCTGACTTGGCTTGTGACCCGACTATCCTGTTGTGTGCCGTCTATGCCTGATCTGCCTGACAATTATGGACCCGGCTCATCTGACCCTGCATCCTGCTCATCCAGCCTGCTACAGCTCTTCAGCCCAGCAAGGTCTCATCTGTCTCCTGCTTCCAGCTACTTACCCACAGTCTGTCACCAGCCAAGCTCAGTGCCAGCTCATCTGCCACCAGCTGGTTCTGCCGCCACATCCACCTGCTGACTGCTGCCACCACGCAGTCTACTGGACTGATCACAGGCACTCATATCGCACTGTGCTCCCATGGCTGCTTTCTAACCAGGAGCTCACTAACCAGGTACGTGACAGGAGAGCGGGGTGATGTCATCACCTGGAAAAAACAAATTGCTATTATCTTAAAAATAAAAGCAGCACAAATTTTTATTATTATGACACAAAAAAGCACAAATATAAAAACAAGCTGTTATAACTAAAAAACCATAAGAGCACAAATAAAAATTTTAGCAGCACAAAGCAGCACAAATGAGGCACTAACCAACGAGACCAGTTTTGTGTCATTTGGGTGTAGTAGGGGGGCTGAGTGACCTTTAAAAAATTCATTAATAACGCAAAAACGATAAAAGATAGAGCATAAATTTAAACAGCACAAAACAGTACAAATGTAGCACTAAAGAAACACACTTGAGTTTTTATTTGTGCTGATTGTGGGGGGGGTAAAGTGAGTGGGGTTTGAAAAAAAAAATCTGTTATAACTTAAAAACCATAACAGCACAAATAAAAATTTTAGCAGCACAAACCAGCACAAACGTAGCACTAACCAACGAAACCAGTTTTGTGTCATTTGGGTGTTGTAGGGGGGCTGACTGACTTTTGTGGACCTTTAATAAATCATTAATAATGCGAAAACGATAAAAGATAGAACGGAAATTTTAGCAGCACAAAAGAGCACAAATGTAGCACTAACCAACGAGACCAGTTTTTTGTCATTTGGGTGTTGTGGGGGGCTGAGTGACCTTCGGTGACCTTTAATAAATCATTAATAACGCAAAAACGATAAAAGGTAGAACGGAAATTTTAGCAGCACAAAACAGCACAAATGTAGCACTAAAGAAACACACTTGAGTTTTTATTTGTGCTGATTGTAGGGTGGGCAAAGTGAGTGGGGTTTGGAAAAAAAAAAACTGTTATAACTTAAAAACCATAACAGCACAAATAAAAATTTTAGCAGCACAAACGTAGCACTAACCAACGAGACCAATTTTGTGTCATTTGGGCGTTGTAGGGGGGCTGAGTGACCTTTGGTGACCTTTAATAAATCATTAATAACGCAAAAACGATAAAAGATAGAACGGAAATTTTAGCAGCACAAAACAGCACAAATGTAGCACTAACCAACGAGACCAGTTTTGTGTTATATGGACGTTGTAGGGGGGCTAGGTGATGTCATGGTCTGGAAAAAACAATTGCTAATATCTTAAAAATAAAAGCAGCACAAATGTAAATTTTTACGGCACAAAACAGCACAAACGTAGCACTAAAGAAACACACTTGAGTTTTTATTTGTGCTGATTGTAGGGGGGCCAGCTTCGCTGAGCTTGCTTCAGCTGACCAATTCTTTAACCATAAGATTCTACGCATATGCACCAACCCAAGTGAAAGACAAGAGGTTTGCATGATAGAATCCCTGATGGCGTCAACAGCAAAACATAAGTCCGCTGAAAGGTTAGCCAACCCATGGGCCTGCTGTTTTAGGCAAATCTTTGATGACCTGCTTAACTCGGTCTCTTATGTATTGACAGACTCCAATCGCTGCTATTGCAGGTTGAGCCACAGAGCCTGTGGCGAAAACCTCTTTCAACAGGCATTCCATCTTTTTATCCACAGGATCCCTGAGCATCTGAGCATTGTCTACAGGACAAGTCAGGCTTTTATTTACGGAGGAAATGGCGGCATCAACGGCCGGTATTCCCCACATCTTAATAAATTTTTCTTCCATAGGATAAAGTGTTGAAAACTTTTTCGGTGGAAAAAAAATGTTTATCTGGGTGATAAAGGAGCTTTTCAAGCAAATTATGAACTGGAAAAGGATGTGCTGTTTGAGGAGGCTTCAGTGACCCCAACGAAGAAGAGGGTTCTTTAACTGATTCAGATACGGGCAACTTAAATGTGAAGCGGACCAATCCAGCAAGGATCTTCACTAAGACTTTCTCATCCTGAGAAGCTGCAGTGAGCCCTTCCCCACCTGATTCCTCTGAAGAGGAATCATCCGTCCCATCCTGATCCTCTGAAAGGCATTCTTCTCCCCTATCCCAGAGCTCCTCAGCCTGAGGGTCCTGGGTAGCAGAGGAAGGCCTAGTGCTTTTTCTTCCACTGAGTGAAGATGTGATCACGGCCATTAATCTTTCCTCTAAACCATTAATGGTTGAGTAAAAAACCTCCTGCGTAATATATACAGGGGCTGAAGTGCCAGAAGCAGGTGTAGTCCCTGACCCCAACGGCTTTCCCTGGCTAGCCATCCCTGGCCCCTCAGGGGGGGAAGATGCTGCAGACAGGGGGCCCTCAGAACCCGAAGGAGATCCCCTAGAGCCTCTGGTTCTTGGGGTATTTGAACCTCTTCTACCCATAGTGCAAACAACAAGGTGGAGGTATCACAAAAATGAACACTGACTGCTGAGCGATGTAGTCTTAGCCACAGCCCTGCTACCAATGCCCAGTCTTAGTGTTTCCTTAGTAAATGCTGCCTAGGGGAATGCCTGGGTCCCACTTTACATGCGACCTGTCAACTCTGTGTCCCTCCAAAGGCTGTGTGCACCCACAAAGTGTGCCTCTTATAGCTTTGTAGCCGGCAATGTGGGCGTCTGAGCACGCTGGACGCTGCGCTGACGCTCCCCCCCCCCCCTCTGCGGGGTCCAGCTCTCTAAAAAGAGGAAGCATTACAGGTTAAACCTCGTTTCTTCGGACACGAGGCCCGGGTACCATCCAATTCGGCCTAGAAAGGACACTTTGAAATGGATCCGGTTCGCCTGGCTTGCCCCAGTATAGGATATAGGATATTCCCTTTGGAGCTCAGCACAGGACATCTTTACACGTCCAACACCTAAGACACTGGTGTAAAAACTGAGGTATCCCTGTAAGGGGAGGGATTATATAGGGGGTTGAACTTCCTGGTTAGGGTGTGCCAGTGTCCAATCACCTAGTGATACCTATATAACCCATCAGTAATTACTGAGGCTCTGGGTCTCATGATGTATGAGAAAGAAACTGAAATATCACATGGTCCTAAGTATTCAGACCCTTTGCTCAGTATTTAGTAGAAGCACCCTTTTTCTTTTTGGGAAGGATGCAACAAGTTTTTTACACCTGGATTTGGGTATCTTCGGCCATTCCTCCTTGCAGATCCTCTCCAGTTCTGTCAGGTTGGATGGTAAACGTTGGTGGACAGTAATTTTTAGGTCTCTCCAGAGATGCTCAATTGGGTTCAAGTCAGGGCTCTGGCTGGGCCATTCAAAAACAGTCATGGAGTTGTTGTGAAGCCACTCCTTCGTTATATTAGCTGTGTGCTTAGGGTGATTGTCTTGTTGGAAGGTAAACCTTCGGCCCAGTCTGAGGTCCTGAGCACTCTGGAGAAGGTTTTCTTCCAGGATATGCCTGTACTTGGCCGCATTCATCTTTCCCTCGATTGCAACCAGTCGTCCTGTCCCTGCAGCTGAAAAACATCCCTACAGCATGATGCTGCCACCACCATGCTTCACTGTTGGGACTGTATTGGA
This sequence comes from Aquarana catesbeiana, assembly GCF_042186555.1. Lineage (NCBI taxonomy): Eukaryota > Metazoa > Chordata > Amphibia > Anura > Ranidae > Aquarana > Aquarana catesbeiana. The sequence goes on from NC_133328.1 coordinate 263,361,213, forward strand.
CAGGTGATGAGCAGTGCCTGGTTTTCTCCACACATACCACTTAGAAGGCCAAAAAGTTCTATCTTGGTCTCATCAGACCAGAGAATCTTATTTCTCACCACCTTGGAGTCCTTCAGGTGTTTTTTTCAGCAAACTCCATGCGTGCTTTCATGAGTCTTGCATTGAGGAGAGGCTTCCGTCGGGCCACTCTGCCATAAAGCCCCGACTGGTGGAGGGCTGCAGTGATGGTTGACTTTCTACAACTTTCTCCCATCTCCCGACTGCATCTCTGGAGCTCAGCCATAGTGATCTTTGGGTTCTTCTTTACCTCTCTCACCAAGGCTCTTCTCCCCCGATAGCTCAGTTTGGCCGGTGGCCAGCTCTGGGAAGGGTTCTGGTCGTCCCAAACGTCTTCCATTTAAGGATTATGGAGGCCACTGTGCTCTTAGGAACCTTAAGTGCAGCAGAAATTTTTTTGTAACCTTGGCCAGATCTGTACCTTGCCACAATTCTGTCTCTGAGCTCTTCAGGCAGTTCCTTTTGACCTCATGATTCTCATTTGCTCTGACATGCACTGTGAGCTGTAAGGTCTTATATAGACAGGTGTATGGCTTTCCTAATCAAGTCCAATCAGTATAATCAAACATAGCTAAACTCAAGGATGATCAGAAGAAATGGACAGCACCTGAGTTAAATATATGAGTGTCACAGCAAAGGGTCTGAATACTTAGGACCATGTGATATTTAGGTTTTTCTTTTTTAATAAATCTGCAAAAATGTCAACAATAATGTGTTTTTCTGTCAATATGGGATGCTGTTTGTACATTAATGAGGAAAAAAATGAACTTAAATGATTTTAGCAAATGGCTGCAATATAACAGAGTGAAAAATGTAAGGGGGTCTGAATACTTTTTCTGTCCCCACTGTATATAATATTGTAACATGGGGGACCATTAGCTCTCATGGCAAATGTGTTTGTCAGTGATTCAAGCCAGTCAGGAACTATATTTAAGGGCATGGTAGCGCATTTTTTATTAGAAAGGCAAATAAAAGTCTATAACCTAAGGATTTCCCACGCAGGGGTTCATCTCCAGCAAATAAAAACAACAGAAAATGCTAGCCCACCTGTCTCTCTTTAGCAGTACCTCTGCTCTTTATCCTGGTCACACAGGCCACAGGATTCCTCAATGTGGATGGCTTCACTTTAGCGCCCACAGCTCTGCTCTGGCCTTAGTCCTCAGGCCGTTGCACTGCCTCTTGCAGTCACACGTTCTGGCTGCCTCCTGCAGTCCCTCTGACTCCTGGAGACCTCCTGTCTCTCTGGGTGTGGAGCAGTCTCCAACTGGAAGCCCTGAGGAATTTCCATAAACTCATTATAAGGGCTGTGCTCACCTGAGAACATACCCTGCTGGTCATCTGCAAAATCTGGACACAAACTACAGAGCCTCATGACGGAATACCAAAACCTGGAGAAAGCTGTGACAGCAGTGTCCTCCAGTCCACACCTATGCTCTGCAGTCTTGTACGAAGCAAATGTGCACACCCTGTGTCCCCCAAACTACCAATTTTACTGTGACAGCATCTCCTACTGTCACATATCCCCCCCCCCCCCCTTGTTTTGGACCCGAAGGGGGCGGAACACACCAGCCCGAATCCTTGATTGGGGCACCTCTGCACCAGCTGTCCGCTGCGTAGGCCCAATCTTTTTTTCAGGTGTGTTTCCAGGCACGCCCTAGCCTGGATCACAGCGGGGTCCTACAGTTCTGTATCCTCAGCCTACTCCCTCTGTCCTTGGGGTTCCTGAGCTCACATTTCTTTTCTGGTGCCCCCTGCCTTTCCTGCTACTCCCTTTCAACTCATTTTCCAGATTCTGTGGGGAACCTGCTCCTGACACTACTCCTGATGAGGAACCACATTTTCATTCGCTGGTACCTGTTTTCCCCATCACAATAGGTCTCTTGGGTTTGCCAACTCCTTTGCCATTACCCTTGACCCAACAACTGACATTGAGCAACGCATGACCCATTGCTACCAGCATCAATCTTTGCCAGCTCACTTTTCTATGTCACATTTTTTGTTTCTTTCCGCACTAGATTTTAGAGCATCTCCGGTTACTTCAACTTGTTTCTCTTTGCAGGTGACAGACAGAATCTCTGCTTTTGCCACATCCATAATTGGCCCTTCCTTCTTTGGAGGTCTAGCTGGTGAGGGAGTATCCACGCCATTTACTAATCCCTGCTCAGCTGCACCTTGGACCGCACTAGCAGACATGTCTATCGCTGCATCAGGCGGAGAGACCTCTGATTTCTCCAGCAGTCCCCCAGAGCGCCTTCCGTACTGAACCCTATCCGTAAGCACCCTCACAGGAAACCGGGAGGTCACTTGCCACACTATTAGAAAGCACCGTACCAACCAGTTCCACTGGTGATTAATGTTAACTGGCACAGCTTGTACTACCTGGCTCCATTTATTGGTACCACGCAGCACCACCATACCTGACTGTAATGGAGGCACCCAGATATACAAGGAATGTGCCTTCACCAGTTCAAGCAGTTCCACTAGAATACTCGTCATTTCAGTACACTCCACATCAATAATTAAGAGCTTTTTAGGGACCTTTCCTTTATCAGAGACGTGCAGGGACTCATTCACTGCAGCTTGAGAGGCCGAGACATTTAAGGGGGCCTCCACCTCACTGGAAGTACCCATCACAGCCTGACGCTCCTCTGAAACACTGTCAGACGCATGTCTCCCACTCATGCCATCTAACTCACCAATAGGCCTCTGCAAGTCAACATTCGTTACATTGTCACCTTGACATTCAGCAGCTGGGCTGTGAACACCACATCTGCCATGCATGCGCACTGATATGGTCCTTCCGACTGGAGGGAAACAACCCTTGCAGGGACCAATGCACCCTCAACCATTGGTCACTCTGCAATCTCCCTGTCTGGCATAGCAGTTGTATTCACACCCCTGTCGTTCAACATAGCCTTGTCTAACATGGCTAGTAATTGTTGGGCCCAACTGTCCCAATCCATTGTGCTTCCATTATGAGGGCTCAGCAGTACCTCATCATCTGCTCTAGGAGGCACCTGGGATTCTGCAGCACAAACAATACCTTTGTCAGTTCTATATAAATCACATTTTGACAACATGCTTTTACTCTTTGCTAATGCTTCATCAAACAAGGCAGGCTGCAATACACCATCACCACCTTGCTCTGGGGGCGCTAACACACTCAGGTGTGTACTTTCAGCTTTGGCTGGCTGACTTAACACCCTACCAACTGGTTTACACACAGGGTGAGTGGACTGCTCCCACACACTTACAGCATGGTGCAGGCCCAGTCTGTTTAACCAGAGCAATATCAGGGCTGTCCTTGACAATCTCCAACATCTGGAGACCCCCCCGAGATTTCCATGGACAACACTGTAGCTCTGCTTCTGGTTGCCAAGGGAGACATCCCCTCTCCCTCATTATTAGTGAACACATCACCAACATGTGCACGTACCAGCAATATCTCTATCATCAGCATTCACAAACATAGCAGTGTTATAAGCTTTATCAGGCTGTCTTTGGTCATAACGTATGGCACCCTGTGTGCCTCTCAGCACACCGCCCTTCCTCTTCAAAGGCATTCTTTTTCCCATTAGGGTCGGCTCCACAGTTGTCCTGGGAAACCACGTGTCCCACCACTGTGGGCTCCTGGGAGGTTTCCCGGGGCCTCTCTGTAGCACCTGTCACTAGGGAACCTGGCACACAAACCGTATTGTTCACCCCTATGTTACCATTTCCAGCTCTCTGGTGGTTTACACAAGGCACATACAGAGTCAAGTCTTTTTGAGTCCTTAACCTTGCTGCAGGTTGAGCTTCAATCTGTGTCTCCCCACTACTCGGGGTAGCACACTGCAGCAAGTCCATTTTTACACCTTCTGCCGATCTACCAGCCGGATATACTTCCACTTCACTGGGATCAGTCCCACAAACTGCAACAGTCTTACCATAATCTGTAGCCAGGAACTCTGGCTTCATTTGAGTGCGCTGTCTCTCAGATGCATCCTCACAAGCTACTAGCTCTTTGTGGCCACAAGGCGACACTGCAGGCTTTCCAGGCTCGCTAGTGGTGTTTCAGAGCCTTGGGCAAGTAAAGCTCCCATGCCTCACTTGACCACACTCCAAACACGGCACTGGACACTGAATTTTATCTCCTTGGCATCTCCCCAATGACTGTCTCTCACTCGTTGCCACAGGATACCACTTTTGAGGACACCGCTGGTCTCGATCATCAGTAGGCAGACTCTGGATTACTTGATCCTTCTGTCTTGGACGCCACTGGTAACGTTCTCTAGCAGATGTGAGTTCCAGAATCCATCAACCTCCCGTCCAGCTTGGTTATTCCTGTGACAAGGGGCACTGGGCAACAGCATGTCCCCACTCACTACAATGCATGCAGCACAGAGGCCTCCTTGCCTCATGCTGTGTCACCTTTGGGCTTAGGCTGCCAGGGACAAAGTTCTTTCACTTCCCCTTTACCTGGGGGTGACATGATCAATTTACCCCAGGTCACAGCGATGTCACACTCAGACAAATTCTCTGGTGTGGCTGGGGCATGTGGTGAAATAACCTCTAGTCACAGTAGCCGTTCCCTGGCTTTAGGAAGGATTGCTTCCTTTTTCTGCTTTGACTGCCCCATCCTTGCGGTCTTGCCCACAGCAACTCGTAACTCAGTTCACAGCAGAGAAAAAAAAAATTGACTTTTCGTTCACAGGTACACCACCTGCAACACGCAATGCTCTTTGCCTGGCTGCATTCCACACACAGCCAATAGTTCCCGATCTTAACTCACTGTGGAGCAAGGACAACCACTTGTAACATGGGGGACCATTAGCTCTCGTGGCAAATGCGTTTGTCAGTGATTCAAGCCAGTCAAAAACTGAATTTAAGGCATGGTAGCCCATTTTTTATTAGAAAGGCAAATAAAAGTCTATAACCTAAGGATTTCCCACGCAGGGGTTCATCTCCAGCAAATAAACACAACAGAAAATGCTAGCCCACCTGGCTCTCTTTAGCAGTACCTCTGCTCTTTATCCTGGTCACACAGACCACAGGATTCCTCAGTGTGGATGGCTTCACTTTAGCGCCCACAGCTCCGCTCTGGCCTTAGTCCTCAGGCCGTTGCACTGCCTCTTGCAGTCACACGTTCTGGTTGCCTCCTGCAGCCCCTCTGCCTCCTGGGGACCTCCTGTCTCTCTGGGTGTGGAGCAGTCTCCAACTGGGAGCCCTGAGGTATTCCCATAAACTCTTTATAAGGGCTGTGCTCACCTGAGAACACACCCTGCTGGTCATCTGCAAAATCTAGATACAGGGTTGGAGATTCCGTCCCACCCAAGACACTGTTGAATCTCCAAACTACAGAGCCCTATGACGGAATACCAAAACCTGGAGAAAGCTGTGACAGCCGTCTTCTGCAGTCTTGCACCAAGCAAGTGTGTCCCCCAGACTACCAAGTTTACCGTGACAGCATCTCCTACTGTGTATATATATATCTATAGATATATCTGTAGATATATCTATAGATATATATATATATATATATATGTATACTTCTAAACACAATCATTTGTATACTAAAAGTGGTTTGTAAACCCATCTACAAAAAAAAAAAAAAAACCTGCAAGACAAAGGCATAATGAGATAGTATGCATTGAACGCAACATGTCTCCCGGAGTTATTTCCTGGTTCGCAGGCTCTGGTGCTGTGATTGGCCGGAGCCGCCAGTCATGGCACAAGCTCTTTGGAAATGGCACAATTGAGCCGTTTCTTCAGTGTCCATGCGCCTATGACGTCGGCGCAAGCGTATATGGTAAATATCTCTTAAACCGTGCAGGTTTTGGAGATATTTACTGTACCTACAGGTAAGCCTTATTATAGGCTTACCTGTAGGTACAAGTGGTGTAACCGGGTTTACAACCACGTTAAACTATTTCTACACATAGGAGAATTCTAATCAGATGAATGCATCACTACACAATGAGATTATTATTACACAAGCAGACGATAAGATCGTGACTGATCCCATTTTAGGGAATATGATAAATGAGGTCATAGTCACATCGTCATACACTCTTATATATGCATAAATGGTTCAGTTGTTGTTAGAATATTCTCATTAATACTTGAGTAAACTTATATATATGTGTAGTTACAAAGAAGGGTAACAAAGCTAATAAAGGGTCTGGAGGATATTGGTTATGAAGAAAGGTTGCAAACACTGAACTTATTCTGGAGAAGAGATGCTTGAGAGGGGATATGATTTCAATTTACAAATATTATACTGGTGACCCCATAAATGGATAAAACTTTTCACGGAAGGGAGTTTAACAAGGCACGACACGTGGCTACTCATTAAAATTAGAAGAAAAGAGGTTTAACCTTAAACTATGTAGAGGGTCCTTTACTGTAAGCGGCAGGGATGTGTGGTTCCCTTCCACAAGCGATGGTCTCAGCGGGGGGCATCAGTTTCAAAAAACGATTAGATAAGCACCTGAACGACCACAACATAAAGGGATATACAAGGTAATACTGACATATAATCACACACATAGGATGGACTTGTGTCTTTTTTCAACCTCACCTACTATGTAACTATGTAACCGTGAGTATATGGTAATATAATACACTACTATTAACACTACTATTAAAAACTCAAATCATAAGTCCAATGTGAACCGGTGTCATAAACAGACCCAACTGTAGATATCTGCACCACATATGTAATAACTCCACGTGACAGTTTAAATTGATAATCCAGTGTGTGTAGTGACCACCACCTATAGACAGAATGCCTGCTTACCTCCTGGCTATGACCCCATTACAGAATCAAAATCACCTGATACAATGTTAGGATAATGTTGAAACACTCCTGCAGAGAACACCCTTGAACCTGGTTATTCCACTTCTAAGAACTCAATGATCCGCGAATGACCATAAAATCAAAATTCACGGTCATGTTGCACTTATTTTATATATATATATATATATATATATATATATATATATATATATATATATATATATATATAATACATTTTTTTTGTCACTGGTGGACATGCTCTAACAAGTGTTGGCAACAATCACATCAGGCCTTGAATATAGGCCACTGGTTAGTATTGATAGATTACAACCGTATATACTCGAATATGTCGAGATTTTCAGCCCTTTTTTTTTGGACTGAAAGTGCCCCCCGCGCCTCCTCCTCGTCTGTGATAGGCAGAAAACTCCATTTCCCAGCAGTCAGTGTACAGCCTATCACGGACATTCTCTCATCCTCGTCCGTGGTATGAGGATGAGAAAATGTCCGTGATAGGCTGACTGCTGGGAAATGGAGTGTTCTGCCTATCATGGACGAGGAGGAGGCATGGCTTTTGAACAGTAGAATGGCTGAATGTTATTATCACACGCTGATCGGTGCAGAGCGGCACACGGAGGATGGAGATCGCCACACTGAGGCATGCACAGGACACAGGTAGGATGCACACATGCACAGGACACATGCACACATACACATTCACAGGACACAGGTAGGTGACACATGCACAGGTAGGTGACACATGCACAGGACACAGGTAGGTGACACATGCACAGGACACATGCACACAGGGAGGTATACAGCTGCAGATGGGCATTGTTGATCCTCTATTTCCACTTACAATAGCTGCTGCATTCCTTATACTCGGGTCAATACGTTTTTCCCAGTTTTTTGTGGTAAATTAGGGGCCTCGACTTATACTCGGATCGACCTATACTCGAGTATATACGATAGTTATTCATTATTTAAGAGTATTTTGCACTTAAGTTAGAACATATTTGGGCTAATTATTATTTTACTATTATTATTAATACTTGAATAAAATTTAAATGTTTTAATTTTTTTGTTTTTGGTTTTATTTATTTTCAAATGTTTCTTTGGAATGACATATGGACTATTCATGATCACAAAGTTTTTTTTTTTTCTGTATGAAATCGATGCTTATGAGCATCACTGAGGCACAATTTCAGGAGCACTAGTCACTTTAAGTAGAGGTTTTTGTGCATTCTCAGCAAATGTATTGTGGATTGTTTTTAAAAATAATGCATATATATATATATATATATATTTTTATATTTCTAGGTGCATGAAATTGATGCCTATGTGCAGTACTGAAGTACAATTTGCAGAACACTTGCCACACCCTTTCTTTACTTGTTAAGTGCATTGGCAGCACCTGCACAGCTTTGAATTGCAGGACATATAAAGTGTCGCACTGGGGCATGTAATACTGTACCCCAGAGCAGCGCCATTTTATATTACATGGCTTGGTCTGTTTGGCTGAGGTGGAGAGCCAGACAAATAAGTTCATGATCTCCACCTCAGCCAATCAAAGGAAGCTTTGTATTCATTGTGAATGGCTGAGCAGCACTCGGCATGACTTGATTCTGTTACGGGAGTGTGACAGGATGTCCCGGTATCACTGCTGTAACAGTGCTGTATATAGTTTTAGTTCTCACAGCAGGCACATGTTAATGGTCTATTTATAAAAAAATGTCTCAACATTTGTGCAAGCATAACAAATAATACTCATAATGTTTGTAATATGTGTGTAATAGTTTTCTTGTTACCTTTCACAAGGTGAATGTAACATCCCCTAACAAATATGTGTGTAATAGTTTTCTTGTTACCTTTCACAAGGTGAATGTAACATCCCCCAACATTTGGTTCTAATAGCTATAAGGACATTTGACCATTTAAGTTTAACATTTACCAATAGAGAAAACAGCTTAACCGTATAGGCTAAGAACAATTTGACCAGCAGGGGAAATAATACAAGGGAGACTTCTGCACTGTGTAGAGTCTATGGAGAATCTGTAACACAATATTACAAATGTTATATGTAGTATATGTTACACTTGCATAAGGGTTGAGACATTCACAAACAAAATATTTTATACCTAGACCTCTTAGTGACTCAAATAGTTTGTTTGGACCAGGAAGACTGTTCTAGAAAATATGAAGCATCTGCTGAGTGAAAAAAAAAAAAAAAAAGCAGACTATTCATGTGCAATTTTACCTAACAAAAAAAAAAAAAAAAAAAAATATATATATATATATATATATATATATATATATATATATATATATATATATATATATATAATATTGTAAATCATTTCAATTATATACAAAACCAAAATGGTTACGAGCACACGCACAAATGCATTGATTTTTACTTTTTACCTTATTTGCTTCATCTTAATATTATGAGGAACCAGTCTGCATATTATCATTCACTGTTTTAATTTGTGCATTTTTTTTAAATAATGCTCTTATAATACACTGATTTTAAATATTTTGCATTTCCCTTTTCAGATTGTCTTTGGCTCAATTGTCCTCCTTATGCTTTGGCTTCCTATTCGTATTATAAAGCAATTGCTGCCTATATTTTTACCTTATAATGTGATGCTGTACAGGTGAGCATATTTAGTATATGTCTTGGTAAATGTTTTAATACTCTTAAAAGCAGAAAAAAATACATCGATTTAAAGTTGTTGTAAACCTGGGACAAGAAATATTAACAAAACATATTCCTCTATAGTGTGTACTTGCCTCAATCCAGAGCACTAAGCACCATTTCTGTCTGCTGCCTTGTTCCTCTGCTATCTGCATGAGTCACTTCTGATAAGTTTTCCTGACACCAAGAGGTGAAAAGTTGACAGGGGAGGGAGCTCCAGCACACAGTATGTGATTGGCAGCCTCAGCGGTGTTGCTGTGTGATGGGGGGCTGTGTTCTTTCCCTCCAGTCAGCTATCACTGAGCTGTGCAGAGTAACTTTATTTATTCATGTAAACCTTTATCCCAAAAGAAAAAAAAAAAACTGTTGCTGTAACTGGTTATAATGTGTGAGCTGGAGTTTGGCTTCAATTTGTTATTGTATCCAAATCTGCTAATACAAACCCAATTCCTAAGAAAGTTGGGATGCTGGGTAAAATCTACATAAAAACAGAATGCAACAACTTTCAAATCTCATAAACCCATATTGTATTCACAATAGAAAACATATCAGGTGTTTAAACTGTACCATTTTAAGAAAAAAATAAGATAATTTTGAAATTGATGGCAGCAACACGTCTCAAAAAAGCTGGGACAGGGCCATGTGTACCATAATGTAGCATCCCCCCTCTGTAAACATCTGGAAATTGAGGAGACCAGTTGCTGGAGTTTTGGAATAGAAATGATGGCCCATTCTTGCCTGTTATAGGATTCTAACTGCTCAACAGTCCTGAGTTGTTTTTGTTGCGTTTTTTTACTTTTTCCGATTTTAAGATGTGCCACATATTTTCAATTGAAGAAAGTCTGAACAGCAGGCAGGCCAGTTTCTTCTATACTACAAAACCATGATGTTGTCATTGATGCAGTATGCGGTTTAGAATTGTCCCGGTGAAATATGCAAGGCCTTTCCTGAAATGATGTTGTCTGGATGGGAGCATATGCTGCTCTTAAACCTGGATATATTTTTCAGCATTGAGAACATTTTTGCACTTTGCAACAGACCATTTTAAATGAGCTTTGGCCCAGAGAAGACCGTTGCATTTCTGGATCATGTTCAGATATGGTAGCTTCTTTGCATGATAGAGCTGTAACTTTCATTGTTGGAAGTATTCCTGAGCTCATGCAGTGTTGTCCTTTCGCCAATCAGTTGGTACCAATCCTGTCAGTATGCTGTCCATGAAGATTAGGAATGGTGGTCTGGCTATAACCTGAGTTATCTTGGACTCTCGGTGTAAGCCATCTGGTACTGGTGATTTATTTATGTTTAGCTTCTCTAATCCTTTCCCGACTCTGGCCTCTGTTAGCCACAGGGGTTGATCCTGTGATGTGTTACTAACACTGCTGTCGTGGTTAGTATACCCCTCCATTTCCTGTGTGAAGACCGAGGAGAAGAAAGCATTTAGCAGTGCTGCCTTCTTGTCATCTGTAACCATCTTCCCTTTCCTGTCCTTTATGTAACCTATGTGTTCCGTCCTTGCCTTTTTACTGTAAATATATTTAAAAAACGTATAGGGAATATTTTTACTATCCTCCACTATTTGTCTCTCATAGTCTTTTTTAGCCACCCTGATTGCATTCTTACATCTCACATTGCATCCCTTGTACTGTTGGAATGCTAACAATGACCCCTGCGCTTTGTACTTTTTAAAAGCCATTTAGAAAACCTTTTCATGTCCTAATGGGAAGAAGCAATATATTTGAATACACCTGCCCAATTGAAGCAATACAAGTGGTTCATTGATGATGCTATGTGGGAAGGAGAAAGAAAGTAGCTTAGAGAACTTTCTAAAAAATCTAAATGTCAATGAAAAGAATATTTGTCTAACTTGGGATTTTGATAGGGAAAAAAAACCCTTGAAATCCATATAGAAGAACAACAGATCTACACAAAGACCTCCTTTAAGACGGTTGACAGAAATGCATACATTCCTTTAGATAGCTGCCACCATAAACAATGGTTGACCAATATCCCAAAAGGGCAACTTATTTGTTTGAGGGGAAATTGCACATAAAAAAGGAGGATCAGGCTGGACTAATAGGGAAATATTTTATCCAAAAAAGGTATGTAACACCTTCATTGAAGAAAAAATTAAAGAAGTGGGTGACTTGGATGGTAATGGATTGATAGAAGAAAAATGTGATGATCATGGAAATAAATTATTGATTGTTTTGTATTACAATATCCATCACAAGAAGATGGAAAAATCTTCAGAGAGCACTGGCCCATACTAAGATCAGACAAACACCTCAAGGACTTACTTCCTGAACATCCGATGTTTACATGTAGGAAAGCTCCAACTTTAAGAAATAGGATTACTAGAAATTTAGTAGATCCCATCCCCAACAAGAAGAATTTGCCTTCCTTTGAACAAAAAGGCTTATACCCCTGTAGAAGATGCTATGTGTGCATAGGAACTAAAGGGGTTCATCAAATGATAGAGAACTTTACCTCCTCTGCAACAGGGAAGCTGTATGAAATTAAAGATAACAAAGGCTAATCTAGCGAAGTATAGGAGTAACCTGACAGAATAATGAATATAAAATTAAAGTAGAGATCTAGAGTCTGTAATCCAACAGTCCCAGTTACAACTGGATTTGTGCCACTCTTGATGTGTATAGGCAAGCATTTTCCCAAAGGTAAAATGCACATTGAGAGTATTCACCACTAAGGATGAGCTCCGGCGTGTTCGCACACCCAACGTGCAGAGCCCGTCAGAAAGTCGGCACGGCACTGCGCTAATCACAGGCAGTGAACATTTCCCAATCTCTTCAGCCGCGCATCGGGACAATGTCTCACTGCCTGTGATTAGCGCAGCACAGTGCCAACTTCCTGGCGGGCTCTGCATGTTGGGTGTGTGAACACGCCGGAGCTCATCCTTATTCACCACCAAAAGGATGGTGGGGCTTCTTTCTGATTCCAGGCCCTAGCAATCTCCAGTCCTGCAGCTGTCAACATATGCAACAAGAAATACCTGGTGTGAGGGTGCTAACTTTCATTCCCTAGTCCAAAAAAGCCAAAGCTGGAACGGGGGACAGTGGCTGTGGCACATGGAAGTGATAAAATGGAAAACATCTTTCCATAAAGAAAAGATAATTGGACACTTCCACCATCTATGATGTACAAAACCTGTGTCCACAATTCCTCCAGCATAGTGCAGAATATTTTTGAGGGAAGCATTTGGCCAGCTTTTGTTAGGTACCATCTGTGCAGGATTTTTTGAACAGTCTCCCAGTGTGAAGCCTTGGCATTGGGAAGCCTTTTTCATTCCAGGTCAGGGCTGAAAGCCATTGTTGCATGGAAATAAAAGTTTCAATATCAGATTCTCACTGTAGCATTGGTGGTTCTTATTCAGGGGGAGACTATGAACCAAAAGTAAAGAGAAGAGATCAATTTTGAATTGGGGCCTGGAGTAATATAGAGCTGCAATATATTTTTAAGCAGAGGGTCATGGTTCATAGGGATAGAAGACCGTGCCTGATTCAAAGATATAAAAAAAAAAATCCTTCTGTAGGATTGCATAGCCCAATGCTAGTTTCTTGAACAATTTCAAAGTCGAGTTTGTATATAGGTGACCCAATGAGTGTATGCCAGCAGCCAACCATGATAAGTCCATGTCAGATAGAATGAGCTTCAGAGAATCCAGCGGGATCAAATGATAAACTGTCAGTGTTACCTGAGAAGATTTTAGAAATAGATCACTTGACCCTCCCTTCTAGATTGTAAGCTCTAACAAACAGGGCCCTCTTATCCCTCCTGTATTGATTTGTATTGTAACTGTACTGTCTGTCCACATGTTGTAAAGCACTGCACAAACTGTTGGTGCTATATAAATCATGTATAATAATAATAATAATAATATTAGACTGACAGATTTGCAAGGAAGCATTGATAGTGGCCAGTGGGTATCTGGAAGACTGTTGGGTCAGGAAAGTAGCTCTGAGAAGGCATGTTAAATCTACAACAACAGAGGCATTTTCAATTTGGACCCAGAGTTTGTCAGGTGGTGGATCCCATCAATAACTTAAACAATATAAGATAGTGGCTTCATTATAGTTGGTAATGTTTGGCACTCTCATTCATGCTTGTTTTTTGGTAGTGTCATTTTTTTTTTTATTTATGTGTGACTTCTTGATCCTCCAGATGAGGTCAGCCATCTATTTGAAGGGATTTAAGAAATGTGGAGTGGTATGGGAAGGGATCAAAATAAGTAAAGAATGTACTATATAAATACATAAGTGGTCCATATAGTGAACTTGGTGTTGTTATTCACCTTAAAGTGATTGTAAAGGCAGAAGTTTTTTTTTTTAAAATCCTAATGCTATAAGATAAAAAGCCTTCTGTATGCAGCAGCCATCCTCAGCCCCCCCCCCCCCCCAATACTTACCTGAGTTCCCTCTAGATCCAGCGATGTTGAAAGATTGTCTTGGCTGCCTGTGACTCCCCTCCTCATTGGCTGAGACAGCAGCACAGGGCCATTGGCTCCCACTGCTGTCAATCAGTCAGCCAATGGGGAGAGAAAAGGGGCGGGGCAGGGCTGGGTCGCAGCTCCATGTCTGAATGGACACAGGGAGCTGTAGCTCAGCTCGGGTGTCTCCATAGTAAACTGCTTGCTGTGGGGGGCACTCAACAGGAGGGAGGGGCCAGGAGCACAGAAGAGGGACCCGAGAAGAGGAGGATCCAGGCTGCTCTGTGCAAATCTATTGCTATTTTTAACTAAAAAAAAAAATGGGACTTTACAATCACTTTAAGGTAATCACAGAGGACAAGAGGGCACTATTTATGTCTGGAGGAAAATAGATTTAATCACCAAATACAGAAAGGTTTTTTCACAGTAAGAGCTGTGAAAATGTGGAATAGACTCCCTCAAAACCTGGTTCTGTCCAGCTCAGTAGATTGCTTTAAAAAAGACCTGGATTCTTTCCTAAATGTACATAATATAACTGGATACTAAAATGTATAGGTAAAATTGATCCGTGAGTATCCAATTGCCTCTTGAGGGATCAGGAAGGATTTTTTGCTGCCGCTGGGCTTTTTTGCCTTCCTCTGGATCAACTGTAGGTATAGGATTGTGTGTATAAGATTGTATGCTTTTTGTTTTGCACTTTTATTGGTTGAACTAGATGGACTTGTGTCTTTTTTCAACCAGACTAACTACATTATATTGTCAAAAGTATTGGGATGCCTTTCTTTACACGCAAATGAACTTTAATGGCATCCAATTCTTAGTCCATAGGGTTCAATATTGAGTTGGCCCACTCTTTGCAGCTATAACAGCTTCAACTCTTCTGGGAAGTTTTTGAAAAAAAAAAAACTCTTCTGGGAAGACTGTCCACAAGGTTTAGGAGTATGTCTATAGGAATGTTTGACAATTCACCCAGAAGCGTATTTGTGAGATCAGGCACTGATGTTGGACAAGTATGCCTGGCTTGCAGTCTCCACTCTAATTCATCCCAAAGGTGTTCTATCGGGTTGAGGTTAGGACTCTGTACAGACCAGCCAAGTTCCTCCACCCCAAACTCGCTCATCCAAGTCTTGCTTTTTGCACTAGTATAAATTATTTGGTGGAGGGGGATTATGGTGTGCGGTTGATTTTCAGGGTTTGGGCTTGGCCCCTTAGTTTCAGTGAAGAGAACTCTTAAGGTATCAGCATCCCAAGACATTTTGAAAAATATCATGCTCCCAACTTTGTGGGAACAGTTTGGGGATGGCCCCTTCCTGTTCCAACTTAACTGCACACCAGTGCACAAAGCAAGGTGCAAATGTGCTTCTGGAAGAATGGTCAAACATTCCCATAGACACACTCCTAAACTTTGTGGACAGCATTCCCAGTAGAGTTGAAGCTGTTATAGCTTCAAAGGGTGGGCCAACACAATATTGAGTTCTATGGACTAAGACTGGGATGCCATTAAAGTTCAGGTGCATCCCAATACTTTTGACAATATAGTGTATGTCATGTATCAGCTCGTCCACAGTATACATACCTGGGGTAGAACACCGACAGGATTATCTTACCTAAAAACCCCAGATCAGGGAAAATTGGCCCTTCACCCAGCTGACTTCCAATAGATTTGCCAAAGAAGAGGGATGGCAGAAGTAGATCTGCTGGCATGGTGTCTCAACCAGAAGCTAGAAATTTGGTATTGTAGGTTTTGCAAAAACTACCCTTTGATGACATCAGGGAGATCCTGCTTATGACATTATCCCAGAAAGTGTCATTTCTAGTAGCCATCACTTTTGTGTGCAGAATATCGGAACCGTCCTACAAGCCTCCATACTTAGTGTTGCATAAAGATAAATTTGTTCTGCATCTAACGCACTCTTTTTTGCCAAAAATCGTCTCAGCCTTCCACATGAACAAAGGCATTGTGCTCTTAATCAGCCTGACCTAGGGAAGTGGCCATGCACTCCTTGGATATAGTTAGGGTGAACCTGAATGCCACAAATAGGTTTCATAAAGATAATTCCCTGTGCATTCTTGTAGAGAGCCCATGTAAGGGTCTTGTAGCATCGACCACTGATCTTGTGATGGATCTGGCAAAGCTTTGTACAAGAGTTATACTATCAAGCACCTGGACCACAGTTTCTTGTAACATCTCTCTCAATTAGGGTGGTAAGTGCCCCCTGGGCTTTCCACCATCAGGTGTCAATGTTACAGGTTTTAGGGTGGCCATTTAGTTACGCATTATCACATTTTACAAGGTAGCACAGCCAACAGTTTGACTGCCCTGTACCATTGTTTTCTTTAAAATGTTTGTCTATATCAGTGTTTCTCAACTACAGTCCTCAAGGCACCCCAACAGGTCAGGTTTTCAGGCTCTCGGTTATTTTGCACAGGTGATTTGATCAGTTTCACTGCCTTAGTAATTACCAGAGCCATTTCATCTGCGGGAAATCCTGAAAACATGACCTGCTGGGTGCCTTGAGGACTGGAGTTGAGAAATATTTATATAAATTTCCGGTTGCTTTTGGACATGATCTAAAGCACAGGTGTCAAACACAAGGCCTGCGGGCCGAATCCGGCCCTCCAGGCCATTTCATGTGGCCCTCACACCTCTCCTGCAGCTGCAGGAGAGCTCCAGCCCTCCTCTGGTCCACATCCATACCCCTACTTTCAAGCAATGAATCCAGCTTATTCCCAGCAGCAGCATAAGGAAAGGGGGTGCACTGTGCTGTTAGGGAGAGTAGGGGACTCAACTTCTGATGGTGGGGTGGCTCTTGACATCTAATGTAAGGGGAGGGGATGCGCTAGACATCTAATCTTACAGATACAACCGGCCCTTTTAATGACAATCATAATGCTGATGCGGCCCACGATGAAATTGAGTTTGACACCCCTGATCTAAAGCAAAGTTGTGGCCTCAAAAGAATGCACGAGAGAATAGGATTTTGTGTATTCATAATAAAACATATTTTTCTTTGTTTTCATTGGAGGACACAGCAATGCTTTAAGATTAACACCACCTGCAGGAGATGGACGCTATGTGTAGCAGGCCCCTGCTAATGGATTTTATTCAGGGAGTATAAAAGAATCCTATCTTTTCAGCTCTGCATTTAGTTTAGCTCTATTAAAAAAAAAAAAAAAAAAAACACATCCTCTGAGACAAACATGGAATCTGCTACTATCACTGACTTCCCACAGCTACCTAGCTGCCTGACTCTCTAGGTTCAGTACTTTGAGTCACTAATCCATAGCAAGTAAGCAGATAAGGAATTCTGACTTTCCTGTTTCCACATACTTCATAGCTGCGATTCAGCCAGCCAGGCCATATAAATTTTCCGAAGGAGCTCAGCAATAGCAACCCCCATAGTTGTCTGTCAAAAATATTGCTTTAAATTTATATGTATGAATATTAGTAACCTACGTTTTGCAACCTTTAATCCCCAGCGATGCACCAGTGAGTGAACTATCTTTGGAGTTGCTACTTCTGCAAGTTGTCCTCCCTGCCTTACTGGAACAAGGACATACTCGTCAGTGGTTGAAAGGACTTGTCAGGGGTTGGACTGTAACTGCTGGATATTTGCTGTGAGTAGAAATTTCCAACATTTAGTCCTTATGATGCGTAACAATAAACCTAACATTTAAGCTACTTTTCAACATTGATTTAGTATTTTATCCGTTAAGATCCACTCCTTGTAAACACCTAAAGTAAACTACAGTGGGTACAGAAAGTATTCAGACCCCCTTAAATTTTTCACTCTTTGTTATATTGCAGCCATTTGCTAAAATCATTTAAGTTCATTTTTTTTCCTCATTAATGTACACACAGCACCCCATATTGACAGAAAAACACAGAATTGTTGACATTTTTGCAGATTTATTAAAAAAGAAAAACTGAAATATCACATGGTCCTAAGTATTCAGACCCTTTGCTCAATATTTAGTGGAAGCACCCTTTTGATCTAGTACAGCCATGAGTCTTTTTGGGAAAGATGCAACAAGTTTTTCACACCTGGATTTGGAGATCCTCTGCCATTCCTCCTTGCAGATCCTTTCCAGTTCTGTCAGGTTGGATGGTAAACGTTGGTGGACAGCCATTTTTCTCCAGCGATGCTCAATTTAAGTTTAAGCCAGGGCACTGGCTGGGCCATTCAAGAACAGTCACGGAGTTGTGAAGCCACTCCTTCGTTATTTTAGCTGTGTGCTTAGGGTCATTGTCTTGTTGGAAGGTAAACCTTCGGCCCAGTCTGAGGTCCTGAGCACTCTGGAGAAGGTTTTCGTCCAGGATATCCCTGTAATTTGTCGCATTCATCTTTCCCTCGATTTCAACCAGTCGTCCTGTCCCTGCAGCTGAAAAACACCCCCACAGCATGATGCTGCCACCACCATGTTTCACTGTTGGGACTGTATTGGACAGGTGATGAGCAGTGCCTGGATTTCTCCACACATACCGCTTAGAATTAAGGCCAAAAAGTTCAATCTTGGTCTCATCAGACCAGAGAATCTTATTTCTCACCATCTTGGAGTCCTTCAGGTGTTTGTTAGCAAACTCCATGCGGGCTTTCATGTGTCTTGCACTGAGGAGAGGCTTCCGTCGGGCCACTCTGCCATAAAGCCCGACTGGTGGAGGGATGCAGTGATGGTTGACTTTCTTCAACTTTCTTCCATCTCCCGACTACATCTCTGGAGCTTAGCCACAGTGATCTTTGGGTTCTACCTCTCTCACCAAGGCTCTTCTCCCCCGATAGCTCAGTTTGGCTGGACGGCCAGCTCTAGGAAGGATTCTGGTCATCCCAAACGTCTTCCATTTAAGGATTATGGAGGCCACTGTGCTCTTAGGAACCTTAAGTGCAGGAGAAATTTTTTTGTAACCTTGGCCAAATCTGTGCCTTGCCACAATTCTGTCTCTGAGCTCTTCAGGCAGTTCCTTTGACCTCATGATTCTCATTTGCTCTGACATGCACTGTGAGCTGTAAGGTCTTATATAGACAGGTGTGTGGCTTTCTTAATCAAGTCCAATTAGTATAATCAAACACAGCTGGACTCAAATGAAGGCGTAGAACCATCTCAAGGATGATCCGAAGAAATGGACAGCACCTGAGTTAAATATGAGTGTCACAGCAAAGGCTCTGAATACTTAGGACCATGTGATATTTCAGTTTTTCTTTTTTAATAAATCTGCAAAAATGTCTACAATTCTGTGTTTTTCTGTCAATATATGGGGTGCTGTGTGTACATTAATGAGGAAAAAAATGAACTTAAATAATTTTAGCAAATGGCTGCAATATAACAAAGAGTGAAAAATTTAAGGGGGTTTGAATAATTTCCGTCCCCATTGTATATGCAAACACTACTAAAATCTCTTATAAAACTTAAAGCCCAACCCCAGTGTTAGCTATTTTATTTATTTATTATTTTCAATCTTATTTTTTTTTTTCATATAAATGCTCTGAATTTTTAAGGTACTTTAGGGGCTCCCCAAGTACTCCTGAGAGCAGCTGATATGTGCAGCAGGGAGCTGCACTTCTCCCTCCCCGCTGCATTGAATTAGTGTCTACAAATGAAACCAGTCTCGGGGTAATTTGTGCTCTAAGGGGGGATTTGGAGGTGTGAGAATTTGTGCTTGGATGATTTGGAGAATTGGATATGTACTTGATTGTAGAGTGGGGATTTCTTCCTGGAAAACAAAAGGATTTGTTCTGGAAGGGAGGGTTTGGGGGAGGGGGTCATTTGTGCTAGAAGGGGGAGAGGATTTTGTAGTGGAAGGGTGAATGGAGGGAGATAGGATTTGTTCAGGGAGGAGGATTTTTGGGGGTGGAAGAGCATTCATGCTAGGAGGGAGAGGATTTCTGCTGGGGTGAGGAGGATGGAAGAGGATTTTTGCTGGGAAGGAGGATTTGGGATAGAGTATTTGTGTGGGACAGACCCCCTGGATGATTTGTGCTGGGGTTATTTGGAGGGGGAAGAGGATTTATACTAGAAGCTGGATGGAGGAGATTTGTACTGGTAGAGGAAGAGGAGTTATGCTGGAAAGGGGTTATTGGAATGAAGTAGTTACAGTAGGGAAGTTCATTTTTTTCCTCAATGTACACACAGCACCCCATATTGACAGAAAAACACAGAATTGTTGACATTTTTGCAGATTTATTAAAAAAGAAAAACTGAAATACCACATGGTCCTAAGTATTCAGACCATTTGCTGTGACACTCATATATTTACCTCAGGTGCTGTCCATTTCTTCTGATCATCCTTGAGATGGTTCTTCACCTTCATTTGAGTCCATCTGTGTTTGATTATACTGATTGGACTTGATTAGGAAAGCCACGCACCTGTCTATATAAGACCTTACAGCTCACAGTGCATGTCAGAGCAAATGAGAATCATGAGGTCAAAGGAACTGCCTGAAGAGCTCAGAGACAGAATTGTGGCAAGGCACAGATCTGGCCAAGGTTACAAAAAATTTCTGCTGCACTTAAGGTTCCTAAGAGCACAGTGGCCTCCATAATCCTTAAATGGAAGACGTTTGGGACGACCAGAACCCTTCCTAGAGCTGGCCGTTCGGCCAAACTGAGCTATCGGGGAGAAGAACCTTGGTGAAAGAGGTAAAGAAGAACCCAAAGATCACTGTGGCTGAGCTCCAGAGATGTAGTCGGGAGATGGGAGAAAGTTGTAGAAAGTCAACCATCACTGCAGCCCTCCACCAGTCGGGGCTTTATGGCAGAGTGGCCCGACGGAAGCCTCTCCTTAGTGCAAGACACATGAAAGCCCGCATGGAGTTTTGGAGTTTGCTAAAAAAAACACCTGAAGGACTCCAAGATGGTGAGAAATAAGATTCTCTGGTCTGATGAGACCAAGATAGAACTTTTTGGCCTTAATTCTAAGTGGTATGTGTGGAGAAAACGAGGCACTGCTCATCACCTGTTTAATACAGTCCCAACGGTGAAGCATGGTGGTGGCAGCATCATGCTGTGGGGGTGTTTTTCAGCTGCAGGGACAGGACGACTGGTTGCAATCAAGGGAAAGATGAATGCGGCCAAGTACAGGGTTATCCTGGACAAAAACCTTCTCCAAAGTGCTCAGGACCTCAGACTGGGCCGAAGGTTTACCTTCCAACAAGACAATGACCCTAGGCACACAGCTAAAATAAGGAAGGAGTGGCTTCACAACAACTCCATGACTGTTCTTGAATGGCCCAGCCAGAGCCCTGACTTAAACCCAATTGAGCATCGCTGGAGAAAAATGGCTGCCCACCAACATTTACCATCCAACCTGACAGAACTGGAAAGGATCTGCAAGGAGGAATGGCAGAGGATCCTCAAATCCAGGTGGTTCTACTAAATACTGAGCAAAGGGTCTGAACACTTAGAACCATGTGATATTTTAGTTTTTCTTTTTTAATAAATCTGCAAAAATGTCAACAATTCTGTTTTTCTGTCAACATGGGGTGCTGTGTGTACATTAATGAGGGAAAAAAAGAACTTAAATGAGTTTACCAAATGGCTGCAAGATGAAGATTTGTGCTGGGAAAAGGGGGGGGGGGGTGTACAACAGCATACCTCTACACTTCTAGATGGACACATCTAGTTAAAAAAAAAACAGAAAACCTCCATATACACGAGGGGTGAAGAATTAAAATTAGTGGAAGTTTGTAAAATTTTCACACAAGTATTCTCAGTCCCATTTGACATCACAATGCCTCCATTTACATCTCAGCCCCCCTTGCATTTACAACATCCTCCTTTACATCACAAGTAGATGATATGGGAAAGTAGTATTACACAGGAATTATAACTTTAATTGTACCTTTGGAGAATATCAGTCCAATGAAAACATATGGAAAAGGGATGTATTAAGTGGAACTTTAAATATACCTCTAAAGATTATAACCACAACTCATACAGGAACATCTTAAAAACATTACAACTTTTTTGAACGTTTAACCACTTCGTATCCGGGCCAATTCTGGCACTTTATTCCTACTTGTAAAAATCTACTTTTTTTGCTAGAAAATTACTTAGCACCCCCAAACATTGTATATAGAATAAAATGATGGGTGTTTCAATTTTTTATGTCACTTTAATGAAAAATAATGTGGATTATCTACCTGTATGATGATGCACCATCTCACCTCTTGGTTCGCCATGGCGCACGTGCATTCGCAAGAGTGCTGCTGTGCTCAGCAGTTTGTTTTTGGCGGCCATGGCGAACGTGGCTTCGCCATAGACGTGCGCACTCGGAGCCGCACACGCGGCGTAACCTAATCTGGGCACACAGAGATTTGCGTCATATACGAATACAGCCACGCCCGTTTGCCGGGATTGCGCGCATGCGCGGAATGTCCCGGCGCATGGCCAGCTTATTTAAGCTGTGTATGCCAAGCATGCGGTGCTTCCAGGAGGCAGCTGTGGGACACAGAGCAGGCTCTGAACCAGGCATTTGCAGCGGTTCATTTCTCCTTACCCGGGTCACGTGAGTCACCAGGTGTTGCTTGGCAGGCTAAGTCGCTTAGCAAGATTGTTGCATAGGGGATTGGTGAGCCCTATTAAAGGGTCTCTCCCTTCTGAGGTGTGTTAATACTACACCCAGGTACTCCCTTTGTCTAAATGTCTTCAAAAGTGGAGCGGGACTAACACTACAGGGAAGTGCACACATGTCGTCGGTAGCTCCTGATGAACCTAGTCGTATCCCTAGTGTTGTATTCCCTGAAAGACCAGAGGCTTCCGGGCAATCTGAGCCGCTGAGCCTATCTGGTATTGTCCATACAGTCAATGCTGCTTCACCCTTTATCACCAAGGATGAACTGTCCTTGGCCCTAGCTGGGTTAGAGCACAGGATTGCAGGCATGATTTCCTCCATCCCACAGTGTGGCAAGAACGTGACAGATTCCCCTCCCCTTAACCACCTAATTTGGAGCAGGAATGGGTTGAGGATGGGGAAGAGCTAAAAGCTCAGGATTCTGTGGAGGCCCTGGTGGATGAGTCTGCGTCTGAGCAATCTGGACAAGAAAATATCCAGTTGGTGTCTGCCTCTCAGTCGCAGAGGCTTTTGATACCGAGATGGTTCGTTCTGCCTTTAAGTTGCCTCTTGCAGAGGTTACTGAGCCCCCCCTGGCCCCCTTTGGGGTCACTGAGGCCTCTTCAGGCCTCACAGGCTTTCCCCTTACACTCACTGTTGGAATAGGTGGTATATGCTGATTGGGAGCATCCCGACAGAATTTTTGTTCCTCATAAGAGGTTTTCCCTTCTATATCCCATGGATGAAAAATTTGTTAAGAAGTGGAGCATGCTAGCCGTGCATGCAGCAGTCTCTTCCTTAAACAAGAACTTAACTTGTCCGGCGGATAATGCACAGGGCTTAAAAGACCTTGTTGACAAGAAACTGGAGTCATCATTAAGTGTTCTTGCATAGCAAGACCACTTACTGTTATCTCACATATATATTATTAAGTGTTCTTGCATAGCAAGACCACTTACTGTTATCTCACATATATATTATTCTTCTTCTTATTAAGTGTTCTTGCATAGCAAGACCACTTACTGTTATCTCACATATATATTATTATTAAGTGTTCTTGCATAGCAAGACCACTTACTGTTATCTCACATATATATTATTATTAAGTGTTCTTGCATAGCAAGACCACTTACTGTTATCTCACATATATATTATTATTAAGTGTTCTTGCATAGCAAGACCACTTATTGTTATCTCACATATATATTATTCTTATTACTATTATAGCCAAATTTACCACCCTAACTCCTCCCACAGTTTTTACACTACAGAGACAAGTAATATACCGAAACGAGCGGATTGTTCCCGATTGGTGTGTTATTACTTTGTGGAATATTTCGCCGAATGGTCCACGAAATATCGTAGTTTTTTGCGGCAATATTGGTCCCATAGGAATGAATTGCGAAATGTTCAATGTCATTTAATTGGTGTCCTATTACCTTGTGGAACTTTGTGAAAAGCTGAAAAATACCAGTGTGAATCCGGCCTCAATGTCATTTAATTGGTGTGCTATTACTCTGTGGAACGTTTCGCCGAATGGTTCAGGAAATATCGTCGTTTTTGCGGTGAAATTGGTCCCATAGGAATGAATGGTGAAATGTTCAAAACTAGAGCGGGAGGTGACAAAAGCTGACAACCCCATGATCAGCTGAAACATTATGACCGCCCCTTGAAAAAAATATATATATTTTTGAAAAAAAATATATATATTTTTGAAAAAAAAAAAATATATTTTTGAAAAAAAAAATTATATTTGAAAAAAAAAAAAAATTTTGAAAAAAAAAATATTTTTGAAAAAAAAAAAATATTTTTGAAAAAAAAAATTATTTTTGAAAAAAAAAAATTATTTTTGAAAAAAAAAAATATATTTTTGAAAAAAAAATTACTTAAAAAAAAAATAATTTCGAAAAAAAAAATTATTTTTGAGAAAAAAAATTACTTTTAAAAAAAAATCATTTTTGAAAAAAAAAATCATTTTTGAAGAAAAAAAAATCATTTTTGAATAAAAAAAATTCATTTTTGAAAAAAAAAAATTCATTCAGCTTTTCTAGTTATTAAGTGTTCTTGCATAGCAAGACCACTTATTGTTATCTCACATATATATTATTAAGTGTTCTTGCATAGCAAGACCACTTACTGTTATCTCACATATATATTATTCTTATTATTATAGCCAAATTTACCACCCTAACTCCTCCCACAGTTTTTACACTACATAGACAAGTAATATACCGAAACGTGCGGATTGTTCCCGAATGGTGTGCTATTACTTTGTGGAACGTTTCGCCGAATGGTTCACGAAATATCGTCGTTTTTGCGGCGAAATTGGTCCCATAGGAATGAATGGGGAAACTAGAGTGGGAGATGACAAAAGCTGGAAAATCAGAACATGATTTCTAAACTGCCGCCACTCCCTCATTTTCAAGCCCACCTACACAAATCTTATATCAAAACGTTCAGCTATCCCTGCTGCCACTAAACATGTCCACGGCTAAGCCATAGTCCTGATAGTTTTCACAATATGACCATTTGTTTGCAACTCACGCCGTCCATTGACATTCATTGAAACTACACTCTAGCCCCCTCCAAATTTGAAGGGCAATTTCTAAACTGCGACTGTGCCTTCATTTTTAATATTTCAGAGACATACTATGTATCAAAATCTAGGTCTGGGTCTTGTGATTCTCACAATATAAAGATCTTCGCTGTAGGATGTATAGTTTCTAAAATATGGCCATTTGTTTAGAGGTCATTTCAGGAAATTTTAGCCATTAATCAGAGTGTACTGTTAGTGTTTGTTTTGTTGCCATGGTTACCAAAGCTTCTGTTATACACAGGGGGGAAGGTGGCTGGAGCATCTCAGCTCTGATTACAGAGCCCGGGGGAGGGGATAGACACACCATTTACTGATTTATAATAGAGGAATATGATGGGGCAGTTTTGATGGGGTAATTCTGATGGGGCAGTTTTGATGAAGCAGTATTTGGGAAGCATAAACAGGGCATGAGCGTTGCTAGGAAACAGTGGTTGTAAACACAAGATGCTGAGACACTCCAAATGCATGTGACTTCATCTGCTAGACTTGATAATGCTTGTAGACTCCTCCCACAGTTTTTACACTACAGAGACAAGTAATATACCGAAACGTGCCGATTGTTCCCGATTGGTGTGTTATTACTTTGTGGAATGTTTTGCCGAATGGTCCACGAAATGACGTTTTTGCGGCGAAATTGGTCCCATAGGAATGAATGGCGAAATGTTCAAAACTAGAGTGGGAAGTGACAAAAGCTGACAACCCCATGATCAGCCAAAACATTATGACCACCCCATGATCAGCCAAAACATTATGACCACCCCATGATTAGCCAAAACATTATGACCGCCCCATGTAAAAAAAAAAATATTTTTGAAAAAAAAAAAAAATTTTTGAAAAAAGTAAAAAAATAATTTTTGAAAAAAAAAAATCATTTTTGAAAAAAAAAAATCATTTTTGAAAAAAAAAAAAAAAAATTTTTGAAAAAAAAAATATTTTTGAAAAAAAAAAAATTATTTTTGAAAAAAAAAAATATTTTTGAAAAAAAAATTTCTTTTAAAAAAAAAATTATTTTTGAAAAAAAAATATATTTGAAAAAAAAAATATTTTTGAAAAAAAAAAATTATTTTTGAAAAAAAAATTACTTTAAAAAAAATAATTACTTTTGAAAAAAAAAATCATTTTTGAAGAAAAAAAAATCATTTTTGATTAAAAAAAATTCATTTTTGAAAAAAAAAATTACTTTTGAAAAAAATGTTCAGCTCTTTCAGCGAATGATGGAACTTTTTTACTATTATTTATACTTTTTAAAATATTAAGCTTTTTAACACTTTTCACAGTTACTCAAGCCACTCCACCCCACCCAGTTACTCCGCCCACTCCAGTTGTAGAGGCAAGAACACTTTTCACAATTTCCCCAGAAATTGTACCTTTTCTAGTTCTTATTATTATTATAGCCAAATTTACCACCCTAACTCCTCCCACAGTTTTTACACTACATAGACAAGTAATATACCGAAACGTGCGGATTGTTCCCGAATGGTGTGCTATTACTTTGTGGAACGTTTCGCCGAATGGTTCATGAAATATCGTCATTTTTGCAGCGAAATTGGTCCCATAGGAATGAATGGGGAAACTAGAGTGGGAGATGACAAAAGCTGGAAAATCAGAACATGATTTCTAAACTGCCGCCACTCCCTCATTTTCAAGCCCACCTACACAAATCTTATATCAAAACGTTCAGCTATCCCTGCTGCCACTAAACATGTCCACGGCTAAGCCATAGTCCTGATAGTTTTCACAATATGACCATTTGTTTGCAACTCACGCCGTCCATTGACATTCATTGAAACGACACTCTAGCCCCTTCAAATTTGAAGGGCAATTTCTAAACTGCGACCGTGCCTTCAATTTTAACATTTCAGAGACATACTATGTATCAAAATCTAGGTCTGGGTCTTGTGATTCTCAAAATATAAAGATCTTTGCTGTAGGATGTATAGATTTTAAAATACGGCCGTTTGTTTAGAGGTCATTTCAGGAAATTTTAGCCATTAATCAGCGTGTACTGTTTGTTTTGTTGCCATGGTTACCAAAGCTTCTGTTATACACAGGGGGGAGGTGGCTGGAGCATCTCAGCTCTGATTACAGAGCCCAGGGGGAGGGGACAGACACACCATGTACTGATTTATAATAGAGGAATATGATGGGGCAGTTTTGATGGGGTAATTCTGATGGGGCAGTTTTGATGAAGTATTATTTGGGAAGCATATACAGGGCATGAGCGTTGCTAGGAAACAGTGGTTGTAAACACAAGATGCTGAGACACCCCAAATGCATGTGACTTCATCTGCTAGACTTGATAATGCTTGTAGACTCCTCCCACAGTTTTTACACTACAGAGACAAGTAATATACCGAAACGAGCGGATTGTTCCCGATTGGTGTGTTATTACTTTGTGGTTCACGAAATATCGTCGTTTTTGCGGCAATATTGGTCCCATAGGAATGAATGGTGAAATGTTCAATGTCATTTAATTGGTGTTCTATTACCTTGTGGAACTTTGTGAAAAGCTGAAAAATACCAGTGTGAATCCGGCCTCAATGTCATTTAATTGGTGTGATATTACTTTGTGGAACGTTTCGCCGAATGGTTCACGAAATATCGTTGTTTTTGCGGTGAAATTGGTCCCATAGGAATGAATGGCGAAATGTTTAAAACTAGAGTGGGAGGTGACAAAAGCTGACAACCCCATGATCTGCCAAAACATTATGACCGCCCCATGAAAAAAAAAAATTCATTTTTGAAAAAAAAAAAATATTTTCGAAACAATAAAAAAAATATTTTTTGAAAAAAAAATGAAAAAAAATTAAAAAAAAAAAATTCATAATTTTTGAAAAAAAAAATTTTGAAAAAAAAAAAATATTTTGAACAAAAAAGATTTTTGAAAAAAAAATTATTTTTGGAAAAAAAAATATGTTTTTGAAAAAAAAAAATTGAGAAAAAATTTATTTTTGAAAAAAAAAAATATTTTTGAAAAAAAAAAAAAAAATCATTTAAAAAAAAAAAAATCATTTAAAAAAAAAAATCATTTTTGAAAAAAAAAATATTCAGCTCTTTCAGCTAATGATGGGACTTCAACTGTTTTACTACTATTTATACTTTTTAAAATATTAAGCTTTTTAACACTTTTCACAGTTACTCCAGCCACTCCAACC
This sequence comes from Aquarana catesbeiana, assembly GCF_042186555.1. Classification (NCBI taxonomy): domain Eukaryota; kingdom Metazoa; phylum Chordata; class Amphibia; order Anura; family Ranidae; genus Aquarana; species Aquarana catesbeiana. The sequence continues at coordinate 263,389,486 of NC_133328.1, forward strand.
ACACAACAGTTACTCAAGCCACTCCACCCAGTTACTCCGCCCACTCCAGTTGTAGAGGCAAGAACACTTTCACAATTTCCCCAGAAATTGTAGCTTTTCTAGTTAAGTGTTCTTGCATAGCAAGACCACTTACTGTTATCTCACATATATATTATTCTTATTATTATAGCCAAATTTACCACCCTAACTCCTCCCACAGTTTTTACACTACATAGACAAGTAATATACCGAAACGTGCGGATTGTTCCCGAATGGTGTGCTATTACTTTGTGGAACGTTTCGCCGAATGGTTCACGAAATATCGTCGTTTTTGCGGCGAAATTGGTCCCATAGGAATGAATGGGGAAACTAGAGTGGGAGATGACAAAAGCTGGAAAATCAGAACATGATTTCTAAACTGCCGCCACTCCCTCATTTTCAAGCCCACCTACACAAATCTTATATCAAAACGTTCAGCTATCCCTGCTGCCACTAAACATGTCCACGGCTAAGCCATAGTCCTGATAGTTTTCACAATATGACCATTTGTTTGCAACTCACGCCGTCCATTGACATTCATTGAAACTACACTCTAGCCCCCTCCAAATTTGAAGGGCAATTTCTAAACTGCGACTGTGCCTTCATTTTTAATATTTCAGAGACATACTATACATCAAAATCTAGGTCTGGGTCTTGTGATTCTCACAATATAAAGATCTTCGCTGTAGGATGTATAGTTTTTAAAATACGGCCATTTGTTTAGAGGTCATTTCAGGAAATTTTAGCCATTAATCAGAGTGTACTGTTAGTGTTTGTTTTGTTGCCATGGTTACCAAAGCTTCTGTTATACACAGGGGGGGAGGTGGCTGGAGCATCTCAGCTCTGATTTCAGAGCCCGGGGGAGGGGACAGACACACCATGTACTGATTTATAATAGAGGAATATGATGGTGCAGTTTTGATGGGGTAATTCTGATGGGGCAGTTTTGATGAAGTAGTATTTGGGAAGCATAAACAGGGCATGAGCGTTGCTAGGAAACAGTGGTTGTAAACACAAGATGCTGAGACACCCCAAATGCATGTGACTTCATCTGCTAGACTTGATAATGCTTGTAGACTCCTCCCACAGTTTTTACACTACAGAGACAAGTAATATACCGAAACGTGCGGATTGTTCCCGATTGGTGTGCTATCACTTTGTGGAACGTTTCGCCGAATGGTCCATGAAATATCGTTGTTTTTGCGACGAAATTGGTCCCATAGGAATGAATGGCAAAATGTTCAAAAGGAAATGTTGCTAGGAAACAGTGGTTGTAAACACAAGATGCTGAGACACCCCAAATGCATGTGACTTCATCTGCTAGACTTGATAATGCTTGTAGACTCCTCCCACAGTTTTTACACTACAGAGACAAGTAATATACCGAAACGTGCGGATTGTTCCCGATTGGTGTGCTATCACTTTGTGGAACGTTTCGCCGAATGGTCCACGAAATATCGTCGTTTTTGCGGCGAAATTGGTCCCATAGGAATGAATGGCAAAATGTTCAAAAGGAAATGTTGCTAGGAAACAGTGGTTGTAAACACAAGATGCTGAGACACCCCAAATGCATGTGACTTCATCTGCTAGACTTGATAATGCTTGTAGACTCCTCCCACATTTTCCACACTACAGAGACAAGTAATATACCGAAACGTGCGGATTTTTCCCGATTGGTGTGCTATTACTTTGTGGAACGTTTCGCCGAATGGTCCACGAAATATCGTCGTTTTTGCGGCAAAATTGGTCCCATAGGAATCAATGGCGAAATGTTCAAAACTAGAGTGGGAGGTGACAAAAGCTGACAACCCCATGATCAGCCAAAACATTATGACCACCCCATGATCAGCCAAAACATTATGACCACCCCATGATCAGCCAAAACATTATGACCGCCCCATGTAAAAAAAAAATATTTTTGAAAAAAAAAATATTTTTGAAAAAAATATATATTTTTGAAAAAAAAATTACTTTTGAAAAAAAAAAAATTAAAAAAAAAATCATTTTTGAAAAAAACAAAATTCATTTTTGAAAAAAAAAATTTCATTTTTGAAAAAAAAAATCATTTTTGAAAAAACAAAAAAACAAAATCATTTTTGAAAAAACAAAAAAACAAAATCATTTTTGAAAAAAAAAAATCACAAAGCTCTGAGGGGAATTATAGCTCCTCTCACACAGCTCTAAGGACAATTATAGCATTATAGCTCCTCCCACACAGCTTGGAGGGAAGTTATAGCTCCTCCAATACAGCTTTGAGGGGAATTATAGCTCCTCCCACACAGCTCAAAGGGGAATTATAGCATTATAGCTTAGCATTATAGCTCCTCCCACACAACTCTGAGGGGAATTATAGTTTCTCCCACACCGCTGTGAGGGGAATTATAGCTCCTCCTACACAGCTCTGAGGGGAATTACAGCTTAGCATTATAGCTCCTCCCACACAGCTGAGGAGAATTAGAGCTCCTCCCACACAACTCTGAGAGGAATTATAGTTTCTTCCACACCGCTGTGAGGGGAATTATAGCTCCTTTTAAACAGCTCTGAGGGGAATTATAGCTTCTCCCACACAACTCTGATGGGAAATGTAGCTTCTCCCACACAGCTCTGAGGGGAAATATAGCTTCTCCCACACAGCTCTAAGGGGAATTATAGCTCCTCCCACACAACACTAAGGGGAATTGTATCTCCTCCCACACAGCTCTGAGGGGAATTATAGCATTATTGCTCCTCCCACACAGCTCAGAGGGGAGTTATAGCTCCTCCCACACAGCTCTGAGGCGAATTATAGCTCCTCCTCCAACACAACTCTGAGGGGAATTATAGCTCTTCGAACAAAGCTCTGAGGAGAATTATAGCTCCTTCCACAAATATCATCATGCCATCTAAAGGAAAGAGATCTAAAGCTGCAAAGATACGCTGGACTAAACTGGATCCGGAGCCCCACAGCAGCATAGTGGATATGGAGGTTTGTGACAGTGAATGTGCCCAGGAGGTACATAGTGAACCTGTGGTGTCATTTTCATGTTCAACTCAGTGTCAAGTTCAAGAGCACAGTGACAGTGTGATGGGCACTTCTGAAAACCATGGCATGCAAGAACCATGTGTACCAAGTGAGATTTCTGTGCAGGCATCATTTCATCAGGGTCATCATGGCTATGGAAGGTTAAGGAACAAACAGTGTACATGCATGGCTCTGACATTTTTGGCATACCACAGTGAGCTTGATGATGTGAGAAAGGGTGATCTTGATCAAATACTGAAGAAGGGCAACAGCTTGTATGGCTCAACAATAAAACAGCTAAAACAAAGAAATGTCTATCAGCATCAACACTTGACAATGGAAGAAGTGCCCCTCAGAGTCAACACTGACAAATATGAGTATAACGTTGTTAAATCTCCAGTGTTATCGGGATGTATGAGAGACACGGTAGACGGTGACAACCAAGGTTGGTTTGTTGACCTCTCCACAAGACTTCAGTGCCTCAATGCAGATGTTACACATGCACTTTTTATAGTAGTGCCATATTGCATTGCATTGTTCAGAGACAAGTCTGGGAGATATGGACTGTTTGATTCTCATAGTCGAAATAAGGATGGACTTCCTGCCACTGGAAAAGGAAAAGCTGTTATGATCACTTTTACACATTTGAGTGATATGGGGGCAAGGATTTATAAGTTGTATGAATTGCTCCTTACAGACACCAGAGGCCCTATTGATGGACTGCAGTATGACTTCATGCCAGTCTCATTTCATCGTGCAAGACGTCTGTCAGATGGTTTGCTGTCCCCACTGGTGCAATCTGACAAACCACATAATGCAAAGCATGTGGAGAACAAAGTGACACAGATGACCAAAGATGTAACACACACTGGATTCCCAGCCAGCAAGCATTCTCCACGGTCAGTTGATGGGAAATCCTCACAGGGCATATGGAAGGACAGTAAGGCATTGTCCAAATTAAATGCACAGAGACGACAAAAACTGAAGACAAGACACAGAAATGAAAGAAGGCGTGATTTCAAGGCTACAAAGATGTCTGTCACCAATAAGAAAAGGACATACATCACCAGCCGATACAGAGCAGATGCTGATTTTAAGTTGAAGCAGAAGCAATATATCATTCGCAAATATGCAACAGATGCCAATTTCAACTTGAAGCAGAAGCAATACATCACCAGAAAATATGCGACAAATGCAGATTTCAACTTGAAACAGAAGCAGTACACCACCAGAAAATATGCGACAAATGCAGATTACAACTTGAAGAAGAAGCAATACATCACCAGAAAATATGCCACAAATGTCGATTTCAAGTTGAAGCAGAAGCAATACATCACCAGAAAATATCATAATGATCCTGCTTTCAGAAAACGTCACTTGCAACATTGCATGAGTTACATGAAAATGAAGCGTCAAACTCAAGCAGATTTTCGCATAACCCATAAGATGCAATGTGCCTTCAAAATAAGAATGAAATACAGACGATGGACTCGTGTCATGCGGGAATGCAGTCAACCAGTGGACAACAGCCTAATGCAGACAGCTATATCCACTTTCCATGAATGCATTAAAGCTGGGCCAACATTTGTGTGCAGGATGTGTCATCGCACCCTTTTCCCTAACCAAGTGAAACATTGCATTCACAGCAATTACAAGAAGAATCTACACATTGTTGCTGCCTGTTTGACAGGGAAATATGTCCATGTGTGCAACAATCACTGTCAAGGACCTGAACAATGCACCGTACCAGATGAAAGGACCAAAGAATGGATTTGTCACAACTGTGATTTACATTTAAAAGCAGGACACAAATCATCCATCGCTGTAGCTAACAACATGGAGCTGGCGCCCATTCCCCCAGAGCTCTGCGATTTGAATGTGCTGGAAAGACAACTTTTGGCCAAAATACTGCCATTTGCCAAGATCATCACACTTCCCAAAGGTCGACAGGCAGCTATACATGGCGCTGTAGTGTGTGTGCCATCCGAGGTGGAAACCACGGTCAATACTCTACCAAGATCGCACAGCAAATCCCAGTTACACAGAGTCAAGCTGAAAAGACGTCTGACTTACAAAGGCCACCAGCTGTTTCATTATGTCAACATGGGAAATGTAGTAGCAGGTCTGTCAAAACTCATTGACACACACCCCGACTACAGTGACATTTCAATTAGAGTGGATGAGACAATCGCTGATGATGATGATAATGATGATGGGATGGAACTCGACAGTTGTGACGAAACTGAAATGATGGAGATACTTGAACGCATCGAAAATTGTGATCCATCAGAGGTACAGTCTGCATGTTTACCGGCTGCTTCTGAGCAACAGGAAGGCCATGACCAACAACCTCCCAATGCAGAGGATGAGAAGGATACACTAAGACCTTGAATTGGCCTAGACAGTTGTTTGCAGCCATCTGACCTTGGAGAGGAAGCACTGACACACGGTGATGGAATATTCAGCATTGCACCTGCACAAGGAAACACACCTGTCAGCTTCTTTAAAGTTCCTAGGCTTGAGGCTATGGCTTTCCCTGTTCAGTTCCCTACTGGACAGAATACATTGGACCAGGCAAGACAAGTCAAACTGTCCCCGAGCATGTATTTCAATGCAAGGCTTTTTTGTGTTGATACTCGTTTTGCAAGAGACACAAGCTACCTCTTCTTTGCGCAGTTTGTCACAGAAACACACATGGCCAAAAGCAGCATGTCCATCCAGTTAAGGAAAGGAAAACCCAATACCAGGGATGGACGGAAAATATCCAACAAGCTGCTACAGGACAAGTGTGAGGTTGAGAGGTTGGTGCGAAACCGAGATGCCACAAGGTTCATGCAACCACTGAGAGGGAGTCCAGCTTACTGGGATAAAAATCTGAAGAATTTGCTAGCCATGGTCAGACAATTGGGTAAGCCAACATTTTTTCTTACCTTCTCTGCTGCAGAATTCAGATGGCCAGAGGTAATAACGGCAATAAAGGCACAACAAGGTCAAAAGGTGGATTTTGCGGGGCTAGACTGGGCTGAAAAGTGTGACATTCTTCGAGGCAACCCAGTGACCACCATGCGCATGTTTGACAAACGGGTTGATGCTCTGATGCGAGAGCTGCTGTTGGGTCCTGCACAGCCAATTGGTGAAGTTATCGATTACTTTTACCGGGTTGAATTTCAGGCGAGAGGGAGCCCTCATATACATTGTCTCTGTTGGGTAGCAGGAGCTCCTATATTTGGACAAGACAGTGATGACAAGGTGTGTGCCTTTATAGATCATAACATCTCATGCCAGCTGCCTGATGAAGCCAAACAGGCCTTACTTCACAGATTTGTAACAGAACTTCAAATGCACAGCAGGTCTCATTCACAATCATGCAAGAAAGGTAACAGAGTATGCAGATTTGGATTTCCAAAGCCACCTATTAGAAAAACGAGGATAACTTACCCGATGCCAGAAGAACAAGGAGATTGTGCAATGAAACCACAAGCAGCCAAAAACAAACTGAAACCAGTCTGGGATTTGCTTAATAACCCAAAAGTGCAGCTTGAAGACATGTCACAGCTACTGGCACAGTGTGATATGACTTTGAATCAGTACAACTCCTACATTCAGGCATTGACCTCCTCAAGCGTGATTCTAATGAAGCGTGATGTCAAGGACTGCTGGGTGAACAACTACAATCCACATTTACTGACGGCCTGGAACGCCAACATGGACATCCAGTACATTCTTGATGAGTATGGTTGCATCATGTACATGTTGTCCTACATATCCAAGCCAGAACGGGAGCTGAGTGACTATCTCAAAACAATAGTCAAAGAAATGAGCCCAGAAACAGCGACAGAACGAGAAGAAATGAAAGAGGTTCTTCAGGCTTATTCAAAACACAGAGAGGTCAGCGCCCAGGAGTCTGTGGCCCGTACGTGCAGCCTGAAAATGAAGTCTTGCTCACGTGAGGTTGTTTTTCTGCCAACTGGTGACAACGCACTGAAAATGAGTCTCCCGCTCAGTGCATTGCAGAACAAACCAGCCGATTCTCTTAATGTGTGGATGACGAGTTTTGTCGACAAATACAGAGCCAGACCTGAAACACCAGAGTTTGAGTCCATGTGTCTGGCAGACTTTGCATCCCATTACAGGGTTGTCTATGGCAAGCAGAAGGAAGATGGCAAGCAAAAGGAAGACAGCAAGCGTGTCAGCCTATTGAATGAAATGGGAATGATTCAAAAACGCACGAGAGGGAAGCCTGCAATCATCAGGTACGCACGCTTCTCAGAGAAGAAGGACCCTGAGAACTACTACGGCAGACTGCTTAAACTGTACCTCCCCCACCGTTCAGAGTCATCACTGAAAACTGTAAGGTTCCCAACACACCAGGATTTTTACAAAGGCGCCTGTGTGAGCTTACCAGGAGAAGAAGCAATCCAAGCAGTGTCTGCAATTGTTACCAGCAACCAAAAGAAGTTCGAACAACACAACAAAATTGTGGAACAAGTCTTGGATGACTTTGTAAAAAACGGACCTGTTGAAGATGCTTGGAACACCTTTGCCCCAGAAGCTGAGTTGGATAGGTTGGAATGTGTAGAGGAACGCAAAGAAGGGGAGCCACTTCATGAGAATGAACAAGATGATGTTCCGGAGTATACACGTCACAAACAAACAGGTGGAATTGCGCTTACTGTGAAAGCCCCACAAATGTGCCCTGATTTCCTTCGGAAAATGTACAGAAACCTTAACCGGACACAAGCTCAGACATTCTACTCAGTTTGTGACTGGTGCACTAACCGTGTGCGTGGCCTAAATCCTGACCCATTCTATTACTTTGTCACTGGTGGTGCAGGGACAGGCAAATCACACCTGATAAAGTGCATCTATGCTGAGGCGACAAAGATACTCTGTAAACTTACCAGACTACGTGAGGAAGCAGACATATCCATGCCCAGCGTTTTACTAACTGCATTTACAGGAACAGCAGCTTTCAACATTTCAGGCAACACATTGCATTCTCTGCTGAAGTTGCCAAGAAGCTTGAAGCCACCCTACCAAGGACTTGGAAATCTAATAGATGAAGTGAGGGCACAGCTGTCAAATGCGGAGATCATTGTTATTGACGAGGTGTCAATGATTTCAAAGCCCCTGTTTGCCTACATCAACTGGAGATTACAGCAAATCAAAGGCAGTAAGAAACCTTTTGGTGGTATGTCAGTACTAGCAGTAGGAGACTTTTACCAGGTCCCCCCGCTGGGAAAAAGTAAGCCACTCTGCGTGTTTGAGGAAAATACCAATGACGTCTGGAAAGACAACTTTCAGATGATCACGCTGACAGAGATCATGCGACAGAAGGAAGACATTTCATTTGCTGAGCTTTTGAATAGAATCAGAGTCAAGCAGAAGACTGGCACCTTAAGCAATGATGACAAAGCTCTGCTTGCTCAGGCTTTTACAGATCCCACCCACTGCCCTAATGACGTGCTACACATATTTGCCACCAACAAAGAGGTTCACAAACATAATGCTGCAACTGTGTCTGTTCTCCATTCAAACGTCACCAACATAGATGCCGACGATTACAGAAAAGACCCTAAGACAGGAGTGATGCTGAGGCAACACCAACCTTTCAAAGGACACAAAGACAATCTGATTGACACACTGCAAGCAGCTGAAGGTGCCCGTATCATGATCACAAGAAACATTGATGTAGAAGACGGGCTTGTTAACGGGACATTTGGCAAGATTGCAAGAATAATCATCCAGACTGAGAATGGTGCTACTACGGTAAACAAGCTTGGGCTTGTGCTGGACAATCCAAATGCAGGACAGAGATACCGTAACAAGTCGTCTTGTGATGCTGACAACTTGGTGTACATAGAAAGGGTAGAGGAAAACCTGAGACAGAAAGGAGTTGTTCGCAGGCAGTTCCCCCTGAAGTTGGCTTTTGGATGTACGATTCATAAGTGTCAGGGGATGTCGATACAGTCGGCAGTGGTCTCATTGAAACGGGTCTTCCAACCGGGAATGGCCTATGTTGCTCTGAGTAGAACGACTACACTACAAGGACTGTACATAACCGACTTTGATGAGAAGAAGATCTTTGCTGATCCTGAAATCACAGCTTCCCTGGATTCAATGAAGAATGCATCACTGGAAAGTGTTATGCCCCTCTTAAAGTTTCTACAGACAACAGACAAACAGCAAACATTAACAATTATCCATCACAACACGGAAGGATTACCAGCTCACATTGAAGATATCAAATCTCACCATGAGTTGACACTTGGAGATGTTTTATGTTTCACTGAAACTCATCTCTCAGGCTCTTCTGTTGCTGAAAGTCTCCAGCTGGAGGGCTACAACCTGTTCAAACGCAACAGACACCTCTCGTACACAAACCTTCCTGACATTGCAAGTAAAAGTGGCGGAGGTGTCGCCTTGTATGTCAGAAACCATTTCAAGGCCTATGAAAAGCAGTATCATCACAATGTGACTGACTTGGAGTTCTTGGTTGTCAAACTGGAGTCCCCTGTACAAGCTTTGATCGCTGTCGTTTACAGGCCACCGGATTACAGTATTGGCCAATTCCTTACTAACCTGCTGGGCCTCTTGGAATCTTTGGAAATAATGGATTGCCAACCTATAATACTCTGTGGAGATTTCAATGAAGATTTTCTGTGCAGAGAAAAGAAGCCAATATCTGACCTTCTTCACTCAAGAGGATATACTCAACTGGTCTGGGCAGCCACCACAGAAAAAAACACACTGTTGGATCACATTTACATCTCCAGGGTGCAGCAGTGTCTCCAGTCAGGAGTACTGCACAGTTATTACAGCTACCATTATCCTGTGTATTGTGTTTTGAGCAGTGGTTGTGAACACGCTTAGAGCCTGCATAAACAGGGCATGAGTGTTGCCAGGAAACAGTGGTTGTGAGACAGTGGTCATCAAACAGATAAAGTGGCAATGAGGGTCAGTTTACGTGGCCATAGTTATGTGGGACCATTTACAATTAGCTAAACATCATTCTCTATATTTCATGTTCGGTGTACTTGTTAGACACTGAACTCACTTACTCCCCCCCATCCATCACAGACATCTGTCCTCATCATATAGTAAGAGGAATACCGCGCTGTAGTGCACCCAAAAAGGGTACCTGTTCGTGAAATATTGTGAATGACCAAATAGGGGATAACCAAAATAGTGATGAAAATAACTTAGTGAAAAAAAATTAAAAAAAACTACATAATAACAAAAGCAGCCACTCTATGTGAGATACACACACTAATACAACAATATAACAAATATAGCAGCGCTGTAAATAGGAGTAAATACTAGTACCAGTGTTGAATAGGACTAATTGGTTAGAACCCAAATTAAATAACTAACACAGTTCTTGAAACCTAAATCAATAAGTGTTCACTGGACAGTCCTAACACAGTGAATAAAGTCCAAATAAATGTTGTGAAAATACATAGGCTCAGACCCCATTTTTTTAAAGCAGGAAATGTAAAATAGAAAAAATTCCTCCACCGCACCACGGTGGTAGCTGAAAATAAAATGCGCGCTTACCAAACGGCAAGCACAAGGGGGCTTGCGACCTTAACCCGGTCAGGGCCTTTCATTGGATGGGCTTCTAGGAAACGACATGTCACTTCATACAGCCAAAGGGTGATGATACTGTTATGGAAATGATTAAGAGCTCCAATCGAGCTCAAGGTTATCTGCTGCTGTCTCTAATTTGAAAAGTGTTGATATGCATGCATATAAAAGTAAACACACTGAGACACGCTCAGTTTCGTTACTGTTACACTTCTAATTTATTCAAGGCGGTGTTAATGTTTTATACACACAAATACGTCATTGCTATGTCAGTCTAATAGGTACATCTCATTGGTTAAGAAGATAAAGAAGATGGAGAATTTTCATAACGAGGTTTGGCTCTCTTTGGTTTTATCTCCAGTTCCGCGTTCTTTTGATGTGTGGGATGCAGGGGGTACGCGCCATCTTGAGAAAATACAGAAACAGAGCAAACCTGTATACTTATATAATGAGTAAGGAGAAAAATATGTATACACATAAGAAAATAGACATTTTCAGATTACTATTATTATTATTTACATCACATTCCTTCACAATCCCCCCTAAAATGACTATTTTCTCTTTTCTGTCCCTAATACTAAAGGTCCTACTTTGGCCTGGCCCTTCTCCTCAGCAACTCTTTTAGGCTGTATATAGAATTGGGCAGCAACTGTTCACTTCCCTCCTCGATACAGCTGGAGAGGTGCAGTCAGGCGCTATCTATCCCTATAATCCTATAGGATTGTGAGATTATGGACAGGGAGTGACTGTAGGGGAGTGAAGGGTTTGTCATCTTCCATCATAAGGAGGTCCTCTTCTTCTTGGTGGAGAAATGTAGGTGTGCTATTGTCTACAGCCTTGCTCATTAACTTTTTTACAAAAGGTAGAATACAGCATATAATCAGGGCTAAAAGATCCAGGATTATTAATACCGTTACCCGTATCTGGGCGAACACCTTCTGCCACCCACTCATCCAGCTAAAATATTGATCCCATGGGTCTGTGATACCTGAGTTCTTCTTCAACTCTAGTGACAGATCTTCTAATTTCTTTATAGCTAAAGTAACCTTACCATTTGGGCCAATATTATCAGGAATGTATGTACAACAGGTTCCCGTTTTTTCCTATGATTTTACAAAACACCTCCTTTCCCAGATAACACCATGTCTAAGGCCATCCGGTCCTGGAATGTCATGTAGGAAGTGGGGGCTAACTGATCAGAAATTCCCTGGAGGGCATCTTTAGAGTAATTTACAAATCTCTGTTAGTTATAATATGTGTAGTGTCAGGTCACCTAGAGGCTGGGTGACAGATGCACACCGTTGGGATCAGGAGTGCACTGCAAGGTAGTGGACCCTACGGGTGACTGCTGCGGATTGTACCTTGGGAGGTTCAGGAAGCAGGTCTACTGGACCACTGACACAGATCCCACTGGGAGCTAGAGCATAGATTCCCCAGGGCGCGGAGTCTAAGAGCCAGCAGGTGTTCACCAGAGCCTCTAGTGGTGAGGATGGACTGCGCTGCAGTCTGGCTCCAGGTCGCGGCCCCCAGGTTCTCACAGCTCACGCTCACGGTAGACTACAGGAGAAGAGGAAGGAGGGAGCTGGCTGGAACATCAGGGTCACAGGCAAACAGGGATGGTCGGGAACAGGCCAAAGTCGGTAACAGGAATCAGATGTAGGAAACACAGCAAGTACACATAGAGGCTAAAACACAGTGGTTGATCAGCACTGCTGGCTTGCAGTGCACAGGTTAATATAGGGTTCCCTGATATGGCCTGGGGTGGGGCCATGCTTAGAGGGGAGGTTACAAAAGCAGTCAGGTGAGGGTCAGCTGGTCTCTAGAGATGAACACATGGAGACAGGTATGCTGATCGACAAACTCTATTGCATAACCATGACATGTAGTTAATTCAATCTACATTCTTGCTGACAGTTGTTATGGGGATCAAAGACTCAAAACCAGCTTTTACCTGATCCCTGGCTTTAAACTCATCAGGGACCCCCCTTGTAACCCCTATGACATGTATGTATACATGAGAATCAAAGCTTCCGGAGAGAGCTGCTCGCTTCCTCCTCTGACTGTGTGCTGGGTCAGTGCATGTATCAGGGGTATCTTTGGTTAGGATATGGGGGCTTTCTATTTTCATCTTTTTTGTCTAATGCACTCTGTGGTCGCCCAGTCTGGCCCTGTGTTCCAACCCACTGGCCCCCACAGAAACCACAACTCTGTCCCCAGTAACTGTCTGTGTGGCATACATATATGTCCTTACCGTCAGGGATATCACTGTACCAATGGCATCACCATGAAGGGTCAAACGGACAAGGTACTATGTCACAGTAATCTAAGGTAAAGGTGGTCACATGTGTACCTGAAGAGTTACACCAAAACGTAATTATGTTATCATTTTTGTGATGGCCACCTCCTGGGCCCCTCCCCCCTAGATCAAACAGAAAAAGGATATGCAGCACCCGAAAACACGCTCTCCTGCAGTGATAAGCGTGCATTCAGGTGTTCTTCCTGGCCAACTTGACTGAGGTGGCTGTGGTCAGCAAAACTTGGAATGGACCATCATAACTTGGCTCAAGTATCTCCAGACAGTAGTTGGTGTGTTCCTGTATCTAATTCAGGATCTGGAATGGAAGAAAACACCTGGACATGCATTCAGGTTAATTCTCGTGATAATGTGGTTACATAATTAGTCAACACATCAGACTGTAACTGTTGTGGAAAGTAACAACCAAGTCTGGGAGCTGAACCAAACAAAATTTCATAAGGGGATAGGGCATGTTTCCCCTGGGGGTGTGTCTGACACTGAACAGGGCAATGGGCTAACTGTCTGGCCAACTCAAGTTAGTTAGTCTCTTGGGCCATCTTTAACATCCTGTTTTTAGTGTCCCATTCATCCTTTCTACCTTCCCGATACTTTGAGGGTGGTATGGGATGTGTAGTGCCAACTGAACCCCCAGTGCTGCCCAAATCTCTTTTGTAAGGGTTGTTGTTAGGGCTGGTCCCTGATCTCTCAATATCACCTCTGGGACCCCAAATCTACATACTATCTCACTCAGTAATTTCTTAGCTGTGGTCCTGGCAGTCATGACCACTTCCACTAGGGCGTATTCGAATCTGCCACTTCTTGGCACTTGAGAATGATCAATTTGCATCCTCTGGAATGGGGTATAGGGGTTTTGCCAGGTGCTTCTTCTGTGCTTCTTCTGTGCAGCCTGGGTTACATTTGGTGCAGATAATGTATGATCTGCAGAAGCTGTCGGTCAGTGGAGTAACTCTTGGTGCAACACTTGTTGATAAGAGAGTTCATAAAAGTCTTTGTCAAGTGGGCAGCTCCATGTGCCCATTGCACCACGGTTGGGTACATACTCCTGGGTAGACAAGGCTTCTTGTTGCACTCGAATAGTCCATTCCTGAGAGTTGTTCCTCTCCGTTTCCAGCTTTCCTTCTTATCCGGACTTGCTGTTTCCTGTAGTTCTTTTAGATAAACTCTGTCCACTGGGAAAGTCTGTAAGGTAAGCACGGGGTGGTCTTCTTCTACCACCCTGCTGTCCACTTCCCGTGGACCACCAGCTGTCTATTTGGCAGCTGTATTGGCTCGATGATTGCCTTAAGCTTCCTTTGAGTTCATTTTGTCGTGTGCTTTACTCAGAATAGTCAGTTGGGTTGGGAGAAGCAAGGCATCAATCAAGTTTTCACAGGTGTTCCTGCAGCCATCAGGAATCCTCTGTCCTAGATAACACCATAATCATGGGCAATGCTGAAAGCATATCTTGAGTCCATGAATGTTGGCTCTTTTTCCCTCTGCCCATTTACGTGCTGTAGTAAGTGCTTATAGCTCTGCCTCCTGTGTAGACATCACCGGTGTTAAGGCTTCAGCTTGTAGAACAGTGTTTTCAGTGGTGACCGCGTGTCCTGTGTGGTCATGGGGTGACAAGTCAAGACTCTACTCCTCCTCCTCCTTTCCCCCCTCGAGAAGTGGAAGAAGGGTGGTAGGGTTCAGTGTTTGACAACTTAATAGAGTAATGCTGTCCAGTAGGAGGGAACACAGGAGTCTCAAGTGTCTGGTAGTGGACAAGTGTTTCGGCTGGATCTTGGTTGAATATGGCAACAACGTCATGGGGAACAAGCAGAACGAGGCAGTGTCCGAGGACCAAGTTCAAAGTTTTGTCAAGCAAGGCTTGTGTAGCAAATCCAGCTCGCAGACACAATAGGCCTCCTCTTGCTACCGCATCCAGCCGACAGGAATAATATCCTATGGGGCGTAGGCTGATGCCGTGTGATTGGGTGAGTACACCTGCAGCATGTCCCAGACGTTCGGATACAAAGAGCTTGAGCGTTTTGTCGTAGTCTGGGAGCCCTAGCGCCTGAGATGGCACACTTGAGGGCCTCAAACTTAGATATTTCTTCAGGAGACATCCGGAAGGGGTCTGATTGCAGAGCATCAGTAGGAAGGCTTCTGGAATCCATGCTCTGCACTAGGAAATTAGTCCAAGGAAAATGACAGGTGTTGAGCACCACTGCATTTTGGGCTTTGTGGTTCTGCAGCCCTGGTTGGCAAGATAGCACAACAGGCTTTCTGAGGTGACTTCAACAGGGGGTAAGTCAGCTGCACAAAGGAGAAGGTCATCAACATGTTGGAAGAGAATCACTTCCGGGTGTTCCTCTTGTCATGTGTTAAGGATGATAGCCATAGCTTTTGCAAACTGGCTTGGAAAGTTCTGTGCCCCTTGTGGCACAACTGTTTAGGTATGTTGCCGTTTCTTTCCGTGGAGGAATGCGAAAAGGTACCAGCAGGAGGGGTGAGGGTGGACACTGAAGAAAACGTTTGTAAGGTCCACCTCTGTGAGGTATTTTGCAGTCAAAGGCATCCACAGTAGGTACCTGGTTCTCTTTTTAGGATTCTCTTCTTGGGGTTATTGTGGTTTCCGGGGCAATGAAGCGCCCTCTTTTAGCTTGACTGAAACTGGTGGCACCTTTAAGTTACCGTTGTCTCCCGGTCCTGTGGACCATAGGCACGCAGGGATTCTGTCAAGTACTTCCTGCAGTATTGAACTTGAAGTTTTTTTTTTCTTCATTAAGTGTCATCAGGAGAGGCAGAGAACACAAAGCAGATGAGTCTTCTAAAGATAGGGGAGTATGTAACTTCACCCCCCTTCAGGCGTGTCCTGATTGAGGCCTGTAGTCTGGACAACACATCAGCTCCTAGTAGATTCAAGGGACATGTAGAGGACACCACAAATCTGGCAAGCAAATCAGGAAGTGGAAAGGAAAGAATTATTAGGCAGGTTCACCGCTCTCAACACACTTTTGGCTGCACCCCTGTCAATGAGGAAAGTGGTAGGTTTTTCGTCTGGGACATCTTGGGGCTCTGCATTCTTTCCTTATGTGACCCCGTTTCCCACAGTTGTAACAGGTGATCCTTACCCTGGTATTGGGCAGTGGTGGTGGACGAGTGTAGGCGGGATCTTCATCATGGGTTACCATGAGGGGCGTTGGTTTTTTACCTTTTTGATTTTCTATACCTCTGGCCACCAACAATAAATCAGACATTTTCATTGAATAGTATTCAGGGCGGGCCACCATCAGGCCTTTTCTGATATCCTCCCTGAGCCCTGAAACAAAAGCAGTTGATAACATGTGTGTGTGTGCCTTTATGAGTCTAGCATGATACTTCTTCACAGACTCCACTTTATCTTGGGTAATATCTTGGATTGTGGTCTTCTGATCCGTCAACTTCTCCTTTGCCCAGTCGTGGAGTTGTGCACAGAACTCCACGCCTGAGGTGTAGGAAGTGGCACTTGTCAGGCAGGCATCATTGAAGGCCATCTGCATGACTGGCCAAAAGACATATCCTGCTTTGATTTGGCATAGGCTGATCAAGTCTCTCCAGGCAGCTGAGTAAGTTTCTTGTATCTGCACTATCCTGTGGCAGAAGGGAATTGGCTGCTTCTCTGGGTCAGGCAGACTTGTCACTAAGGCCGCTGCTTGTGATAGAGTAAAAGCGACATACATCACTGGTGCCCCTTGTGGTAACCGAGACTGTTGTTGGGGCAGGGGCTGACAAGAGGCACTGTTCTTTACGGTTGCCAGCATGTGTTTGAGATCCTCTCGGAACTGAGAGTCTGGAGCCGGATTGGGGGTTAAATCAGTGGGTGGCCTTGCTGCCTGCTGTCGGGCTTCCCACTCAGATGCTTCTTCATCATTAACATATCCAGCCTGGGAATGTGATGCTCCCGTATTGGGGAAGACAGGTGTGTGGTATGAACCATCTTGGTTTAAAACAGGGAGGGCTGGGTACAGGCTGTTTAAGCTTACTGGGTGTACCAAGATGGCCGCCGGCAGGAAGTGCACTGGACTGGGTAGAAAGTGAAGGCATGGGTGCACTAAGATGGCCGCCGGGCTGAGTTGTCACAGTGGGTTGTGCTTGGGTGGTGAGAAAGGAGTGGTTGTTAGACGGAGGGCAGTGCTGTCCCTCCCCTCCTTTGTTTAAAGTTCCAACATATCATCAGCTCTGTGATACAAATACATAATACAATCGCCATCTTTCTTAACTTCCTTTATCCAATTTTCTTTATCACACAGGATTTTTCTCCCTGTCTCTTCAGCAACATAACTTTCGCCATTTCTTTCAACTTTGTTAACTATTTCAACATCTGCTTCTCTCCTTCTTTGAAAAATCACTTTCTTTTCTTTGGTACAACCAAGGGGTTAATATTTTTCTCAGCGTTCTTATCAGCAAATTCTTTCGGTGGGGGCTCATACTGCGCTCCAAGTTGCTACTGTTTGCTATAACCCTGTAATGTACGGTTAATCTCAGAACAAGAACAAACACGTCAGGGGTAGTGAGGAGCAACGGCCCGCGACCCAACAGATCTTTCGGGTAGCCTCCTACTCTGACTTTCACCAGTCCCCACCCCCTCTCATGTATATAGCAAACAATAAACCACAAATACAATCACGACAGGACATTACACCTGCCACTCTTCGAACTGCAAAATTTCAGCAGGCTAAAATAACCGCAAAGGCATACCACCCTGTAAAATAAACCCGTTTATAGACGTTTTTCTACAGCTCTACACCAAGAGGCCGACAACTCTTCTTGGGGTGAGTCCTCTGTAACGCTTTCAGACTGCAAAGCCCGCAGCTGAGATAACCCTCAAAGGTTCCTTGAACCTAGAGTACACCCGTCTATAAACGACTGCCACAAGGGAAACTATCTCACTCCAGAGGCCGACAGCTCGTCTGGAGATGAGAACATACATTCACACATGTAGCACCCTTAGACTGCTGAGTTTCGTAGCCCAAAGAATGGCAGACAGTGAACAAATACAGTCAGCAGAAACCCATTGACAGGTTCGTTAAACAACCTCAGGCGAGGAAATACCTGCCTCTAAGACAGTCTCAGCATACCGACAGAATCCAGCCGTCAACCGAAAGATAAGAGAGTCGTACAGTGGTAAGAATATCAATCAACTCACCGGTACTGTTAGGGCTGCGCAAGACCCCCTCTGTTATCTTTCAATTAACGCCCGAATGCTTGTCGCGGTATAACTTCGACCGTAGCCTGAGGTCCCGGGTTTCGGCACCATCTGTTATGGAAATGATTAAGAGCTCCAATCGAGCTCAAGGTTATCTGCTGCTGTCTCTAATTTGAAAAGTGTTGATATGCATGCATATAAAAGTAAACACACTGAGACACGCTCAGTTTCGTTACTGTTACACTTCTAATTTATTCAAGGCGGTGTTAATGTTTTATACACACAAATACGTCATTGCTATGTCAGTCTAATAGGTACATCTCATTGGTTAAGAAGATAAAGAAGATGGAGAATTTTCATAACGAGGTTTGGCTCTCTTTGGTTTTATCTCCAGTTCCGCGTTCTTTTGATGTGTGGGATGCAGGGGGTACGCGCCATCTTGAGAAAATACAGAAACAGAGCAAACCTGTATACTTATATAATGAGTAAGGAGAAAAATATGTATACACATAAGAAAATAGACATTTTCAGATTACTATTATTATTATTTACATCACATTCCTTCACAATACCACTAGTCCACCAAGTCACAGGAAATCACTCTTATCATGGAGATTAATAAAAGACTCCTAGCTGGGGGGTTGTTCTCATTTAGGGGTACCCCGGGAAAAGAGAGGGAAACAACATAGCGTAATCCTGGTTTTGAGGTTTATTAAAAGAATTAAAATAACACTTACAGTGTAGCAGATTCAAATAAGCATAAGAAGCCGGCTGGCTAAAACGATCACCCGTCCTACAGACGGTAGATGCAGCACGTCAGCTCGCCCTATCACACTGTCCTCATCACACTCACCCTCTCCTTCCTGTGCTATAGCCTGCTTGCTGATTAGTAAGACAAAGAAACAGCAAGGAGCAAAACTGCAGAGAAACTGAAAATTTGTAAGGGTTTAAAGTATATGCTTTAATGAATTGCCTTGTATCCAAAAAGTTGACTGTTCAAAATGTTAATGTTAATGTTAATGTATAACGGAAATATACCGGCAGTTCGCTTGTGATGCAATATATTGAAATTATATGTACACTGTGTAAACTGTTTTTGACACACTTGATTTTGGGACGCGAGTCCGTCAGGTGCTATGCTTTGGCTGGGGCGGAATAAATCCTGGTAACCCTTAAGTCTGTGTCCGACAAAGTCATTTACCGATATTTCTACCTTTTACATCATTAGCACTTGTGCACTTTTTAAATTTGATCAATCAATTGGTTAGTGTAATGTTTACTATCTTTACTCACTACAAACACTCCACACAGTTACTCTGCCCATCTGCCCAGTTCAACCTTTCCACAGTTACTCCAACCACACAACAGTTACTCCAGGCACTCCCCCCAGTTACTCCGCTCACTCCAGATGTAGAGGCAAGAACACTTTTCACAATTTCCCCAGAAATTGTACCTTTTCTAGTTAAGTGTTCTTGCATAGCAAGACCACTTACTGTTATCTCACATATATATTATTCTTATTATTATAGCCAAATTTACCACCCTAACTCCTCCCACAGTTTTTACACTACATAGACAAGTAATATACCGAAACGTGCGGATTGTTCCCGAATGGTGTGCTATTACTTTGTGGAACGTTTCGCCGAATGGTTCACGAAATATCGTCGTTTTTGCGGCGAAATTGGTCCCATAGGAATGAATGGGGAAACTAGAGTGGGAGATGACAAAAGCTGGAAAATCAGAACATGATTTCTAAACTGCCGCCACTCCCTCATTTTCAAGCCCACCTACACAAATCTTATATCAAAACGTTCAGCTATCCCTGCTGCCACTAAACATGTCCACGGCTAAGCCATAGTCCTGATAGTTTTCACAATATGACCATTTGTTTGCAACTCACGCCGTCCATTGACATTCATTGAAACTACACTCTAGCCCCCTCCAAATTTGAAGGGCAATTTCTAAACTGCGACTGTGCCTTCATTTTTAATATTTCAGAGACATACTATACATCAAAATCTAGGTCTGGGTCTTGTGATTCTCACAATATAAAGATCTTCGCTGTAGGATGTATAGTTTTTAAAATACGGCAATTTGTTTAGAGGTCATTTCAGGAAATTTTAGCCATTAATCAGAGTGTACTGTTAGTGTTTGTTTTGTTGCCATGGTTACCAAAGCTTCTGT
The DNA here is from genome assembly GCF_042186555.1 of Aquarana catesbeiana. NCBI lineage: Eukaryota > Metazoa > Chordata > Amphibia > Anura > Ranidae > Aquarana > Aquarana catesbeiana. The sequence continues at coordinate 263,409,745 of NC_133328.1, forward strand.
TATACACAGGGGGGAAGGTGGCTGGAGCATCTCAGCTGATTACAGAGCCCGGGGGAGGGGACAGACACACCATGTACTGATTTATAATAGAGGAATATGATGGGGCAGTTTTGATGGGGTAATTCTGATGGGGCAGTTTTGATGAAGTAGTATTTGGGAAGCATAAACAGGGCATGAGCGTTGCTAGGAAACAGTGGTTGTAAACACAAGATGCTGAGACACCCCAAATGCATGTGACTTCATCTGCTAGACTTGATAATGCTTGTAGACTCCTCCCACAGTTTTCACACTACAGAGACAAATAATATACCGAAACGAGCGGATTGTTCCCGATTGGTGTGTTATTACTTTGTGGAATGTTTTGCCGAATGGTCCACGAAATGACGTTTTTGCGGCGAAATTGGTCCCATAGGAATGAATGGCGAAATGTTCAAAACTAGAGTGGGAAGTGACAAAAGCTGACAACCCCATGATCAGCCAAAACATTATGACCACCCCATGATCAGCCAAAACATTATGACCGCCCCATGTAAAAAAAAAAATATTTTTGAAAAAAAAAAATAATTTTTGAAAAAAAAAAATAATTTTTGAAAAAAGTAAAAAAATAATTTTTGAAAAAAAAAAATCATTTTTGAAAAAAAAAAAATATTTTTGAAAAAAAAAATTATTTTTGAAAAAAAAAATATTTTTGAAAAAAAAATTACTTTTAAAAAAAAAAATTATTTTTGAAAAAAAAATATATTTGAAAAAAAAAATATTTTTGAAAAAAAAAAATTATTTTTGAAAAAAAAATTACTTTAAAAAAAATAATAATTTCGAAAAAAAAATTATTTTTGAAATAAAAAAATTCATTTTTGAAAAAAAAAATTACCTTTGAAAAAAAAAATTACTTTTGAAAAAAAAAATATTTTTGAAAAAAAAAAAATATTTTTGAAAAAAAAATTACTTTAAAAAAAAAAAATATATTTGAAAAAAAAAAATATATTTGAAAAAAAAAATATTTTTGAAAAAAAAAAATTATTTTTGAAAAAAAATTACTTTAAAAAAAAATAATTTCGAAAAAAAAATTATTTTTGAAATAAAAAAATTCATTTTTGAAAAAAAAAATTACCTTTGAAAAAAAAATCATTTTTGAAGAAAAAAAAATCATTTTTGATTAAAAAAAATTCATTTTTGAAAAAAAAAATTACTTTTGAAAAAAATGTTCAGCTCTTTCAGTGAATGATGGAACTTTTTTACTACTATTTATACTTTTTAAAATATTAAGCTTTTTAACACTTTTCACAGTTACTCAAGCCACTCCACCCCACCCAGTTACTCCGCCCACTCCAGTTGTAGAGGCAAGAACACTTTCACAATTTCCCCAGAAATTGTAACTTTTCTAGTTAAGTGTTCTTGCATAGCAAGACCACTTACTGTTATCTCACATATATATTATTCTTATTATTATAGCCAAATTTACCACCCTAACTCCTCCCACAGTTTTTACACTACATAGACAAGTAATATACCGAAACGTGCGGATTGTTCCCGAATGGTGTGCTATTACTTTGTGGAACGTTTCGCCGAATGGTTCACGAAATATCGTCGTTTTTGCGGCGAAATTGGTCCCATAGGAATGAATGGGGAAACTAGAGTGGGAGATGACAAAAGCTGGAAAATCAGAACATGATTTCTAAACTGCCGCCACTCCCTCATTTTCAACCCCACCTACACAAATCTTATATCAAAACGTTCAGCTATCCCTGCTTCCACTAAACATGTCCACGGCTAAGCCATAGTCCTGATAGTTTTCACAATATGACCATTTGTTTGCAACTCACGCCGTCCATTGACATTCATTGAAACTACACTCTAGCCCCCTCCAAATTTGAAGGGCAATTTCTAAACTGCGACTGTGCCTTCATTTTTAATATTTCAGAGACATACTATACATCAAAATCTAGGTCTGGGTCTTGTGATTCTCACAATATAAAGATCTTCGCTGTAGGATGTATAGTTTTTAAAATACGGCCATTTGTTTAGAGGTCATTTCAGGAAATTTTAGCCATTAATCAGAGTGTACTGTTAGTGTTTGTTTTGTTGCCATGGTTACCAAAGCTTCTGTTATACACAGGGGGGAAGGTGGCTGGAGCATCTCAGCTGATTACAGAGCCCGGGGGAGGGGACAGACACACCATGTACTGATTTATAATAGAGGAATATGATGGGGCAGTTTTGATGGGGTAATTCTGATGGGGCAGTTTTGATGGGGCAATTATGATGGGGCAGTTTTGATGGGGTAATTCTGATGGGGCAGTTTTGATGAAGCAGTATTTGGGAAGCATAAACAGGGCATGAGCGTTGCTAGGAAACAGTGGTTGTAAACACAAGATGCTGAGACACCCCAAATGCATGTGACTTCATCTGCTAGACTTGATAATGCTAGTAGACTCCTCCCACAGTTTTCACACTACAGAGACAAATAATATACCGAAACGAGCGGATTGTTCCCGATTGGTGTGTTATTACTTTGTGGAATGTTTTGCCGAATGGTCCACGAAATGACGTTTTTGCGGCGAAATTGGTCCCATAGGAATGAATGGCGAAATGTTCAAAACTAGAGTGGGAAGTGACAAAAGCTGACAACCCCATGATCAGCCAAAACATTATGACCACCCCATGATCAGCCAAAACATTATGACCGCCCCATGTAAAAAAAAAAATATTTTTGAAAAAAAAAAAAAAAAATTTTGAAAAAAGTAAAAAAATAATTTTTGAAAAAAAAAAATCATTTTTGAAAAAAAAAAAATATATTTTTGAAAAAAAAATATTTTTGAAAAAAAAAAATATTTTTGAAAAAAAAATTTCTTTAAAAAAAAAAATTATTTTTGAAAAAAAAATATATTTGAAAAAAAAAAATATTTTTGAAAAAAAAAATTATTTTTGAAAAAAAAATTACTTTAAAAAAAATAATAATTTCGAAAAAAAAATTATTTTTGAAATAAAAAAATTCATTTTTGAAAAAAAAAATTACCTTTGAAAAAAAAAATTACTTTTGAAAAAAAAAATCATTTTTGAAGAAAAAAAAATCATTTTTGATTAAAAAAAATTCATTTTTGAAAAAAAAAATTACTTTTGAAAAAAATGTTCAGCTCTTTCAGCGAATGATGGAACTTTTTTACTACTATTTATATTTTTTAAAATATTAAGCTTTTTAACACTTTTCACAGTTACTCAAGCCACTCCACCCCACCCAGTTACTCCGCCCACTCCAGTTGTAGAGGCAAGAACACTTTTCACAATTTCCCCAGAAATTGTACCTTTTCTAGTTAAGTGTTCTTGCATAGCAAGACCACTTATTGTTATCTCACATATATATTATAATTCTTATTATTATAGCCAAATTTACCACCCTAACTCCTCCCACAGTTTTTACACTACATAGACAAGTAATATACCGAAACGTGCGGAATGTTCCCGAATGGTGTGCTATTACTTTGTGGAACGTTTTGCCGAATGGTTCACGAAATATCGTAGTTTTTGCGGCGAAATTGGTCCCATAGGAATGAATGGGGAAACTAGAGTGGGAGATGGCAAAAGCTGGAAAATCAGAACATGATTTCTAAACTGCCGCCACTCCCTCATTTTCAAGCCCACCTACACAAATCTTATATCAAAACGTTCAGCTATCCCTGCTGCCACTAAACATGTCCACGGCTAAGCCATAGTCCTGATAGTTTTCACAATATGACCATTTGTTTGCAACTCACGCCGTCCATTGACATTCATTGAAACTACACTCTAGCCCCTTCAAATTTGAAGGGCAATTTCTAAACTGCGACTGTGCCTTCAATTTTAATATTTTAGAGACATACTATGTATCAAAATCTAGGTCTGGGTCTTGTGATTCTCACAATATAAAGATCTTCGCTGTAGGATGTATAGTTTTTAAAATACGGCCATTTGTTTAGAGGTCATTTCAGGAAATTTTAGCCATTAATCAGTATGTACGGTGTTTGTTTTGTTGCCATGGTTACCAAAGCTTCTGTTATACACAGGGGGGGAGGTGGCTGGAGCATCTCAGCTCTGATTACAGAGCCCGGGGGAGGGGACAGACACACCATGTACTGATTTATAATAGAGGAATATGATGGGGCAGTTTTGATGGGGTAATTCTGATGGGGCAGTTTTGATGAAGTAGTATTTGGGAAGCATAAACAGGGCATGAGCGTTGCTAGGAAACAGTGGTTGTAAACACACGATGCTGAGACACCCCAAATGCATGTGACTTCATCTGCTAGACTTGATAATGCTTGTAGACTACTCCCACAGTTTTTACACTACAGAGACAAGTAATATACCGAAACGAGCGGATTGTTCCCGATTGGTGTGTTATTACTTTGTGGAATGTTTCGCCGAATGGTCCACGAAATAACGTTTTTGCGGCGAAATTGGTCCCATAGGAATGAATGGCAAAATGTTCAAAACTAGAGTGGGAGGTGACAAAAGCTGACAACCCCATGATCAGCCAAAACATTATGACCACCCCATGATCAGCCAAAACATTATGACCGCCCCATGTAAAAAAAAAAATATTTTTGAAAAAAAAAAAATAAATAATTTTTGAAAAAAAAAAAAATAATTTTTGAAAAAAATAAAAATAAAATCATTTTTGAAAAAAAAAAATATTTTTGAAAAAAAAAATCTTTTTGAAAAAAAATTATTTTTGAAAAAAAAATCATTTTTGAAAAAAAAAAATCTTTTTTGAAAAAAAAATTTATAATTTTTGAAAAAAAAATCATAATTTTTGAAAAAAAAATCATAATTTTTGAAAAAAATGTTCAGCTCTTTCAGCTAATGATGAGACTTCAACTTTTTTACTACTATTTATACTTTTTAAAATATTAAGCTTTTTAACACTTTTCACAGTTACTCCAGCCACTCCAACCACACAACAGTTACTCAAGTTACTCCGCCCACTCCAGTTGTAGAGGCAAGAACACTTTTCACAATTTCCCCAGAAATTGTACCTTTTCTAGTTATTATTATTATTATAGCCAAATTTACCACCCTAACTCCTCCCACAGTTTTTACACTACATAGACAAGTAATATACCAAAACGTGCGGATTGTTCCCGAATGGTGTGCTATTATTTTGTGGAACATTTCAACAAAGGGTTCACGAAATATCGTCATTTTTGCGGCGAAATTGGTCCCATAGGAATGAATGGGGAAGCTAGAGTGGGAGGTGACAAAAGCTGAAAAATCAGAACATGATTTCTAAACTGCCGCCACTCCCTCATTTTCAAGCCCACCTACACAAATCTTATATCAAAACGTTCAGCTATCCCTGCTGCCACTAAACATGTCCATGGCTAAGCCATAGACCTGATAGTTTTCACAATATGACCATTTGTTTGCAACTCACACCGTCCATTGACATTCATTGAAACTACACTCTAGCCCCTTCAAATTTAAAGGGCAATTTCTAAACTGCGACCGTGCCTTCAATTTTAATATTTCAGAGACATACTATGTATCAAAATCTAGGTCTGGGTCTTGTGATTCTCACAATATAAAGATCTTCGCTGTAGGATGTATAGTTTTTAAAATACGGCCATTTGTTTAGAGGTCATTTCAGGAAATTTTAGCCATTAATCAGAGTGTACTGTGTTTGTTTTGTTGCCATGGTTACCAAAGCTTCTGTTATACACAGAGGGGGAGGTGGCTGGAGCATCTCAGCTCTGATTACAGAGCCCGGGGGAGGGGGACAGACACACCATGTACTGATTTATAATAGAGGAATATGATGGGGCAGTTTTGATGGGGTAATTCTGATGGGGCAGTTTTGATGAAGCAGTATTTGGGAAGCATAAACAGGGCATGAGCGTTGCTAGGAAACAGTGGTTGTATACACAAGATGCTGAGACACCCCAAATGCATGTGACTTAATCTGCTAGACTTGATAATGCTTGTAGACTCCTCCCACAGTTTTTACACTACAGAGACAAGTAATATACCGAAACGAGCGGATTGTTCCCGATTGGTGTGTTATTACTTTGTGGAACGTTTTGCCGAATGGTCCACAAAATGTCGTTTTTGCGGCAAAATTGGTCCCATAGGAATGAATGGCGAAATGTTCAAAACTAAAGTGGGAGGTGACAAAAGCTGACAACCCCATTATCAGTCAAAACATTATGACCGCCCCATGTAAAAAAAAAATATTTTTGAAAAAAAAAAAATCATTTTTGAAAAAAATAACATTCATTTTTGAAAAAAAAAATATTTTTGAAAAAAAAATCATTTTTAAAAAAAAATAATAATTTTTGAAAAAAAAAATCATTTTTGAAAAAAAAAATCATTTTTGAAAAAAAAAATATATTTTTGAAAAAAAAAATTTTTGAAAAAAATATATATATTTTTGAAAAAAAAATCATTTTTGAAAAAAATGTTTGTGCTCTTTCAGCTAGTGATGAGACTTCAACTTTTTTAGTACTATTTATACTTTTTAAAATATTAAGCTTTTTAACACGTTTCACAGTTACTCAAGCCACTCCCTCCAGTTACTCCGCCCACTCCAGTTGTAGAGGCAAGAACACTTTTCACAATTTCCCCAGAAATTGTACCTTTTCTAGTTCTTCTTCTTATTATTATTATAGCCAAATGTACCACCCTAACTCCTCCCAAGGTTTTTACACTACATAGACAAGTAATATACCGAAACGTGCGGATTGTTCCCGAATGGTGTGCTATTATTTTGTGGAACGTTTCGCCGAATGGTTCACGAAATATCGTCGTTTTTGCGGCGAAATTAGTCCCATAGGAATGAATGGGGAAGCTAGAGTGGGAGGTGACAAAAGCTGAAAAATCAGAACATGATTTCTAAACTGCTACCACTCCCTCATTTTCAAGCCCACCTACACAAATCTTATATCAAAACGTTCAGCTATCCCTGCTGCCACTAAACATGTCCACAGCTAAGCCATAGTCCTGATAGTTTTCACAATATGACCATTTGTTTGCAACTCACGCCGTCCATTGACATTCATTGAAACTACACTCTAGCCCCTTCAAATTTGAAGAGCAATTTCTAAACTGCGACTGTGCCTCCATTTTTAATATTTCAGAGACATACTATACATCAAAATCTAGGTCTGGGTCTTGTGATTCTCACAATATAAAGATCTTCGCTGTAGGATTTATAATTTTTAAAATACGACCGTTTGAATTACTGCACAGTTGTTACAGCTATGATCCTTTGTATTGTGTATTGAGCAGTGGGTGTGAAGCATAAACAGTACATGAGCGTTGCTAGGAAACAGTGGTTGTAAACACAAGATGCTGAGACACCCCTGAATGCATGTGACTTCATCTGCTAGACTTGATAATGCTTGTAGACTCCTCCCACAGTTTTTACACTACAGAGACAAGTAATATACCGAAATGTGCGGATTGTTCCCGATCGGTGTGCTATTACTTTGTGGAATGTTTCACCGAATGGTTCACGAAATATCGTCGTTTTTGCGGCGAAATTGGTCCCATAGGAATAAATGGCGAAATGTTCAATGTCATTTAATTGGTGTGCTATTACCTTGTGGAACTTTGTGAAAAGCTGAAATATACCAGTGTGAATCCGGAATCAATGTCATTTAATTGGTGTGCTATTACTTTCTGGAACGTTTCGCCGAATGGTTCACGAAATATCGTCGTTTTTGCGACGAAATTGGTCCCATAGGAATGAATGGCGAAATGTTCAAAACTAGAGTGGGAGGTGACAAAAGCTGACAACCCCATGATCAGCCAAAACATTATGACCACCCCATGATCAGAAAAAACATTATGACCTCCCCATGAAAAAAAAATTTGTTTTTGAAAAAAAAAAAATTCATTTTTGAAAAAATAAAATCATTTGTAAAAAAAATCATTTGTGAAAAAAAAATAATTTTTGAAAAAAAAAATCATTTTTAAAAAAAAAAATCATTTTTGAAAAAAAAAATCATTTGTAAAAAAAAATTCATTTTTGAAAAAAAATAATTCATAAAAAAAAAAAATCATTTTTGAAAAAAAATAATTCATTTTTGAAAAAAAAAAACTTTTGAAAAAAATGTTCAGCTCTTTCAGCTAATGATGGGACTTCAACTTTTTTACTACCATTTATACTTTTAAAAATATTAAGCTTTTTAACACTTTTCACAGTTACTCAAGCCACTCCACCCAGTTATTCCGCCCAATCCAGTTGTAGAGGCAAGAACACTTTTCACAATTTCCCCAGAAATTGTACCTTTTCTAGTTAGGCTTCCTATTCTTTGGCCGGTTCAACTATTCAGCCAGCTGTTGCAGCAATTGGTATCTGCCAGTCCGTAAAGGATCAGGTCAGACGGCCTGACAGGCCTAACCAGGAGGATGATCTTGCTGAAAATAAGACAGATATTCCTTGAGCGCTGTGTTTTGTTGATGCCTTAAAGGCTTCAATACAGCAGGTTTCTCCTTTAGCTCTCTTCTCTGTACATATGCTCAGACTTTTGTGGCTTAAGAACTGGTCAGCCGAGCTTCCTTGTAAGTTATTAGCAGGTTTCACCTTTCATGGGGAATGTTTGGTGATGATATGGACAAATATATACAAAAGATTTCTGGAGGGAAAGAGCTCTCTACTTATTGTAAAGAGAAGCACCAGGCATCCCCCGTTTAAAACCTCAGGGAATGCTTCCTCAGGTGTCTCAGTGCCAAGGTAGTTCCGCCGCCAACAGGGCGCTAGAGCTAGGGGCAAGCCGCAAGGTCAGGGCCAGAAAAAAGCCCTGCATCCAAAGCTCTTGTAAACTCGGCACCAAGCCCTCCTTTTGAGGGGACGCCCCCACTCTATCGGGTTGGGAGAAGGCTGCTGCACTTTGCGGTGGAGAACAGTGGTTCAGGACGAGTGGGTCATCTCGACTATATCCCGCGGTTACAAGCTGGAGTTACGGGGGGTTCCCCCTCTAGGATCCAGCATTCCCTCGGATCCTCTAAAAAGAAACTTACTGATTCAGGCACTATATTATTTAGTGCATCAAGGAGTGATTGTACAGGTTCCTGTATCCGAAAGGGGTGCAGGGTTTTATTCGAACCTGTTTATGGTTCAAAAACCAAACAGGACACAAGGCTCATTTTGGATCTAAGACCCCTGAACCGGTATCTACTAATCCAGTCCTTTTGGACGAGGTCTGTCCGCTCAGTTGTAGCCTCCCTCCAGATGGAAGACTTTCTAGTCTCCATCGATACAAAGGACGCGTATTTACACGTACCTATCTTTCAGCCTCATCAGGGGTTCCTGCGATTTACAGTAGAAGAACGTAATTTTCAGTTTGTGGCTCTACCCTTCGGGCTTGCCACAGCTCCCCGGGTGTTCAAAAAGGTCCTAGCACCAGTACTGGGTCTTTTAAGGGCCCAAGGGATCTTGGTGCTTGGGTATTTGGACGACCTCCTGCTCAGAGATTATTCACTACAGGCTCTAGAACAGAGCATAACCTGCACAGTGCGGTATTTGAAAAGCTTAGGCTGGGTCATAAATACCGAAAAGTCAGCCTTGAGACCAGCTCAAAGTCTGACGTTTTTAGGTCTGATCCTTGATACGGTCCAAGCAAGGGTATTTTTGCCACCCGTAAGAATCTGTGCCCTGAAAGATCAGGTGCGTCAGATAAGGGGCACCAGACAACCCTCCATTTGGCTCTGTATAAGTCTTCTAGGAAAGATGTTGTCCTCCTTCGAGGCAGTGCCCTATGCCCAGTTCCATTCCAGGCCTATACAACAAGACATCTTGTTGGCTTGGAACAGGAGAGGACAAGCCCTGGATTATCCAATGTTCTTATCTCCTCGGCCGCGTAACTTGGAGAGTACTGACTACAGATTCCAGTCTCTCAGGCTGGGGAGTGACCCTAGAGGGGCTCACAGCTCAGGGGAAATGGTAAAGGACAGAACAGATCATGCCCATCAATGTCCTGGAGTTACGGGTAGTACATCTGGCCCTACGGTCCTGGATGGTGGAGCTTCAGGACTGCCCTATCAGGGTTCAGTCCAACAATGCCACTGCAGTGGCCTGTATAAACCACCAAGGCTTTACCAGGAATCGTTCAGCTCTGAAGTAGGTGAACCACATACTAGCCTGGGCTGAGGGACATGTGCTGATTCTGTTGGCGGTCTATATCCCGGGAGTAGAGACCTGGAAGGCAGATTATCTCAGCCACCAGCAGATCTGCCCAGGGGAATGGTCCCCACACCCAGGGGTGTTCCAGGAAATTCTCCAGCGTTGGGGATGGCCAGAGGTCTACCAGCCAGCCACACCCAGGGGTGTTCCAGGAAATTCTCCAGCGTTGCGGATGGCCAGAGGTCTACCAGCCAGGTTCAACAACAAGTTACAGCAGTTTGTGTCCCGAACAAGGGATCCTTTGACAATCAGAGCAGATGCTCTGGTAGTTCCATGGAGCCAGTACTCTCTGTTTTATGCTTTCCCCCCGATCCCTCTCCTTCTACATTTGTTGTGCAGGATTCGGAGATAGGGGGTTCCAGTCATTCTGGTGGCACCAGCCTGGCCCAGGAGCCCCTGGTTCCTGGAGATTGTGAGGCTAACAATAGACGGGCCATGGACACTTCCACATCACCAAAGACTACTGTCTCAAGGTCCTATATTCCACCCTAATTTACAGTCTCTAAATTTCACGGCATGGCTATTGAAGCCAGAGTGTTGAAGGACCGTGTCATCTTGGGAACAGTGGTGTCTACTCTAGTGAATGCTAGAAAAGCTGTCACTAGGAAGATCTATCATAAGGTCTGGAAGACTTATATTGCTTGGTGTAAAGCCAGAAAATGGCATCCTTGGAAATACGTGATTGGGAGAATTCTCTCTTTTCTACAGTCAGCTGTGGAAATCAGATTGGCTTTGAGTACAATCAGAGATCAGATTTCGGCCCTGTCAGTATTCTTTCAAAGGCCTTTAGCCTCCCATTCGCTGGTCCAAACCTTTATGCAGGGGGCAGCTCGTTTGCTTCCCCCCATTAGGTCACCTATGTATCCTTGGGACTTGAACTTGGTGCTGTCTGTGTTACAGAAACAACCATTTGAGCCTGTCAAGGAAATCCCACTAGACTTGCTGTCAAGCAAGCTAGCCTCCCTGATGGCCATCACCTCGGCTAGAAGGGTGAATGAGAGAGTGGGGGTGCGAGGGCAATTGCTGCCACTGACCTACGCACGTCCACGCCTGAAAATTGGTCTTGGACTATCTCGGTACTTGATAATTAATAACAATTGATTGATCATAAAAAATATAAATATATAAAGTTTAATGCATATAATTCATAAATATACAAACAATGTGTAATAAAAACAGCGGTTAGTATACACCGCAATTAACAAATTACTGACGGGTTCCCCCGTGAAGTTTCTGTTGAAGAGGTGTGTACATAGGGTTCCTCAACCGGTTTCGCGGTAAAGAATCGCTTCTTCAGGAGGAGTGGTCTAAAAAAACAATTGATATATTTACAGTAACGTAAACAATGCAGCAAACAAATTTAAAGCAAAATATTACATTCAGTAATATAAGGGGAGAAGACCAGCTCACCAACTCAAACGAGACCAGTGAAATGGCAGGACCCAAACAATTCCCCCCACGGCAGACGCGGGGGGATTGTAATAACAGAATCTGGTTAAAGGATAATAAATATTACGAGTTTGGAAACTAGATGTTTTGAGATACACACCCAGGTGTGATAGGGTGGTGAGTGGATAAGGGAATAAGGTGGATACGTGTGAGGGGGAAGGGACAAAAGGAAATGGGGGGGGGGGGGGTGAGGGGGAGAAGGGTAGGAAAGGAAGGGGAAGAGGGGGGGTGGTGAGGGGTGAAATAATCGGTTGTTATTATCACACACCGTGTTCTGGTACATTCAGCCCATGCACTTTTGGTGGCCAGCTTAACAGCCTGGTGAGTCATCTTTTCAAAATGTATATACCAATCTATATACCATTTATGGATAGGATGTTTTGTGGTTACCTGTGTGGCACCCCCCCTTTTTTTCCCTGGTCCCTCCCCTGTCCCTCTACTCTTTCCCTTCCCCTCTTCAGTTCTTTCCCCTCTTCCCTCTTCCCCCTTCCCCCCCTTTTTTTCCCCACTCCTTCCTCCCCCCTTTCTTTTCCCGGCCCTCCCTTCCCTCCTTCCCATTCCCTCCTTCCTTCCTCTCCACTCCCTCCCCCTTCTCTCCCCGTCCTCCCCTCCCCATTCTCCTTCCCCCCTCTTCTCTCCCCCTTCCCCGCCCCTTACACCCTCTCTCTCTTCCCCCCCCTTCCTTGCGGTGTATACTAACTTCTGTTTTTACTACACATTGTTTGTATATTTATGCATTAAACTTTATATATTCTTTATGATCAATCAACTGTTATTAATTATCAAGTGCCGAGATAGTCCAAAACCAATTTTCAGGCGTGGACGTGCATAGGTGAGTGGCAGCAATTGCCCTCGCACCCCCACTCCCTCATTCTCTCTATTCAAATCTGGATGATGGTACTTGTACTCGTTGTATACTAGTTTTCAATTTGAGGCCATACTCATTAACTACTCGGCTAGAAGGGTGTCGGAGTTGGCGGCCCTTTCGTGCAGGGAACCATACTTGATCCTTCACCACGACAGGATTGTTTTATGACCTGTTCCATCCTTTTTGCCAAAAGTGGCGTCAGCCTTTCATTTGAATCAGGACATTATTTTGCCTTCTTTTTTCTCTTAGCCTCCTTTGGCGGAAGAGAGATGACTGCATTCCTTGGACGTTGTCCAGGCAATCAAAGTTTATTTGTTTCTGCGGAGATCCGAGGATCAGACTCCTTTTTTTGTTTTACCAAAAGTACCCAAGAAGGGGCATTCAGCTTCCAAAGCTTCCATTGCCAATTCGGTCTGTCTGAACCTCCTGGGCTTTTTGCCATCAGGTGGTAAAAAGAAAAAACTGTAAGCGCAAATGTTTGTGTACATGAAGTAATGTAACAGGCAATATGAGAGCAATAATGTCTCAATAGTCCATACAGCAACAGTTCTTAGGGTGAGGTGGCAAGAGGCAGCTGTACTCAGAGAAAAGCCAGCTCTGTAAGCAGATTGAGGAAGAGGGAGAGACACAGGAAGCGCCAACCTGAGTGTAGTATATTAGATATGATTTATTAGCAAAGTAAGTAATGCACTTACAGGAAATAACATAAAACGGGCTCATCTGTAAATGGGGGTATCTGCAGGTGTAGATCGGCATCCAAAACAGGCATCCGCGGATCTGGCAGATAACTGGGGGAGCCTCAATTCATCCTGTGGCCACCAGGAAGTCGGTCTGGGCCACCGTGGAGCGCAGGGAGATGACGTCACCAGGAAGCAGAGAGACACCAGGGGAGAAACAACTGAATAAAAGAGCCGTGGATGCTCATTTTGGATGCCGATCTACACCTGTAGACGCCACCATTTACAGATGAGCCTGTTTTTATGTTATTTCCTGTAAGTGCATTACTTACTTTGCTAATAAATCGTATCTAATATACTACACTCAGGTTGGCACTTCCTGTGTCTCTCACCCTTCCTCTTTTTGCCATCAGGTATCTGTGGCTCAGATTTGTAAGGCTGCCACCTGGTCTTCAGTGCATACGTTCACAAAATTTTATTAAGTGGATGTTTGAGCAGCCGAGGATTTGGCTTTTGGCCGCAGTGTACTGCTGGCTGCCGTATAAGTTCTGATGACTATTGTTTGGAAGGGTGTCTCCCTCCCCTCAAGGCTATTGCTCTGGGACATCACAGTAGGTAATGAATATTAGCCTAACTCTGTGTCCCATTATGTATGAAAAAGAAAATAGGATTTTTTCGTCATACTTACCTGTAAAATCCTTTTCTTTGAGTACATCATGGGACTCCCTTCCCTCTTTTTTGAGGATTTGGTGCTTGCTACAAAACTAATGTACTTCCTGTATGGGAGGGGTTATATAGGGGACCACTTCCTGTCTAAGACTTTGTCTACCAGTGTCCATTCACCTGGAGATGGCGTATAACCCAGTAGGTAATGAATATTAGCCTAACTGTGTCACATGATGTACTCAAAGAAAAGGATTTTACAGGTACGTATGAGGAAAAAAATCGCCCTCATATAACTGGTGGGACGGTGACCAGGGACACTGACTGGTAACAGTATATAAAAAAAAAAATAAGAATCGTTACATTTTTTAGAATATTTTTTTATTTCTTTTTTTTTTTTTCTTTTTTACATACTGGGGGGGCAACACAGTGTTACTATACCATTTGATCAGGGTTTATTATTTTTTTTTACATACTTTGATTGCTTATAGCAGTGAATTTCACTATAAGCAAATATTTTTACAGAATGTATACAGTATGAGCTGTGATTTGCCATGTCTGTACCATGTGATCACTGTGACCAATCACAGCTGGCAACACAATTGTATACAATGAATGGCATGAAAGGAAGCCATTCATTGTTTACAATTGTCATGTGATCTACTGTGATTGGTCACAGCAATCACATGATACCGACACTTATCAACCTCTGCCCAGTGGACACAGTGAGTGACAGATCGTGCCAGAGCGTGGCCCATTCTCAGGAGGACGTCATATGACGTCCTCCCAGAACAATAGGGTTCCTGCCAGCCCGACATTTTACAATGTGCGGGAAGCTGTTAAGTAGCATAGTACATCTCTCAGAGATTCTGTGTGTCTGCCTTTCGGGGGCAGTGCACGGTGTGTACGTTTCATTTATATTGCAGTCGCAGGAGGTCAATCCAGCAGCTCATTAGAGATGGTTGTAATGGCGGGCTGCAGTTGATCCTGCTCAATAGATTGTAGGAGACCTTCGGCCCGTAGGTTGTGTCTGCGCCCGCGGTTGTCTAAGTCTTCCATATGCCTGTGTAACTCACTTAGCTGCAGTGTGTAAGCATCTGCTGCATGATGGATCCTATGGATGTGGGTGTCCTGATGAGTGTTGATCTTCTCCACCTCATACACCCTTTATGCTATGGCCTGAATATTATGTCTGAGATCGCAGCCCAGAGGGTGTCTTTGATGTCAGCTGCTATATTGTGCAGATCGCTCAGGCTTGGAAACAACTGAGATGCAGCAGCTGTGTTGGTGCTGCTTGGGTCTGGCTCTGTGTGTTGGAGGAAGAAGTTGCCATGCTGCTGTGTTGGGTGTGGAATACCTCCAGTATCTGGTGGCTGAGCTGAGTGCCTGAGTCCCTCAGAGAGCGTAAGTGGGGTGTATAGCTGTCTCTGGAGGATTTCCCAATGAGTATGCTCATCTGGATCACAGCAGGGTGGAAAAACTTGCCCTCCATCGACCGGAGCTGCATGAAAGAACATTCAACTTTTTCTCCTTTGGTCATTTTTGTTTGAAGGTAAACCTTCTTCCCATTGACAACTTTCTGGCAGAGGAAAGCAGATTTTCCTCAAGGATTTTATAGTATTTTTCCCCATCCATTTTTCCTTCTGTCCTGACAAGTGTTCTAGTCCCCGCTGCAGAGAAACACCCCCATAACAGGATATTACCACCTCCATGCTTTACTATAGGAATGGTGTTATTTTGATTTTGAGCTGTATTGGATTTCCGCCAGACATACAGTTTGGCGTTGAGGCCAAATAATTCAATTTTAGTCTCATGACCATAACACCTTTTGCCATCCTCAGAATCTTCAAGGTGCGTTTTGACAAATCTCAGTCGTGACTGCATGTGGTCTTACTTGAGGAGTGGCTTTTTTCTTGCAACCCCTGCAAACCACATTTGTTCAGAATTTGTGATATTGTTGTCACATGCACACAATGACCACTCTGTCATAAATTCCTGCAACTGCTTCAGAGTTGCTGTTGGCCTCTTGGTAGCCTCTCTGACTAATTTCCTCCTGGCTCTCTCATCCAGATTGGATCGACATCCTGATCAAGGGAGGCTTTGTGTTGTACCAGATACCTTCCACTTCTTAATAGTATACTCCCCATGTGCATTGTATATTAATAACAATAATATACAATGCCTCTAGGCATTGATTAAGCTTTTTTTTTTTATCCATCTCTTGACTTGTGCCTGCCCACAACTTTGTACCAGAGATCTTTTGACAGTGCCTTGCCACCCACAGTTGACACCAGTGCTGCCTTTCAGGGCCCATCAGTGCCACCTCATCAGTGCACATCAATGAAGGAGAAATATTTTTTTTTTTTTTTTAATTGTATTTTTAGTTTATAAAAGAAAATATACAATCTTGTTTCACATTATACATTACATTAGCAATGTCAGCGTAATGTTAACAAACAGATTGAGAAAAATAAAGAAAAAAAGCAACAACAAACAAAAAGGAAAAATAATTGCAAACAAATGATGTCCATGGATACAGGGCACAGGGGTGGCCCATATCGCTTCTTAACAGTATTTAAAATAGGTGACTCGTAACTAACGTTAAAATTCAAGAGCAGTCATGTAAACCCAGGATATTCTATGAAGGTTATAAGATAAGCAATACGAGACCAATAAGGGATCAAATGGTATATATGGGGAGAGGGAAGAAGGAAGGGTATATAGACAGGACTAGTTTGAATTTAATACACCTTAGAGCGTATTGTTTGGCAGAGGTGTCCCAAAAGCCGATAGATCCCACGGCTCCCAAATTTTATTAAATTGGAAGACGGAATCGTGCACGGAGGCCATTAAAAACTCCATCCTTCGAATTTCAGCCACTAGGTGTAAGAATCTGGACCATGGAGGAGGAGCGATGGACAACCAGCACAATGATATAAGCCTTCTGGTGGCTAGTAGAATATAGGAGATTAGCCGCTGTGGGAGGGACACCTCCACCACCTTCTGTTTAAGTAAGCTCACATCACGCCAAAAGGGTTTTATCAGAGAGCACTGCCAAAAGATATGGAATAAAGAACCCGTATCGATATCGATTCTGCAGCGCCAACAGCGCAGTGAGACCGAGGGGTCAAATTTATGAATTATATCAGGAGATCTATACCAGAACATAAGTATCTTGATGGAAGTCTCCCTTTGAGTTACACATTTGGAAGACTTAAAGATAGAGGACCAATTCGTATCCCACATTTGTACCGTAATAGGTCGGCTTAATAAATGAGACCATCTTTTCATATAGTGGTGTGTGGTCTCCTCAAGAGGGGTTGAGTCATGGAGGATATGATAGATGTAAGAGATTAAATGTAATTGGTGCGGGCCCTGAGCGCATAGGTATTCAGAGGTGGTAGGTATAGCAAGGGTCAGGGTTCAGGATTTAGAGTGGAAGAAGTGTCTTAACTGCATATAGAAATGGGATGGTATATTGAATTTTTCACATAAAGTGTTAAAGGTATACAATCTCCGTGTGATGGGATGGACTAGGTTACGGAGCTGAAAGAGGGTTGCGTTAAGCCATGGGAAGACCCAGGGATAAGCTATCTGGTATAAGAGGGTTAAATAGCACATTAGCAAGAGGGGGACATGACGAAGTAAGGGAGTAGATTTTGAGACACTTACGCCAAATGGTTAGAGTAAAGACCATTGGAGCAGTGCATTGACGTTTGTATATGGGGTTCAAGGAAAGTGGAGCACCCCAGATTAAGGAGCATGGATGTACTGGGTACAGCACTCCCTCTTCAATGGTAGTCCATTGATTAGATGCATGTAAAGTGGACCACGAAACGATAGCCCTCAGGTGTGTGGCGTAGTAGTATTTAGTAATGTCCAGGGCTCCCAGACCTCCCCTGGATCTTAGAGAAAACACTCCTGAATTTGCAATACGGTGGGCCCTACAGGTTCCATATGAATTTTAAAAAATTCCTCTGAAGTGCTTTTGGTTGAGAGGAGGGTAGGGCAACTGGTAATGTTTCAAAGTGGTAAAGCAACCTGGGTAAAATATACATTTTGAGGACATTGATCCTACCTAACAGGGATAGAGGATACCCTGCCCAGGTCAACAGAAATTTATTAATATCTAAAATCAGAGGAGGAAAATTTACAGGGTAAAGGGAGGAAAAGGGGGGGTAAGTAAGACACCTAAATATTTGAGAGAGGTAGTGCACCATTTATAAGGGTATGAATCTTTAAGCTGAGATAGTAGGGGCGTAGGGATGTGTATGGGAAGGGCTTCAGTTTTGGAAGTGTTAACTTTATAGCCGGAAATGGCACCAAAGTAGGTCAATAGTTTATGTAGAGAAGGGAGAGATATCAACGTGTTGGTGATAGTTAGCAAAATGTCATCTGCAAAGAGTGATAGTTTATATTCCCCCTGTCGCATCACCACCCCACGAATATCTGGATGGGTACGAATGGACTTGGCCCGGGGTTCTAAACACAAGATAAAAAATAAGGGTGATAAAGGGCACCCACCAGGCGACAGGAGGGACGACATCTGTACTTGGGCTGTGACAGTCGAGTAAAGAGCGTCTAGAGCTTTTAGGAAAGGGCCCTTAAAACCGTATGTTTTTAAGGTAGCGAACATATAAGGCCAACAGAGCCGGATGAGAAGATCTGTCTAGGAGATCTATCAGATCTATTGTATGGCGAGTGTTATCCCCCGCATGTCTACCTGGCACAAAGCCCACCTGGTCTCTATGGATCAATTTGGGGATAAGCTTAGATAATCTGGATGCGAGGATTTTGGTAAATATTTTATAGTCCGAATTTAGAAGGGCTATGGGTCTGTAATTATCTGGAATAGAGGGGTCCTTACCAGGCTTTTGCATAACTGAGATAAATGAATGAGAAAAGTGCGGAAGTGGAGATGTACCTTTTAAGGAGGGATTAATATAGAGTTAACATGTGTGGGGAGAGGACGTCAAAGAAAGTTTTGTAATAAGAATAAGGGAGACCATCAGGACCAGGTGACTTATATAATGGAAGATTTTTAACCACTGCCAGGAGTTCTCAGCCGTTATGGGGGTGTTTAAACCATCTAGATCTGTTGCAGACAGTGTCGGTAGCTTTATATTAGAAAAGAAGGATTCCAATTTTTCCTGTGTGAAATTAAAATTATTCTCTGGGGTCAGGCAGTTATATAATTTGCTATAGAATTCACCGAAGATCCCGGACATATCACGGGGACAATACGTTCTAGATCCGTCCGTGTGCTGGAGAAAGTCGGGAAACAAGTTAAATGGTCGTGGGGACAGTTTATTTACTAACGTCCTATGGGGCTTATTAGAGTATTCATAAAATTTCTGTTTCGTCCACAACAGGGATCTAGCCGCTTTTTCCTGTGTTATTAATTTAATTTGTTCTCTGAGGGAGGTGACTTTACGTAGTTTCATCACTGTGGGTGCACACAACAGCCTACGCTCCGCAACTATCAGGACGGATGTCAAGGACTGTATAAGTCCATCTCTATCTCTTTTTAACCGAGAGCTTTCAGCAATGCAAGCACCATGGAACACGGCCTTGTGCGCCTCCCACAGCGTAGAAAGATCAGACACTGACCCTGTGTTAAGTTGAAAATATTCTCTCAAACTCTTTTCTAGGATGGAATGGGAGACTTCGGATTGTAGGAGATGATTGTTTAGACGCTAATGACAGGATTTGGTATATGCCTTGGAGAGCAAGAGATCTAAGATGATGGGTGCATGGTCTGACCATGTAATGGGGAATATGTCAGACTCGACCACATAGGGGATAAGTGGGGCTGAAATGAAAAAGTGGTCGCGGCGTGAATACATCTTATGTGCCGGAGAATAGAATGTGAACTGTTTAGCAGAGGGGTGTTTTACCCTCCATGAGTCGAAAAGCCAATGTGATCTAATACATCTAGGAAAGGCTGCAGCTTGAGATGTAATCCTTTTGGATGGTACAGTACTAAGGAGGGTTTGTCTATCTCTAGTGGGTGACATAACCAGATTAAAATCCGCACCAATGACCATAAAAGGTTGTGAGCAATATTGATGGGTATCAAAAAGTTTGTTTAGGAACTCGATCTGTCCTGTATTAGGGGCATATAGGTTGACCAAAGTAAAAGGAGTGGACATATATTTGCAATCTAAAATAAGAAATCTTTCATGGGGATCGATGTGGGAATTTTTTTTTTTTTTTCTTTTCAATATTTTTATTGAGATTTTCAGTACATAACAAAATCAATACAGATACAGTATCCTCCTGTAGGCCAACATAGCCTACTCAGAGTATTGAACATAAAGGGGTTAAATTTTGAGTATATAGTATTTGGTATACATTTGTGTGTATATCTGAATATGTGATTCATTACCCAATATAAGTCGAGAATATAACGTTAATCTTCTCATTTTCAATACTTTCCCTTGTAAACAGATAAGACAATTAACATTAACAACACTGTGTCGTATAGCTAGATGGGCTTATAGGCAGTCATTAGACCCAACAATCATGTTGGCATGCAGTTGGTTTAGAGAATAAATGCGCATCCCCTGTTTCTAGGGATTTTCAAAATCTAGGTGTTATGTATTCATCTAGGCCTTTATAACCATTGCATATGTATATGGGTCGATCGATCAAATCCATTGTGTGGAATAGTCCCTGTGTAAAAGGCTCAGTTAGGATTTCACCGCGTCAGGGCCTCCGGGACTACCACCCCACCCCTATGGGTTCACACTGTGGGGTGACAGAGCCCGTGGCCCCAGCCCGATGATGTATCCCACCCGCGACCCCCCCTCCCATCCAGAGGATGCCCGTCCCGGCTGACTTCCGAATCGAAGCATTCCCCCGAATGGGGTGAAGAGGGCTATACGAGTTGGGGTAGTTCAATCACAGTCGAGAGTCCAGTTATCAGGACAAACTATGAGTGACAAATTGCTCTATGAAGATCGAGGTGTAAAGCCCACGATATGCCGATAACAAATCTGATTTAATACACCATGAGAGATATGTAAGAGAGAAAGTGGGGGAGAGTAGTAGGAAAGAAAAGAAGGAGGGAAGTGGGAGAGGGAAGTGGTCTTACTGGAAATTCCTTCATGTATGTAGGTGACCCGGGTAAAGCGGGATCTTGATATGGGATGCCCATGGTTCCCAGACCCTTTCAAAGCGTTGGCCCGTGTCCATCAGCTTCGCTACTATCTGTTCCTGTGTCATGATCCAGGATATTTTTCGTTTGGCAGCTAGCAGCGAAACCGCTGTTTTTTTCCAGGCTTTAGCTAAGGTAATCTTAGCTCCCAAGCACATAAAGAATATAAGTTGTTGAGTGCTCTTAGAGGCATTGTGCACCCTGCAGTTCAAGAGAATGTACGCGGGGTCTTGAGGAACTTGGGTTTTTGTAACTTGTCGTAATACATGGAGGAATTTGTTCCAGAAGCTTCTTATACGGGGACAGGTCCACCATATATGGAGCATCGTGCCAACATGCCCGCATCCTCTAAAACAGAGGGGGGAGGCATCTGGGTAAATCTTGGAGAGCCGAGCTGGCACATAGTACCATTTAGTGAGTACTTTAATGTTAGCTTCAATCAGTGAGATGTTTAAAATACCTTTACTTGATCTGCGGAAGGCCTGAAACCATTGGGCGGGGTCCAGCTGGATGTTGAGATCTTCTTCCCAGGATCGAGCGTATGTCGGGGAGTCCTCCCTATCTGCCAGAGAAGCGTATATGATGGAGATTCCGCCTCTTTGAGCTCCAATGTTGGAACACCATTGTTCATATATAGTTGCTTTGGGAGGGCTCAACTTGTCAGACCAAAGGCTATGCAAGAAGTGCCTGATCTGTGAAAGTCTGAACTGTTCAGATGTTGGCATGTCCATTTTGCTCTGACAATGCCCTAATGTTATGGGACCGTTTGAGGTTAGGAAATGTCCTATCCTGAAAAGTCCCTTGTTCAACCACCAGCGAAAGGCGTATATATTCATACCTGGGGGAAAGTCTGGATTGTGGAAGAGATGAGCAAGTGGTCTCAGGGGAGATATCAGTTTTGTGTGTGTATGTATCTTATCACAGAGTGTCAGGGAGTGAGATAATGTTGGTGCTAGGATAACTGGTCTGTGTTTTGCCGGTCTCCAGATTAAATAGTCAAGCGTGTAACGTGGGACTGCCTGCCTTTCTATGGAGACCCAGTCAGGTTTGTGGCCTCTAGAATATATGATGGAAAACTGAGCTAGTTGGGCTGCTTGATAGTAAAGCCATAGGTTGGGGAGTCCCAATCCGCCTTGGGTTTTAAGTCGGAGAAGAGTCTCTTTTGCAAACCGGTGACCTCGATCCCCCCAGACGAAGCCGACAATCTTGGATTGCAGTTTGGTCAGAGCGGATTTTTTAATAGGGATAGGGAGGGAGCGGAAGAGGTATAGTAAACGGGGCAGTAATGTCATTTTCACAGCATTTAGTCTGCCGAGCCAGGATAGTCCCCCCTTCGACCACCTTTAAAGGTCTGCTTCAAGAGAGCTGAACATATGGGGATAGTTGGCATTATAGAGACTGCCTATACTTTTGGTTAGTTTGATTCCTAGATAGGGAATCGCGTCTCCTGCCCAAGCGAAGGAAAAGTGTTGTTTGAGTTGGTCTGTTAATTGTGGTCGTACAGATATGTTTAGGGCTATCGATTTGGTTACATTTACCTGGAGACCAGAAATATTCCCAAACTCCCTAAGTAGTCGGAACACATTGGGGGTGGAGATTAGTGGTGACGTTAGGAACAATAGCATGTCGTCGGCAAAGAGGGCGCACTTATGTTCCTCTTGGCCGCATTTAACTCCTTTTATATCCGTGTTTGTTCTGATGGCTATGGCCAGTGATTCTATCGCTATCGCGAAGATCAAGGGAGATAGAGGACATCCCTGCCTCATTCCTCTGTTAATTTCAAAGGGCGCAGAGTAGTGCCCCATTAGACGCACTTGTGCCGTCGGGTTAGAGTAAAGGGTGTGTATTAGTCTAAGGAATTTAGCACTAAACCCCCAGCGTTCCAGAATATCAAATAGGTATGGCCAGGACACAGAGTCAAAGGCCTTCTGTAGATCTAACGATAACAGGAAGCCTTCCTGATGTGGCCCCCCGTCCCATTGGGATTGTAGGAGGGAGATCAGGTCAACTGCCCTACGAATTTGGTCCGGTCCCTGTCTCCCCGGGATGAAGCCCACCTGATCCCCGTGTACGTATCCGGCTATGAAGCTGGACAGTCTCGTTGCTAAGATTTTCGTCATAATCTTGAGGTCGTTATTTATCAACGAGATGGGGCGATAATTGCCCACCTCGCTCGTGTCTTTCCCTGGTTTGGGTATAACTGATATAAAAGCTGTATTTGAATCACTAGGTAGGGGGGCCCCATCCCGGAGAGAGTTAAAGAAGCGAGCCATGTAGGGAGCCAGGCGTACTCCGAATTTTTTATAGTAACAGACCGAGAAGCCATCAGGTCCTGGAGCCGAGGCTAATTTTAACGATTTTATCACGTCTACTATTTCGTCTGAGGAGAAAGGTTTATCTAGTAGTTCTTGGTGGGTACGTTTTAGGTGGGGCAAATTGACATCTTGGAGAAATGCCGTTCTTGTCTTGGGGTGTGATTGAGGTAGGGCCTTATAAAGGTGCGAGTAGAAGTCGTGGAAGGAGTTCATGACTCCTATTGGATTTTGGGTTAAATTTCCCGTCTTGGTGCAAATTTTTGGGTAGGCAAGGACGCGCGTCTTTGGGCTCAGTTTAGCTGCTAGTTTAGAGCCTATTCTGTCTTTTTGGTAATAAAAGCGAGCCCCTGTCCATCTTAGATGTTTCTCAGCTGAGGTAGTGAGGGAGAGATTTAGTCTGATTCGAGCTGAGTCAAGTTTAGCCAAACTGTCCGGGGTGGGGTTGCTTTTATGGCGTTTACTGAGCGCACGAAAGTCTTCCGTCAACTGTTGTATTTCTGCTCTCCTTTCCCGTCTAATTTGGGATGAAAGCTGGATGAGTCTACCTCTCATCACCGCCTTATGCGCCTCCCACAAGGTGCCTGGTGAGATCGAATCAGTGTCGTTGTCCTGAAAGTATTCTGCTAGTGTTGTGTCTAGTTGTGTGCAATGTGCCAGATTGCTCAACAGAGCTTCATTGATGCGCCATTTGAAGGGCCCCCTCTCTCCGACTCCACCCCTGAGGGTAAGGGTCATCATGGAATGATCAGATAACGAAGTATCGTGTATTTTGGAGGCCTCCACCCTTGGGATTGTATGTGAGAGAACAAAGATGTGGTCTATCCTGGAGTGCGTGCGGTGTGGGATGGAATAGTGTGTGTAGTCCCTGGTTCGGGGGTTCATTTCCCTCCATATATCAACCAAGCCATGAGATTGAATGGTCTGCGCTACCCGTAGGCTACGTTTAGGAGGTCTCTTGGCTTTTGGAGTCTGGGGGTTAAACTTGTCTGAGGAGAGATCAAAAGGTGTGTTAGAGTCCCCACCCAGAACTACTGTGCCAAGAAAGTGAGGTTGCAGGGTCTGAAGAACAGTTTCAAAAAATTTGTCTTGGTGTGTGTTAGGGGCGTAATAGGACACAAATGTGTACGTCTCTCCGTTGATTGTACCAGTAATTAGGATGTACTGGCCATCTGGATCTTTAACTATTTTGGTAAGAGAGAATTGAACCTTGTTCGAGAAACATACTGCAACCCCTCTTGTCTTGTTGGCCGCGTTTGCTAGGTAGAATTGAGTGAAGTTTTTGTGGAGGAATGAGGGATTGTAGGTAGCTGGGAAGTGTGTCTCTTGAAGCAACGCTACATCCGTGTGCAGTGTGTGGAGCTGTTGCATAATTTTGCGTCTTTTTACTGGGGAGTTGAGTCCCTGCACATTATGGGAGAAGATCCTGATGATCGGGTTCATTGGTTGGGCGTCAGTCATGGTGTAGTTGTAAGTTTGAAGCTGTGTGTAAGGTAAACTTACCCGTTGTTGACGCCTTCTCTGGCAGAAGAGAGTCCCCCCGATCACCACTATGATCCGATCTCAAGGTAGGAAGTCCAGCAAGGCCCTGTAGCCGAGGAAGGATGGGGGGGTGGGGAAGGGGAGGGAAGAGCGTAGCGAGAAATGGAATAAGAAAAAGAAGAAGAGAGAGAAGATGTATTAGAAAAAACATTGTACAATACGAACCCAGTCCCACTAGGCCTGGGGAGGGACCCATCCCTGCCCCATCCTTTTCCCAGAGGAAATCCAAAACGTCCTAGAGTGGACGTGGAGATCTGACTCTGACAGGGGAATCAAATGAAGTTCACCTATCGGCGTCAGACAGAGGTGCACGGTGACCACTCCAGTCACCCCCACCTTAATAGGTAACGAGAACAGTGTAAGGAACTGAAAGTCTGAGCCCTGTGGGCGTAAAAATGGTGCGTATTCAGGTATGAATGGTCTATCCCCCACCCCCCACTCAGCAATATGCGTCACCCCTTAGCACGGTGGGTATGGATAGTAATAGTGTTGTGGTGACGCCCGTTACCAATTATGGGAGAGGACGAGACAACCACAATTGTCCGTATAGCCGATCATCTGGGGCAAAAAAAAAAAAAAAAGGGAAAATTTAATACATTTAAAGTTTTTTAAACCCCAGGAAGAAAGTCCTTAGTAAAGAACAAGAAAACTTGTATGTAAAAGAAACCAGGAAACACGGGTATCCAGGGGGTTGCAGGACAAGCCAGTTGAATGGCACAATCTTCCTTTGTGGAACTTGGGGCCATTCCCGAAGTAAACTCAATGGCATCATAGCGCCATTCCAATGGCGGAAGGTTGACCGCGAACACAGTTCCAAAGGGAAGCGGGAAATTGAAGAAATGTTGATAGTAGTCAAGCCAGCTCATGGTGGAAAGGACTCTCGTGAACGTTTAGGTTGCTGTTTTAGCCACACTTGGGACAGCGGGCTAGCAGGCGGCGGTCGTTTAGAGGATTGCGCTCCTTTATGGATCTGGAGAGGCGGCAGTTCCTGGGTAATCAGGCCTAGATGTAGGAATAGTCGTTCACCTTCAGAAAAGGAGGAGAAGTTATAAGGTTTGTTGCGGTACGTAAAGTTCAGGCGAAGCGGGAAAGCCCATCTGTAAGTGATATCTCTGCTAACTAGGATTTGAAGCAGTGGTTTCAGCGATCGTCGCTTTTGTACCGTGTATGGGGAGAGATCCGTAAAAATTTGGATCTGGTGACCCATCATCTCCAGTTTCTCCGCAGTGCGGGATAGCTTCATCACTTCCTCTTTGACCGCATAGAAGTGCGGTTTCACTATAACGTCCCTTGGTAGGCCGTCAGGACGGGGAGGTTGGAGCGCTCTGTGGGCTCTGTCAAGCTCCAGGCGGTGCGCCGGTATATCAGGTATTAGAGTTTTGATGAATTCCTGAACCACCGAACGGATTCTGGGAGTCCTCGTATTCTGAAATTGTAGCGTCTCGACCTGTTCTCGAGGTCATCAATTTTAGAAGTCGCCACCTCTAGTTGGTCTTGGAGCTCCTGGATTCTGGCAGTATTTTGATTGATTCTCAGGGCTGCTTGGTCAGATTTCTGTTCAATCACCTCTATTCTTGAGCCTATTTGCTGCAGATCAGCATGGATGGAGGCTGTGATCTGTGCTGCATTATGGGATAGGCCTCTGGTCAGCATTTTAGAGAATGCTGCCATCATGGAGGGGAAGTCTGTGGGTGTGAGAGAGGGGTCCCATGTTTCCTGATCCCAGGGGTCTGGGCTGAGCGGCATCTGCTGCAGTGGTGTGTGGGTTAATCCTCCCAGTGTTCTCCTCAATAGGGATTCAGTGGATGCAGGTGAGGGGGCCGCTTGTAGTGGAGTACTCACTGTGTCTATCAGTGGATGTGAGGCAGGGGGATCGGCATGATCCTGGTCCGCAATGGATTCCTCAGTGTGTGCTGTGCCTCGTGAGGTAGCGGCCGCCATCTTGGATT
Source organism: Aquarana catesbeiana (assembly GCF_042186555.1). Classification (NCBI taxonomy): domain Eukaryota; kingdom Metazoa; phylum Chordata; class Amphibia; order Anura; family Ranidae; genus Aquarana; species Aquarana catesbeiana. The sequence goes on from NC_133328.1 coordinate 263,436,523, forward strand.
GGCCGGGCCACGCCGCTGCTGATTCTAATTCACGGGACAAATTTCTTCTGGCAGTGGCTGAGGACATCGGGCGGGGGGGCCCCGGTCGGCTGGTGTTGTTGCCGAGCCGGAACGAGGGCTCAGACGGCCACGGCGTGGGATGTTAGGCTGGAGTGGCGCGGAGCTCCCGGTCTAAGCGGCCATATTGGACGCTGCCGCGCATGCGCCCCTGATGTGGGAATTTTTTACCTTAACAGGGCATGACTTCCTTATTAGTATTGCCAATCCTGTCCTGCCCGTGGGATCAGAGGCAAGTAAGGAGGTGGGAAAAAACTTTGAGGCAAATTTAAATGAACCCCCTGCTCGGAAATGCGTTTCCTGTATCATTACCACGTCAGCCCCTGAAGTCCTTCAGGGCGACCCAGCGTTTGGCAATGGAACCTAAGCCCTTCACATTGTATGACATGATCCTCAAAGCCATGGATGTGGTCTATTCAGATAGGCTAGTGTGAGGGTAATAAAAGAGATAGGGCACATGACATAGGCTACCTTAAAAGGAACATAATAAACATAATACTGTTTATGAGTGTTACCAGTACTCGCTATTCTCTGGCAACTAGGTATGGACATACCTATCCTGGGGTGGTTCTGCTCCCGAGTAAAGGAGTGAGGATAATGCAAATTCAACCTATAGAATGAATCTATAAACATGGACATAGAAATAAAGAAAACCAGCATATATAACATCAAACAAAAGAAAAGAAAAAGTTTAAATTGTTGAAAACCTGATAGGTCAATACATCTCAGGAAGCCCCAGATATAATCCAGGGCCTGGTAGGAGCGTGCATGGATTTTCATCAGGAGACACTAGGTGTAAAAATGGAAGAGCCAGCTGCTCACCTTATGAGCTTGGAGACATGCAGGGTAAGCCTGACATTGAAAAATCTGTTAACAATGAAAAGAAAATGTCAGCAAATAAACAGAAAACATTTTGTCACCTTAAGGCGTTAAAACCTCTAATGGGAGAACCCCATGGGATGGGGAAAAATGTTCCTACGCCAAACAGGTAACAGAGTAGGCATAACATTTTGTGAACCACAACAGCAACTTCGTTTCATCTGGGTCATGAGGAAACTGAACCAAAAAAGGCACTGAAGAGTGGATCCAAAAAAGGGAAAAAGAAAAGGAAAAAAAAACACAAAAAAGTTCAAGGAGGTTGTTTAGAGGAATGTAGGCGTTGAGGTGTAGAGAGGTGTTTCTTGGATTTGCCCCTTACAGGGGTCCGGATGCTGCTAGGAGTGTTTGGAGGCAGACGAACCTGGGTGGCAGGAGGTATCAGATCCTCTTCCGGAAGTAGAGGCAGACCGAGATTTTTAATGAAGGCCTCCGCTTCCTGCAGCTCACGCAGGTTAAACTGGGTTCCATCTGTAAATACAGCAAGGCGAAAGGGGAAACCCCAGTAGTATGGAATTTTATGATGTTGTAGATAAGAAGTAATTGGACGTAGATTCCTTTGTTTAGCAAGGGTGATGGGCGAAAGGTCGTTAAAGATCTGCAATTTGGGGGCGTGGCCTGGCTATTGAAGAGTGAGGATGTGTGTCTCCTCAGCTCTCCGTCCACCGCTGCTACAATAGCCACACAGAGGGGAGAGATTGCCTCCGGAACATCGGAGATCATGTCACAGGGACGGAGAGCGCTCTCACAGCAATCGAGAGCCGAGGGATCCCGGCAGGAGCAGCTGGACACTTATTTCGGCCCGAACCGCGGACCAGGACACAAGGCCTCCAAAATGGCGCAGACGCCAAAAACAAGTAAAGCAACAAAGGCTGCACAGAAAGCGGCGGCTCAGCAACAGCAGCAGTAGCAGTTACAGGACTCACAGATCCCCTCTCCAAGGTTGGTGAGTGATACAGCCCCCCCACTCTCCCTGGGATCCTCTGCCTCCCATGATCAGGGCCCTGACATGGCTGACTTCCTTGGGGAAGGGGACATAAAGCGCCATATTTGTTCCCTCCCACCCGGGATGACTTGGAAAAATTCACAGCTAGAGTGGAGAAGGCCTTCAGAGGGCACATAGCCCAGCTTAAGGCTGTCACTAATCATTTGGGAACCAGGGTGGAAACTGTGGAACAGAGGCTGGATGAGGTGTTGCCTGCTATCTCCATGCTCCAAGACAGATGCGGCTTCCAAGATCAGAAAATTGAAGCCTTACTGTGTCAGATGACTTTGAAAACCGCAGTAGGAGAGCAAATATTCGCATACGCGGTTTGCCAGAAGCCACAGCTCCTAAAGATATTGTTCCCACCCTGGAGGATGTCTTTAGAGAAATATTAGGTCTGCCAGCCACGGCTCCTATTGAGATAGACCGTGCTCACAGAGCCCTTAGACCACCCTCCCAAGATGTGAATAATCCGAGAGATATCATCTGTAAGCTCCATAAATATACACTGAAAGACAGGATTATGCAAAAGATGCGTGGGAAGCAATACTTTGATTTTGATGGGGCACACCTGTATTTCTATCAGGACATTTCAAGACGCACTCTTATGCAACGCAGAGCTCTTCGGCACCTCTGCTAGAGGCTCTCCAAAAAGCAGGTCTGCCTTATCGTTGGGGGTTCCCCTTCTACTTGCAAGCGTCCAAAGATGGCAAAAATGCTACGTTGCGCACTAAGGATGACCTCCCACATTTTTTGGACACCCTGGGACTTGAACCAGTTGATTTTCTGGACTGGAGGGGCCCACAAGACCACCCACACCTGCAACTCCCCCAACCTTGGCTTCCAGTTAACCGTAGGAGCCACAGACGAGACCGCAGACTTCCCACTTCTACCTCCTCCGCGGACCCCGTGTCACCACGGCACTAAAGGAACGCTCCCTTTCATCAACCCGCTTTCTGCACTTCTGTGAGGAACATTATTCCCTTTAGTTACAGGGATCCACCTTACACTTTGCAGGGGCTCCTGCTCATCCGAGCAAGCAGACTGCCTGGGATTGGGACATGTCCTCAACTGCACAATCTGCCATTGTGAACTCTTCCATTAGAATAATTGATCCTGCTAATGAGCCTGATTCTGGTCTCATGTTGCTGGCCTGGGAGGACAACCAGAGGCTATAGTTCCAAACCCAGCCCAACAGGCCTTTGTTTTGGATGCACTGTCTCTCAAGTTTATTTTTATACCCCTTTTTTTTGGGGGGTAGGGGTTTCTCTCCTCCAGTTTGAACTCTGTTCTTCAATTTTTGTTTTTACAAAAGTTCTCCCCTCTTATATTTTATATTTTGCCTACTGATTAAGAGATGGCGGTGGGTGGGGGCTGACCCTCGCCCTCCTCCCTCTCATGTTGGTCCACGTTCCCCACGTAGGCCGTACCTTTTTAGGTATTTTTTTCCTCTTTTTGGAAATAGGGGCGGGCCTCGGGAGTTTCTCCCCTGTGGGGGGGGTCTCGATGCCTGGTCCCCAGGTACCTCATGTTGTGGTATTATTATTATTAATACACTTTGCATTTGACATGTGGTTTGCTCTCTTTAACCATGTTTTCTTCTTTCTCTTCTGTCTACTCTTCTCCACTACATTCCTCTTCACGGGAACTGCCTCCGGCTCCGCCTCCTGCTCTGCGCCCACAGTTGTACAGCGAGACTTACCTACTTCAAAAACTCTTTATGGCGTCACTTAAGGTAATTTTGTATAATGTACGTGTTCTCTGCTCCCCATGTAAGCGCAGTAAATTATGGTGGGAACTTAAGCGCTCAGGGGCTCAGGTAATCCTTTTACAGGAAACGCACTTTACCCACCCACATATATAACCAATGGTTCCTGAGCAATTCACCCGTTGCAAAATCTAGAGGTACAGCTATTGCCATTCATAAGTCTTGTCCCCTCCAGGTCATTGAAAGTAAAGTAGATCCCCAGGGGAGATATGTCTTCTTAAAGGGAACTATAGCGAGACAGAAGATCACAGTCGCCACGATCTATGCCCCTAACTCCAATCAACGTACCTTTTTAGATAACACTCTCGATAGTTTGGCAGAATTCAGGGAGGGTCCTTTGGTCCTGGGAGGTGAGTTTAATATTAGCCCAGATCCACAATTAGATACCTCACACGGACGCCCCTCTCATTCACACGCCTTCCTTAAACATTTTCGTAGATCCCTACAAGCCCACCGCCTCTTGGATAGCTGGCGAGTTCTCCATCCCGTAGATAGGGATTATAGCTATTACTTGAAGGTACACGATGTCTATACTCGCATAGACCTGATTTGTGTGGACCACTTGGCTCTGGAGATGCTGCAGGCCTCATCCGTTGGGAATATCACGATCTCCAACCATGCCCCAGTAATGGCTGCACTGGTCTTACCTCAAGGCACCCGTAAGGCCTGGTCGTGGCGTCTAAATGAATCCCTGTTGGACGATGCAGCGGTGGTCTCCGGGGTCACGGGAGTTCTGTCCCACTACTTCAAGGAAAACAACACGGAAGGGATTGTGTGGGAGGGCCACAAGGCAGTAGTGAGAGGCGAACTGATCTCCCAGGGATCAAGACTTAAGAAAGTCAGGCAAGCAGATTTTGACAGTGTACTTCAGGCGCTCCAACACACAGAACTAAAACACAAACAAGACAGTGACCCAGAGGCTCTGAAGACACTGATGGAATTGAGAGTTATTCTCTCGATTGTTAGACCGTCAGGCACGCAGACAATTGCGATACCTGTTGTATAGATACTACGAACACGGCAATAAGTGCGGCCGCATGTTGGCTAGAGCTCTTGGGAAGAAGCGCGCGCTCATGTATGTGCATAAGCTACTCCTCTCCTCAGATGCTTACACGGTCAGGTCTTCCCAAATAGCCTCCAGGTTCCGGGATCATTATAACGCTCTTTATAACCTGAACTCAGCACAGACCCCAGAGACCCAGGCTGCAAGAAAGAAGGACATTCAAACTTACCTGACTGCATCTGGCCTACCCTCACTGACAGACGAACAGTGCTCCACGCTGGAAGCCCCCATTACTACCACTGAGCTAGAATCCACGGTGAACTCTTTGCCTAATGGGAAGAGCCCAGGCCCTGACGGGTTCAAAAAGGCATATTATAAACTGTTTCTACCCCTATTGTCCGAGTCGATGTGCGCCTATTTTAATTCTATAGCAGATGGCACCGCAATCCCTAGCGAAGCCTTATTGGCCCATATTTCCGTAATCCCCAAGGAGGGAAAAGATCCCGCTGTGCCCCAAAGCTACAGACCCATATCCCTTCTTAATGTGGACATAAAAATACTAGCTAAGATTCTTGTGACCAGATTGAAGCACCTAATCCCACTAATTGTTCACCCAGACCAAACAGGGTTTATAACAGGCAGAGAAGCTAGAGACAATTCTATCAGAGCAATTCACCTTATTCATTGGGCGCGCGCCTCCCCTGAATCCCCTCCCTACCTGATCCTGTCCACCCATGTGGAGAAAGCTTTCGATCGGGTGGACTGGACTTATCTTCGTACTGTGCTGGAGATGCTAGGCCTCCGCTCACACATGCTCACCTGGATCATGGCCCTGTACTCGGACCCACATGCCCAAGTCAAGGTTAATGGCTTCCTTTCTCCAAGATTCCCAATCAGAAATAAGACAGGGGTGCCCCCTTTCGCCACTTTTGTTCGCCCTGTTGCTGGAATCATTTCTACGCACTGTCAAGGCGAACACTCATATTAAAGGGCTCAAGGTAGGGCACACAGAGCACAAACTCTCGGCTTACGCCGATGATGTGCTTTTCCACCTCATGGAACCCCTGATCTCTTTGTCTAACCTGATACGGGAACTCCAACAATTTGGGGCACTTTCTAACTTCAAAATTAATTATACAAAGTCAGAAATGTTACCTATTCAATTGACACCTTCCCTGACTGATAGGTTGCAAACTGCCTTCCCATTCACTTGGACTAAATCGTCCCTGAAATACTTAGGCATAAGGCTAACAGACAGGTTTGACACCCTATATACCACTAATTTTCCTTCCCTACTAGCAACTGTGAAAAAAGATTTGGCCCAGTGGACTAAGACTGCTTTCACTTGGATAGGAAGACTCAATATCATCAAAATGAACATTCTCCCACGCGTGTTGTTCTATATGCAAATGATACCTGTAGCCCTACCTAAGAGCTTTTTTGCCCACATATCCAGTCTGATATCAACTTTTGTCTGGAACAATAAAAGACCGAGAATTGCAATTAGACTGTTGAGTCGCCATAGAGACATAGGTGCTTAAAGGTATTATAGGGCTATAGTCCTTCAAAGGATACTTAACTGGCGCTTCCACACTCCATCCAAACTATGGGTCTCCCTAGAAAAATATATGGCGGGGAGAAATTTGGCCTATGCCCCGTGGCTGGCCCGGGAACACAGGGGGCTGTCTACCTCTACTTCTCCGCTGACGACCCAGGCTCTGAAAACCTGGGACTGACTGAACGCCAATTTGGCACTGGCGCCCCCTGGGTCACCACTGGCCCCATTGAGTGGCTATCTGTGGTTCCTGCCTGGTGAACAGGCGGCTTTCTTTGGCCCCTGGGTGGAGGATGGTAGCGCCAGTTGTGGTAAATTAATGCAAGATGGTAAATTAATTCCCCTCGAAACCCTATGAGACCGGACGGGGAGTTTCCCTATGGTTTTTTGCCGTTATCGGCATCTCTACCATTTTTTCAAAACACAATTCTATACGTGATACCTCTTCCCTCACTCCTTTCGAACGCCTCTTCATAGCAGAAGAACCGATCCCACATATGGTCTCTGAACTATACCAACTGCTTAGCTCTGCCTCCCCTGCAGTGAAGCCATCATACATTAGGACTTGGGAACGGAATCTAGAGGTAATTTTCACCCCCGCCCAACTATCTTCCCTTTACCAACTTTCTTGATCCAGTTCGATTGATTCTAAGACACAGGAAGTGAATTACAAAATACTGATGCACTGGTACCGAGTACCGGCAGACTTAGCAAAAATATACCCATCCACACCAGACCAATGCTGGAGGGGCTGCGGTCACAAAGGCACCCTTCTGCACATTTGGTGGGATTGCCCTGTAATCAGGCCTTATATGACCATATATGTCTCGGACTCGGCCACATAGCTTCTAGCTTAGATATAGCCCTCCTGGAGTTGGCGGAGCCATCCCTGAGGGGGCACCCTCGAGCCTCACAGCCGGGAGCCACGGGCTGAAAGGTTTCAGCATGCTAATACGTCACTTAACCGAACGAGGGGATGGGGGGGGGGGGGGGGGAATGTTCTTTCCTCCCTTTTTTTTTCTTTTAGCTCTCCAATATGTGTGGAGATGTCGACGGGGCTCGGAGCGCAGGCGGAGTTGGATGTGAGGTTCCAGGTATGTTCTAACCCACCTTTTTTTTTTCCTTCTTTTTCTTTCTTTTCTACTTTTTATTATTCTATGTTTTAAATGGTCATAGTCGTCTACCTACAGATGGATAATATGTTCGATGCCAGGTGACGGACGAAAAATAAGCGAGCAGGCTGGCTTGATAGGACTTGGCAGTTTGATACCATGGGATACCCCGACCTGTGGGGGTATTGGCACTTTTGTGCCGCCATGGTGCAGACGTCTAGACTTGAGGGGGCTTGGGCAGGGGACCCTGCGGGAGGAGGTTAGCTGGAGGCACGAGTTTGCCCCCCCTCCTCCTGCGCGCGCACGTCTGACCCATCCCTTTCCCTTATACGGTACGCCATAACTCAAGTGTTATACAAGAAACTTGCCAAATTTACTATACAGAAGAACACCTCTTAGGAGGGCAGATATGTCTCAACACTTGGCAGAAAGTAAGATGGGCTGAGTCCCTTTCACCCGGTAAACAGACTGAGACTATCTCGCTGACCCGTTACCTGATACTTGCTCTTTCTCTAACTTTAGCTGCATCAATTATAATTGTAACCGTTTAGTATTCATGTTCTCATATTCTTTTCTTTTCATGTAAAAAACAAAAAAGAAATGATTGGTGTATTACTTGATGATATTACCTATGTCAATGCTTTTTTTTCTTATTATTATCTTGCATTGTAATACCCCGTCTTTCACAAATAAAGATTATATAAAAGAAAAAAAAAAGAATTGCAATTTCGCCCCCATGTACATAATTTGGGATTTGTTACATGTGGCCAAGATTAGTGCCTCCTTACTTTCAAAATAGTGAAACCTCACCACGAAATCTCTCGGTCTGGCTCTTGTTGGGGGCTTTGGGCCTAAGGAGCTCTATCCAGGCGCCAATCTATGTCCACAGTTGTGGGGGCCAGTTTGTTAAAAAGACCCAAAAGGTATGAACGCAGGTCAGAGTCCCCCACCGTCTCCGGGATTCCTCTGAAGCGCAGGTTCTGTTGTCTTTCTCTGTTCTCTAAGTCCTCTTGTTGCAGTTGTAGCTGAGAAACTGAGAGGCGAAGATTGTGGTTTTCCTCCTCTATAGCCTGTACATAGTTTATCACCTCGTCTAATTTATTTTCAAGAGTATCTGTACGTTCCCCAGAGGTTTATTTCCTCATTTGCTCACCTCCGCCGAAACATTAAACGTGATTTGTTGAAGTAAATGTTGCAGTTTAGTGTCCAGGATATCAGGGGTGAGCGTCTCATGTGAGGGTGGTATATTGGTAACCTGACTTTGAGTGTTGGCTAATGGGGGGTTCACTGGATCATCTGTATCCAGGGATGAATCCAACATGGAGAAAGGGTTCACTGAGGAGTTCAGGGGTGCAGATTGTGATTTAGTGACAAAGCGGTCCATATTTGAACCCTCGCGCAACCCAAATCGTGGCTTGTAGTAACTCTGCTGCTAGCCAACTTTGCCCATGAGGTGCTCGTGGTATATAGTGGTCAGTCAGGCATACCTCCGTAGCTATGCATGTTTAGAGAAGCATCTCAGAGGTCTCAGTGAGCAGGTGAGGGCCCTGGATTCAATAAAGCGACATCCTCCATAAGAGTAAAAAAAAAAAAAAAAAAAATAATCACTACAGGCTTGGTGACAGCACTAATCGATGGCCGCACAATCAACAATTAATATGCTCTGTATGGGCTTGTAGAAGGGTAATTGGATGTATGTTAAAAAGAGCATAAAGGATTTTCCCAGGGTGTGCCTGGAGCAGCAAGATGGCCGCTGACTTCCAGGGGTAGGTCGAAGCCACGGACTTTCCTATGTTGCGGCCGCCAGTCAAGCAGGTACTGTGGCTGTGAGTCCAGGAATGCTCTTTGTCAAGATCAGATGGTGGCTCCCCAGGGGGGAAGGGGGGTAGGCAACACGGGAGAAACCGGTATAGGGGTGATATGTAGGCACGGTTACTAACCGTGGCCCGCTGTAAGTCAGCGCCCGATTCCGAAGGCTTCAGTGGATTGGTAGGCTGCTGGTCAGCAGTGCCTGATGATGCACGGATTGCTTCAACTGGAGGCCGGCTGTACAGTGTCTTGGAGTGTATCGTGTCGTGAATCCGGCCGGAGCTCACGAACCTCCAGCGGGACGCGACCGGAGGATACCGAAGGTCCTCTGTAGGCCCCTAGATGGCGGAGACCGCTGCGTTGCCAGGCCAGCCACCAACTCAGGCCCAACCAGCCAGAAAGGCACTCTAGTCCCCCAAATAACAGCAGGGGATGTGCGGGAGTCTCTATAGGTGCTCTGGGAACCGATCAGGGCAGGCAAAACCCACAGATGGCAAGAGATTGTGTGGTGGTTGTGAGGAGCTCCTCACCAGCACGTCTTCCCAGCTTCTCATCCAAGACACTCCCCCTGGAGAAATATTACTTATTTACAAAATTTACTGACAGAAACTAAGAAAAACTTTATTTTATTTTCAAAATTTCCGTTTTTTTTTTTTTTAGTAAAAAATAAAAAACTCAGCAGTAATTAAATACCACCAAAAGACAGCTCTATTTGTGTGGAAAAAAATAATAAAAATGTCATTTTGGTAAAGTGTTGCATGACCGTGCAATTGTCATTCAAAGTGTGAGAGAGCTGAAAGCTGAAAATTGCACTGGGCAGGAAGGAGGTGAAAGTGTCCTGTAGGGAAGTGGTTAAAGTGGTATTAAACCCAAAACCAAAAATGTAATATGTTGCAGTTTACCAATTGTGGTAGCTGCATTAGTTTTATTTTTTAAGATTTTTTCCCCTCTGTTGATGATCTGGCCAATCAGTAACACGCCTACTGTATTAGGGTGCCTGCACTCTGAAAGGAGGAGCAACAGAGATGCCTTTGGACAGAAGGGGAGTGTTAGATGTGCTAGCAGATTTATATACAGTAAACAAATTGAAGCCAAGCTCCAGCTTAGATTTTATGAGCAGTTAGGGCAACAGTTTTTTTTTTTCTTTTGGGATAAACTTTTCCCATAAATAAAATGGTTTGTTTCAACCCTTTAACTGCTACATCTGGAGGACAGCTTGTTTTGTTTAGTAACAACAGGTGAAAATAAAAGAAAGAAAGCCTAAAAAAGAAAACTAAGACAGCCATAACTTCTAGGAATTGGTAAGTTGCAGTAAATTGTTTGCTTTTGTGTTTAATACTGCTTGAAATTCCCATTTTAGCAAAAATAATGATTTCAAGGTGCCCCTTGCATGTAATTGAACATAATTAAGGCCTATAATGGCCCTTTGGGATCCATATGGCAATCTTACTGAGTGTTACACATGTGAGGTATTCCAATTCGGGTTAGCAAGGTTTATGACAATGAAAAGTGGAGGCAGCATTCTCTCGACTTGTCCTGTTTATCGTTCTCTCCATTTGTCCTGTTTACTGTTATTGAATGTGAAAATAAAATGAAACCCCATTATTTGTTTGTCCCCAGAAAAATAAGATGGAAAATCTTCCAATGGGGACACTAGTTATGAGGACCTGGGGGCCCCCCGAGAGATTTCCTAATTTACAAAGATTTCCTCTCACTTTCTGTTTGGCTATGGGGCAGAAAATGAAGGTAAATCTCAATGGGAAACACATGACAAAAATAAACCTTACAGGGGTTATAACCATCCCTTACTCAGAATGAAAAAAAAAAGTTTTGCCTATAGTTCTACTTTAACCACTTAAAGATTGCCCCACGCAGATATACAGTGACAGGACGGTCCTCCTGTGCAAAATCATGTACAGGTACGTGATTTCATGCAGTGGGTTTGGGGCACACCGCCGGCGACCTGCTCCCGCTGTTATTGGACACAGCGGGTCCAGCGGCCGCGATGGCAGTCGGGACCCGTCGATTGTTTACAGGAGAGGCAGAACGGCGGTCTGCTATGTAAACAAGGCCGACCTCTGTTCTGTGAGGTAGGAAGATGGGGATCTTGTATGCAGGAACACAGACCCCTGTCTTCCTCCAGTCACAGCATCCCCCACACAGAAAGCACTCCCTAAGAGCACACTTAACCCTTTGATTGCCCCTGATGTTAACCCCTTCCCTTTCAGTGTCATTAGTACAGTGTCGGTGCATATTCTTTAGCATTGATCACTGTATTAGTGTCACTGGTCCCCAAATAGTGTCAAAAGTGTCAGTTGCCCGATTGGCCGGCTGCAATGTCGCAGTCCCGCTAAAAGTCGCTAATTACCGCCATTACTAGTAAAAAATAAATTAAAATTCCATAAAATATCCCCTAGTTTGTAGATACTAAAGCTTTTGCGCAAACCAATCAATATAAATACGCTTATTGGGATTTTTTTACTAAAAATATGTAGCAGAATACATATTGGTCTAAATTGGTAAAAAAATTAGATTTTTAAGGGGGCGTGGCCTGGACGGAGACCAAGATGGCAGCATAAGTCGAGAGCTCCTGCGATCCGGGGACCGAATCTAGCCTTTAGGGGAACCTACGCCTTGCCAACATCATGAGCAGATCCACCCGGAGCTCCTCGACATCCCGCGCAACCATCGACTCAGGTACGCAGCTGAGTAGGAACATACCGGACATATTCCGGTCCCAGCGCTTGGCTGCACACGTGGCCTCACAGGCCCCAACCCCGTCCTCGCCTAGCATGGAACCCGACACTCCACTGCTTGGAAGTTCCGCCGCAACTGCAGGGCGAACTCACCCCCCAAGTCTGTTTGACTTAGAAACAGTGGCTGCAGACATTAAAAACACTGTCACAACGGCGATCGCTGACCTTAAAGCCGAAATACATGCAGTGGCACACAGGATTGATGAGGTGGAACAAACCTCTCAGACACACGCTGCCGCCATTCGACAAGTGCACACTGCCTTTGATTCCCAGCTCTCCTAGCTTCTGGACATACACAGGCATGTTGAAGACCTCGACAACCGCGGTCGGAGGCATAATATTAGAGTGAGGGGGGTACCTGAGGCCATAGAACCAGGGTCATTGCAACAAACCATCTGCACTATCTTTAATGAATTGATTGATCGCCCAGCAGACTCTCCTATAGAAATGGAAAGAGCCCACCGAGCCCTGCGCCCTGTACCCCGTGAAAATGAACCACCAAGGGATATAATATGTTGTGTAGTCAACTTCCCACTGAAAGAGGAGATACTTCGCAAAGCCAGGGAAAGAGGCCGCATCCTCCATAATGGCGCGGAAATTAAGCTATTTCAGGATCTTTCACAAATAACACTCCAGCATAGACGAGCACTACGCCCCCTTCTGGACGTCCTACGAGCCAGAAATATTCAATACCGCTGGAAATTCCCCTTTGGGCTGTCAGCATCCACCAGAGGTCGCTCTGCGCTCCTCCGCACACCTGATGACTTGCTGGGTTTCTGCGATCAACTCGATCTTCCGCACGTTGAACTTCCAGAATGGTACGCCGCCTTCTTCCCCTCTGAACCCTGGCTTCCGGTTTCGCTACACCCATCTCCAAAGGCCCAACGCCACAGATCCCGCAGATACAGAGCTGACCAACCTAATCTGGGAAACCACACTTCACGCCGTGATCAACATCAACGCAGCCCGGGATCCCCATCTACACCCTCCAGGAGGAGGGATCGTATGGATGCCTAACTCACCTTACTCCCTGTTCACCAGATGCTGCCGCCTGACTCCCTTTCCTTCACACCAGTCTCCAACCTCTCCGTGAAAATGCTTGACAGCATTACCCGATGGAGGTTCCGATCCACTTGCCTGATACTTACCTTGTAAGAGCCTGAGACGTCGCTCTGAGCCACTCTAACACCGCAGGAGAATACCCCCCAAACCACAGTGAGAATGCCCGGGATCCCCGTCTACACCACCCAGGAGATGAGACAGACGCCTTCCGGATGCCTAACGTACCTTATCCCATGTTCACCGGATGACGCCGCCTGATTCCTATTCTCACTGTCCCCTGCACCAGCCTCCAATCTCTATGTGAAAATGCCTGGCAACACTACTCGATGGAGGCCACGATCCATCGACCGGATAAATACCCTGTAAGGTAAACAGCACTGAAGCCTCACTACCCATCCTTCCTCGACATCCACACCATCTTCTACATTGCCTTTGTTGACACTGTCAACTTATTGCGGATTACGGGGGGGGGGGGGGGGGTTTTGGAGGGGTGTTTTTTTTTTTATCTCAAAGACTCTACAAGCATATAAGAACTGTGAGGGTGTTCTTTTTTTTTTTTTTTTTTTTTTATCCCTCTGTTTTCATGCATAGAGGTATATAAGAACTCCTGTCACTGCTTAGTTCAGCTAATGTAACCTTTATTTTAGCCTCTAAGAAAACAGTTTGCCTCTCTTTGCCAGCCTGAGGCGTCACTTTAGGCCATACTTTTACCGCAGGATAATGCCCCCCAAATCACGGTGGGGTTGCCGGGGCTATCCTCCTGCGCAATCCCCCTGCCTCCTCCCGGGAAGGTGGGAGGAGGGGGGGAGCAGATTAGACCTGTTAATTGAATTGACACCGCTCTGCCTGTCTTGGCAATGTGTTTGGTTGTGTTTAACGCAATTAAACCAATTCAATTGAAGTCTGGTTTTTATAATGGCTGCTTAGATAAGTTCTGCTCTCCCTCACTTCTCGGTATAGAGAGGGAGAAGGGAAAAGAACTCCACTCGACGTCTCGGGCTCTCAAATAGTCACAGGTTACAGCTGATTTTCTTCTTTTGCCCCCCCTGATTACAGCTTCATACTGCAGATGGGTCATGGTAATCAGCGGCGGCACTGGGCACATATGTTTGCTATGTTTCACTCACTTCAGTTGTAGCACAAAGAGTTCATAACAATCTGGCTTTAGAATGCACTTTAGTTATTGAGTTATGGTTTCTGCACTAGTGGTAGGTTCCCCACTACACTCACCCTACTTTAAACAATGATATCTACTCTTTCCCCGGATCGCAACCTCTCTGAGGTCGTCGTCCATTTTTACGTACCCACACAGCGATCCCTTTGGGATTTTTCGCTGACCCTCCAGACTTCCCTTTTCCTAAGGTGGCTTGGTTTGCCTAATTCCACCTCTGGTTGATCTTTATTCTGTCCCTTCTCTATTCTTCTTACTTCCTCTCTTTCCCAACTTACCTCTTTCTGACACTTCCCCCGTCTCCTTCCTTAGCCTCTTCTTTTCTTCTCCCCGCCCCTCTCTCCCCTCCCCCCCCCCTTTTTTTTTTTTTTTCTCTCCCGTTTTTCCCTTTCTTTCTCCCCCTTTTTCCCTTTCTTTCTCCCCCTTTTTCCTCGACTGGGTCCGCCCCTGTCTCTCCTAGCACTACCCCCGCACCGCGCACTCACTTACCCAATATTATCAGACCCAAGCCATGTCTTCCCTGACGTTGAAATGCCTATCCCTAAACGTGAAGGGCCTGAATTTACCAGAGAAAAGGTCACAAGTATTATCCTCTCTCACCACACATAGGGCTCATTTCATATTTCTGCAGGAGACCCATTTTCGCTCCGACGCCATACCTAAGCTGTCTAACCACATCTACCGGACTGCGTTTCACTCCACCAATCCTGAGTCTAAGACTAAGGGCGTTTCTATTCTCGTATCAAAAAACGCTAACTTCCAAATATCTGATTCACTTATCGACCCTGACGGCAGATACATTTTCCTTTAAAGGTTCCTATGCATCCACACCAATTACATTAGCCAATATTTACTGCCCAAATGACCACCAAGTCTCCTTCTTTAGGAAAACATGTGACCTCCTGACCTCCTTTAAATCGGGAATGGTACTCCTGGGAGGGGATTTTAATGTGCCCCTAAACCCCTTACTGGATTCCTCCACAGGAACATCTACTTTAACTTATAAAGCGATACGTCAGATCAATCTACAACTACAATCATTGACCTTACATGACACATGGCGCACTTTATTCCCCTCTGACAAGGATTATACCTTTTTTCAGCCCCACATCAAAAATATTCTAGGATCGACTTCTTTTTTCTCTCCCAGACTGACCTTCCCCTACTCCAACAGTCCACCATAGAACCAATGTTTTTGTCTGACCACCACCCAATAACGGTGACCTTATCTTTCCCCGAACCCAATTCTAGAACGAAGATTTGGCGTCTGAATCCCTCCCTCCTCAAAGATCCCCTGGTGATAGACCATGTCCGCACGAGAATTCAACAATATTTCACGGAAAACTCGAATCCGGAGATTTCCCCAACCTCCCTCTGGGAAGCGCATAAATGCGTGATTCGAGGTGAACTAATCGCCCTTGCTACAAAAGCTAAGAAACAGCGCCAAGAATACATAAACTCTCTCATCAGGACGATTGGCTCCCTTGAAACTTCCCATAAATTGACACACGCACGAGCCACCCTACAGGAACTAACACACACCCGAGCTTTGCTCTTAGAAGAACTGGGCAAACGCTCTAGGAGACGATACATCCTCGGCCAGAGGATTTTCTATGAACAGGGCAACAAGTGCGGCCGTCTACTGGCGCGCACAGTCCAAAATTCAAAATTGTCCTCCACAATCCATCATTTACGTAACCCTAGGGGGGAGCTTCTAAACATGAATGCTGACATTGCCAAAGAATTTGAAAGGTTCTATCAAAAACTTTACAATTTACAACCCACCAATACCCCACGGAACAATACTGACTCCCGCACCGCAAATATCAAAGAGTTTCTCTCCAACTACAGCCCTAAACCAATATCTACCCAACAGTCCCGGGACCTGGATGGCCCTATATCAGCGTCGGAACTAGATACAGCTATGAAACAAATGAAAACAGGTAAAGCCCCTGGCCCAGACGGTTTTTCCCTCCAATATTATAAAGCCTTCACTGACTCCCTAGCTCCTAAACTCTTGGACACGTTTAACGCCCTCTCAAACCCCCAAACTAAATCTGATAGAATGCTAGCTGCGCAAATAGCAGTGATTCCCAAGGAGGGCAAAGACGCGTCCTTAGTCGCAAACTACCGACCGATATCTTTATTAAATGTGGATATTAAAATTTACGCGAAAATCTTAGCAAATAGACTACTTCCACTGATACCCGACCTCATATCTTTAGATCAAGTCGGCTTCGTCCCGGGGCGGGAAGCTAGGGACAACATCATCCGCACATTGAATTTACATCACTGGCTCACGACTTCCAATACGCAAGGATTTTTTCTCTCACTTGATGCAGAAAAGGCGTTCGACAGGGTGGCCTGGGACTACATGCAGGAGGTGCTCACTGCCATAGGCTTGGGGACCCGCATGCTATCATTTATTATGGCCCTGTACAAGGGCCCCTCTGCAGTGGTAAAAGTCAATGGCCACCTGTCGGACGCCTTCCCCATTAGTAACGGCACACGCCAGGGATGTCCACTCTCACCACTGATATACGTCTTAACCCTGGAACCCTTCCTCAACAGGTTGAGAAGCAACCCAAATATCCAAGGGATCACTGTGAAGAACAGAGAGTTTAAGGTCGCTGCTTTCGCAGACGACATTTTGCTCTCCCTGCAACAGCCCCACATCTCTCTACCCAATCTTCTCAAAGACATTGAATACTTTGGTACCTTATCAAACCTCAAAATTAATTATACCAAATCGCAGGCCCTAAATGTCTCCCTCCCTTCTCAGACAGTGACACATTGCCAAGACTCATTCCCGTTTCAATGGGAACATGTTGCACTTACATACTTAGGTATTCGAATCCCCACCCACCTGTCAGATCTTTATTCAAAAAATTTCCTCCCGCTCCTCCTTCAGACACAAAAACACCTTAAGGACTGGAAAGGCCTAAATGTCTCCTGGTTCGGACGCTCTGCCTTAATCAAAATGATAATCCTGCCTCGCTTTCTTTATCTTATGCAATCGATCCCTATATCCTTACCAGCAAGTTTTTTTAAATCCTACCGGAAGGCATGTTCTGCTTTCCTGTGGAAGGACTCTCCACCTCGCATTAAATACTCCAGACTCACACTAGCTAAATCTAAAGGAGGAATAGGCCTACCTGACCTCCAAAAATATTACTCCGCTTGCCATCTCACAAGGATCGCTGACTGGAACATCCATGCCTCTAAAAAGACATGGGTCTTCCTAGAGAGATCCTTCTCGTCAGGTCCCTTACACCTTCTCCCATGGTTATCTCCTCGGAATTGGCCCCATACCCTCTTAACCCACCCCCTTATACACTCTACACTTTTGACCTTTAGAAAGACCATGATAAGGGGTTCGGTTACCCCTCCCCCGGGCCCTCTAACTACTCTCCGGGGGAACCCTGACTTTCCACCGGGGAACTCTGCAGACTTTTTAAGTAAGGAGTGGCCATTCGAAGACGTCCTAGCTCTTCAATTCTACTCAAATGAGAAGCCCATACCCTTTGAAACTTTAAAATCTAACACCAAGACGCTCTCATTTTCCTTTTGGACTTATAGACAAATCCGTCATTTCCTCACAACTCATGCCAGTCAGTCGAACTGGACTCGACAACTCTCACCCTTTGAAGCCTTATGCCATCGTAAACAGCCGCAAAGACACTTAATCTCCCTTCTGTATACCTTCCTTTCAGAAACCCCAACGCAGACCCCTGCCCCCTCACAGGTTTCCTGGAGTGAAGATCTTCAAAGATCTCTTTCCATGGAGGACTGGAACACTATCTATGAGTACGCACATAAGGGCTCTTTGAACGTTGCCATCCAAGAAAATGGCTACAAGGTGATCACAAAATGGTATAGGACTCCGTCACGTATCCACAAATTTTCCCCTAATACTCCTGATACCTGCTGGAGATGTGGGTTGGGAGTGGGAACTATGCTTCATGTGTGGTGGGATTGCGTGAACATTCAACCCTTTTGGAGGGAGGTTCACGGTCTCATCTCACATATCACTACCTACACCTTGGACTACACCCCGTCCCAGTTTCTCCTACACCTCACATCACTATCCAAAAGAGATTACTACAAATCACTACCGATGCATATGGTTAATGCCGCCAGGCTTTGTATACCCAGACATTGGCGCTCCACCAACATTCCAACAGTCAGGGAATGGTTTGCACGGATTTCCTCTATAAAAGAAATGGAGGAACTAATCTTTACCTCACAAGACAGGATGCATAAATTTTCAACCACATGGGCCTGCTGGTCTCATTTTGTTACTACTGATCGATACCTACAGTACGTATCGTAAAAGATACCTGTAGAGTGTACAACGTCTCAATCGACGCTTTCTGCGGGGGGGGGGGCAGGCGCGGACCCACTCATCCTTCCCCTCTCACTTCCTTCATCCTTACTCCCCACCTAATAATTATCCCTTTTTCGCCCCCCTCCCCCCCTTTTTTTCTCCCCCTCCCCTCCGTCCCCCACCCGTCCCCCCCCCCTTTTTTTTTTTATGTTTTTTTTTTTTTTTGTTTTTGTTTTTGTGTTTGTTTTTGTTCCTCTTCCCTTTCTCTCTTCTCTTTCTCTTTGCTCTTTCTCTTTCCCTTTTTCTCTCTCCTTATTCTCTTTTATCCCAGATCGACACTTAGTTCTCATCCTGTCAGGATACATTGTACTCTAGATGATGAACTTATTTAAGTGACTGATCCCTGCCCTTCCCGCAGTCCAACCGGGGGGGGGTGGGACAATAGAAATGAAGATCCTCCACCTACTTACGCTTAATGACAATTTTAAGTTTCAGTAATGTTCACTTATTTTCAGCTAGGAACTTTCTGTTGTATCGTGACATATATGCTCTTTATATGATTCTGTTAAATGATGTGTTGTGACAATACCTTTGTCCTGTATGTCTTGCCTTACTTTTTTTGAAATAAAAAACTTTTTGTGGAAAAAAAAAAAAAAAAATTAGATTTTTTTTTTTTTTTTTTTTTTATGGGATATGTTTTACAACCTTCAGGGGGCTGAAGTGGTTAATAGCTGTTGGCAATGCTTATACATCTTTAAGGATACAGCTAGGATAGAGGTTTCATCATCAGTAGGAAGTGATTGCCTGTGGATAAGGTTAGTAAGGACTTTGAAGGCGGGAACTATAGCTGCTTCTGTAGCTGTGGAAATAACCGCCAGTGTATCTATTCTAATTGTGGGGCAAAATGATATCTGCACAGGTCATGGAGTGTAAGGCCACCTTGTGAAAGTTGAAGCTGTAAAGAGAGAATGCAGGAGGTTTGGGGTACCATATTAAGGATGTGATTAGAGATTTGAGATCTTGAAATATCTGTTTAGGGATGTATATAGGCGAATTGGCTAAAAATTTCATTAAGAACACCATTTTGAATAAATGTGGTCTCCTTAAGGCGAGGTCTGAAAATTAGTGTACCATTTAATGTACCATAGTGTACCATTTTCTGAAAATATGGGTTTGATAAACTGTTGCAATAATATCTTGTGACATAATACAATTGCAACTTACCACCATTTTATTCTCCAGGCTCTTTGTTTCCAGAAAATATATTTTCTTTTCCAATAATTTGTATTATTTTATGATGTAATACAAATACAACCCCTCATTTAAACAAAACAGCAGATGTTACCATCAGTGGATGTTTTTTGCCAGTAAAAGAACAATGGTACAGGTTATGAATTAGTGGTATACACAAAATAGTGCAAGTAAGAAATCAGATAGATGGGTAGCTGAATATACCATATTTTTGAGCCACCAGCCAAATGGTTCTATAGTCTTCAATAAAGGCAAAGTTATCATTTTCTGGGAGTGAAAAAGAACAAAAAGAAAAGAAGATGACTGTGCAACCACAACACTATCAAAATTTTGAGGAAGTCAAAGGGGCGTAAGGCATTCCATGAAAGGTATTTCATTCATGGGTCCCAGGTTTTCTCCAATCCTTTTCATTTTGTCATTTGTCACTTCTCATTGATCATCATTCAGGATAATTTAACCGTAAAGTGGAACTTCACTCTCCCAATCAACATTGATGTTTTTTTTCTTGTTCATGTATTTTATTAAAGATTCTCAGAAAACATTGAATGTAATGAGCAAAGAGAATATTTTTACATTGTCACATTAACCACTTCAATACAGGGCATTTTCACCCCCTTCCCGCCCAGGCCAATTTTCAGCTTTCAGCGCTGTAACATTTTGAATGACAATTGCGCAGTCATGCAACACTGTACTGTACCGAAATGACATTTTTATCATTTTTTCCCCACAAATAGAGCTTTCTTTTGGTGGTATTTGATCACCTCTGCGATTTTTATTTTTTGCGCTGTAAACAAAAAAAGAGCAACAGTTTTGAAAAAAAAAACTGTATTTTTTACTTTTTGCTATAATAAATATCCCATTTTTTTTTAAACAACATTTTTCTTCAGTTTAGGCTGATATGTATTTTTCTACATATTTTTGGTAAAAAAAAATGACAATAAGCATATATTGATTGGTTTGCGCAAAAGTTATAGCGCCTACAAAATAGGTTATTTTTTTATAATTCATTCTTAAACATTTTTCTCTTATTACAATAAACATTTACATGGCTCATCTCCCCAAGACAGAGGACGACATTCAATATCTTGGTTTATATATACACACACCAACAACAGGGATGGCTCCCTCTACACCCCCTCCCCCATACCCTAAAAAAAGAGGAGAAAAAAAAAAAAACAGTTTTATAAAAGTGCTATAAAAATAATTTAAGGTCTTCCAATTAAAATAGGTTATTGATTTATGGCATGTTTATTATTATTTTTTTTTTACTAGTAATGGTGGTGATGTGCGATTTTTATTGTGATTGTGACATTGCGGCAGACAGATCGGACACTTTTGACCCTGTTTTGGGATCATTGACATTTATACAGCGATCACTGCTATAAATATGCACTGATTACTGTATAAATGTCACTGGCAGGGAAGGAGTTAACACTAGGGGGCGATCAAGGGGTTGAATGTGTTACCTAGAGAGTGATTCTGACTGGGGGGGATGGGACTTACTAGGGAAGGAGACCAATCAGTGCTCCTATATACTAGGAACGCAGGATCTGTCTCCTCTCCCCTGACAGGATGTGGATCTGTGTGTTTACACACACAGAACCACGTTCCTGCTCTGTCACGAGCAATTGCGGGGCCCAGCGAACATCGCGGCCGTGGGGCACGCGCATCGGCTCCTCGATGAAGTGGCGGGCACACGCGCCACCTATACCCCTGAGAAGCCGAGATCCCATCAACTATAGCTGGGTAATGAAGTGGTTAAGAAAATCTTATTACAGGAAAGTATACCTCTAGTCGCATATGACATCATATAATTGTTTAGTTAAAAATTAAATTAAAGGATATATAAAGTCTCTTTGTTTAAAAAAAAAGACAAAAAAAAAAAAAACATGTTATACTTACCTCCTCTGTGCAGTGGGTTTTGCACAGAGTGGCCCCAATCCTCCTCTTCTGGGGTCCCTCAGTGGCACTCCTGGCTCCTCTTCATCTTGAGTGCCCTGTCAGAGAAGCGCTCTTCCTCGGGGAACCCATGTGGGCTCGCTCCCGTGTCCTGCTGTTGCGTCCATTGACGCTCCCCCGTCATTGGTTTTCACTGATAACAGCAGGAGCCAATGGCTGCGCTGCTATCAGTCTATCCAATCGGGACCCAAGACACCGGCTGGAGCAGGTGTGCTTGTCCCCGGCGCAGGAACGATCGGGCTCAGGTAAGTAAAGAGGGACTCTGGGGGGCTGGTGCACTACAAGAGGTTGTTCACCTCAATGCATAGAATGCACTGAGTTGAAAAACTGCAAGGGTTTACAACCCCTTTTAAGACAGATCAATGCAATAAATGAATAGTTATCTATCTAAACAAGAATCTACCTTTATATACATATAAATTTATGTAGAGTCGCTAGAATATTTGGTACTCTTTTCAATAGTGGAACATTATGGTTAATCTAACGCTGATTTGGAGCCTAATATCAACATACTATTATGGTATGTCAACCAACTATGGTGGAGTTTACCTGCATTAAAAAGGTAATATAAAAAATAAAGAGGGGAAAAAAAGCAAGTAGGAAGAGGGAGGGATAGGAGGTTCCCAAAGGTAGGTTACTCCCAGAGGGTAATGCTATATCTACACATTAAATCCTCATCTACCATGGTAAAAGTACTTGGTCTTCAAAGTCTGGTGGCAAGCAATGTTTAATCCATGGTTTCCATAGATTATTAAACTTTTTTAGACTGTTTTTATCTAAAGCTTCCATCTTTGCATGTAACAGAGTTTGGTTCATTCTATGTTTGGTATTGGCTAAATTCAGAGTAGGTGTTTTCCAAGCTGTTAAGAGCTATACTAATAATTTAAACTGTTTTTGTTGTAGAAATTCCGGTCTTAAGTTTAGAAGGGCCAATGGTCCTTCTAAAAAAAAAAAAATACAAAAAAAAAAAAAAGTGCTTTCGAACATTGCTGAGGCAAGCATGAAAATAGATTTCCAAAATTCTTTTACCACTGGACATTTTCACCATATGTGTAAATGTGAACGCAGCTCTGAACAGCCACAAAAACAGGAAGCCGAATGATCCTGAACATATTTAGAGATTCTAGCTGAAACGAATGAGCATTGTGTGAGTATTTTGTATGCAGTTTCTCAACTGTTACATTTGGTGAGGAAGATTTTGTCATGGACCAGACCATTCTGCTGTATCAATAGTGCGATCTAGATCATTTTCCCATTTGGCCACCTAAGAGGGTGGGGATGCATCAGGTTTAGTAAGCAATTGAGAATAGAGTGAGGAAATCCTTCCCCTACAATGTGGATCTTTCAAGCTAATTTTTTTCGAAAACGGACAGTTTTGTCATAGCAATCTTTGTATTTTAGAGAGGGAGTGTAAAAAAAAATAATTTGTAAATATCAAAATAATTCAGATTGGGGAAGCCCATAGGATTTACATAAATCTTGAAAAGGTAATATTGATGAATCTGAAACCAAATTGTGTAAGCATGAGATACCAGCCTTTGACCAGGCTCGGATGGTCATGGGGGAAGTCCATGCTGGATAGAATGTCAGATTTTTGTGGAATGAAAGAAGTGGGTTATGTAAAGATTGTAGGCCCTATATAGTTCTGTGTCTATCCCGTAATGATAAAGAATGTTTAGTGATCGGGTTCAGAAGGTTTTTACCATCCCTTGGACGTAACCATAATATATTCGGTATCGGGAAAGGGTGACCGTCCACTGCTTCTATTGAAACCCAGAGGGGGGTTTCAGTAGTAGCTTGATATTTTAACAGTTGTGCCACTTAAGCAGCCTTATAATATGTCATGAAATTGGGAAATCCCAAGCCACTCCGCAATTTGGGGAGATATAAGGTTTCTTAAGGCAATCTTGGTTTAATTTGTCCCCAAGTGAATTGTATTGCTCTCTGCTGTATAATTCTTAAAAAATAAGCCGGGATGTGTATAGAGAGAACTCTAAATAAATATAAAAATTTCAGAAGAATGGTCATTTAGATTAAATTAATTTTCCAGTACCAGGAAAGTGGAATAGGTGACCATTTTGACAATAAACTTGTGGTTTGTTTCAATAAGGCTGGATAATTGGCGGAAAATAGATTTTTGTGATCTACGGTGAGCTGGATACCTAAGTAAGGCAGACTGTGTGTAGCCCATTTAAAAGCAAATGCCTCCTTAACAGTACACATTTCCTTATCAGATAATGAAATGTTCAATGCTGTTGATTTCTACAGATTAACTTTAGGACCTGAAATAACTGAAAACCTGTTTAGGATGTTCATAAGATTAGGGATAGAGATTTGTGGGGAGGTTAAGAATAGAAGAATATCATCCTCAAATAAACACAACTTATGATATCCACCTAGTTCTATGGCTGTAATGGAAGGATCAGTTCTAATTCTATAGAAGAGGAGAAAGAGGGCACCCTTTTCTTGTGCGCCTTCCTATAATAAATGCATCTGATTTATAGCCCGCATATTTAATATATGCCTTAGGTTGATTGTATAATGCAGCGATACATTGTAGGAAATGAGGGCCAAAGCCCCATTTCTGCAAATGAAAATGCATATAAGACCATGATATAGGATTAAATGCTTTTTTAATATCTAAGGAGAGAAAACAGGATGCAAAGTGAGATAAAAGGACCACCCCACAAATATTATTGCTGGCTTGCTGAACAGGCATAAAACCTACTTGGTCAGGGTGTATAAGATTTCCTATAAATCTATTCAATCTAGTGGCAAGAACCTTAGCTAGAATCTTGATGTCTAGGTTCAACAGAGAAATAGGTTGATAATTTGACCAAATTGTATCATCTGTGTTTGGTTTGGGAAGCATGCATATAATTGCTGTCAGTTTCCTGTCTAAAAGACTGACCTTTGAGGAGGGAATTGAAGGCATTGGCTAAAACAAGAGATAAAGTTTCTGCAAAAGAAAGAAAATATAGAGCAGAGAACCCATCAGCTCCAGGTCTCTTATTAAGTTTTAATGTGTTTATAGCATTGAGCACTTCATTAGCCGAGATCTGATCTTCTAGCAAGTCTGCTTGTATTTGTGATAATGAGGGGAGAGAGATATGAGAGAAAAAATCATCTGCCTTAGAGGTATCCAGCTCCTTTTCGGGTGAATATAATGTCGCTAAGTTTGATCTAAACTTTTGTAGTATTTTCACAAGGTCATTACAATATGTATCTCTGAAAATTTTCAGGCGTATTGGTCTAGATGGTTTTTGGTAAGATTTAAGTGTGTGGGCAAAAAGGGTGTCAGGTTTGTTAGCCTTAATGTAATAGTTATGGAGTGATCTTTTAAGTGTTTTGTCAGCTGTTGCTGTAAGAAATAAATCAAACTCTAGTTTAACCTGCAGCAGGAATGGTAATTTATTATAGGTTTGTTTAGTAGTCCGGATGTCTTGCCTGGACTTCCCCACTAGAGGGAAGTGTGATGCTGCATATTTTACATACCTTGGTGTTCTCGGGCCATTCGGGGAGTTTTTTTCTCCTGAGCTACCCGTGGTCCCCGTTTTTTTTTGGGGGAGGCAGGCAGCATCTCTCATAGTGTCCATCTCACACGGCACTAGTCCTCTACCTGCCGCGTCGCTCTCCTGCCCAGCACCGTTAGCGTCCCCTCCTCGTGGATGCGGCTGCGTCGGCTGGGGCGTACACACAAATATGAAGTTTTGCCAAGGATGCTAGGGGGGGTGGCCTAGGACGCGGGGATCGAGCGTGCACAGAGCACGCTACACAGGCACAGCTCAGCAGCTATAAAGTCAGTTCCTGCTGGGATTCCTATGGGACTGCTGGATGGACACAGAGCAGGCTGCTGCTGGGGTACATGAGTCACTGTGGGGTATTGATACAGGCATATAAAGACACGGCTACTGGATGTTAGGCTGAGCTGTGATAGCAGCTATAAACTGGACTACAGCTCAGCAGTGGATTGAGTACACAAATTGTTGGGTACCTCAATATTTTGCTTGAAGTAATGTCTTCCTGAAAGAGGAGTGGGGGGGAACACAGCATGAAGAGGCGCAAGGGTGCTGCTGTCAGGATCTATGGATCCTAGTCATGCTTCCGCAGTGCTATCCTCCCCTGAAAGGCCAGAGGCAAATGGCCAATCGGAGCCATTACGGCTATCAGGCATAGTGGCTACTTCCAATGCTTCAGCCTCAGCATATGTCACAAAAGACGATGTGGCATCAGCATTGGCTGGTCTGGAAGGCAAGATAGTCGTTATGATCGCTTCTGTGTCTCCCAAGGTGGGAAAAAGCACGAAAGATCTCCTCCCTCTCCTGATCCTCCAGTAATGGAACAGGAATGGGAAGAGGATGTAGAAGTGCCTCTGAATGACTGGGAAGTGGGTCAGGCGAATGAAGAGTCAGTCTCTGAAGAGCCTTTCTCAGCTTCTCAATCCCAGAGATTGTTAGTTCAACCTCTTACGGAATTGGTCTGTTCTGTTTTTAAATTCCCTCCGGTAGAGGTTTCTGAAACCTCCTTCTCCTCTTTGGGTTCTTTGCGGCCTCCGCAGAGTTCTCCTGCTTTCCCTTTGCACCCGCTGCTGGAGCAGTTAGTATATGCAGACACGGATCATCCTGATAGTTTTTATTCCTCCTAAAAGATTTTCACTTTTGTATCCAATGGAGGAAAAATTCACAAAAAAGTGGAGTATGCCAGCAGTTGATGCTATTTCCTCTGTGAACAAAAGCTTAACCTGTCCTGTAGACAATGCCCAGGTTTTTAAAGATCCGGCTGATAAAAAGCTGGAATCTTTACTTAGAGCTTCTTTTGCTATCACTGGCTCAGCAACGCAACCTGCTGTGGCAGCGATAGGAATTTGTCAATCTTTGAAGGACCAGTTTAAACAAGTCATTAAGGGTATTCCTGCTCAAGGAGAATCTGCTCGCGAGTTGGCGAACCTACCACAGGCCTTATGCTTCTCAGTGGATGCTCTTAAGGATTCTATTCAGCAAGTGTCACGCTTTGCTCTCTTGTCTGTGCACATGCGCAGAATTCTATGGTTAAAGAATTGGTCAGCGGAATTACCTTGCAAAAAGCTATTGGCAGGTTTTTCCTTTCATGGGGAATGTTTGTTCGGAGACGATTTGGATAAGTTTATCCAGAAAATTTCAGGGGGTAAGAGTTTGCTCTTACCTATTAGTAGACGCAATAAGCGCCCCTTCATGTAAGGTCTCTGATTCAGATTTTAGAGATCTAGTTTCTAAACATTCTCTCCTTTCCTATGGAGTCAATCCAGCCAGTCGTGTTCGCTCTGAGGGGAGGAGAATTTTTGGCATCAATAGACATCAAGTATGCATATCTGTATGTGCCAAGTTGCCCCACCTACCAAAGGTTTCTGCGGTTCGAGGTAGAGGGGCGTCATTTTCAGTTTGTGGCATTGCCCTTCGGGTTAGCCACAGCCCCTCGGGTATTCACAAAGATTCTGGCTCCGGTGTTGGCAAGGCTAAGAGCCCAGGGTATAACAATAATAGTATACCTAGACGATCTATTACTCATGGATCACTCGGCTGCAGGCTTAGGCCGGAATGTTGCCAAGACGGTTCATTTCTTGAAACACCTGGGTTGGGTTCTAAACCTAGAGAAATCAACCTTACAGCCGGTGCAAAGGCTGGAATACGTGGGTCTGATTGTAGACACAATCCAGGAAATGGTGTTTTTGCCTCAGACAAAAGTCAATGCTATAGAGGATCTTGTCCGAGTTGTGAAAGGAAAAAAGTAGGAGGTGGACCACATCCTGACATGGGCAAAGAAGCATGTACCATTCCTGTCAGCAGTCTTTATTCCAGGAGTGAAGAATTGGCAGGCAGACTTCTTGAGTCGCCATCAGTAGTCCCCAGGGGAGTGGTCCCTACATCCTGAGGTTTTTTCAGCAATTTGCCAACAATGGGGTACCCCGGATATAGATCTGTTGGCATCCAGGTTCAACAAGAAACTGGACAGGTTTGTCTCAAGGACAAGGTGGCATTTGGAGCAGATGCTTTAGTGATTCCTTGGGATCAGTTTTCTCTGATTTATGCGTGACTTCCAGTTCAGCTTCTACCGTCCTGGCTTTTGTGCAGGATCAGAGTGGAGGGGAAGCCAGTAATACTGGTAGACCCAGTTTGGTCCAGAAGGTCTTGGTGTGCAGAAATTGTAAGGTTGGCAGTGCGGAAATCATGGTCCCTTCCACTCCATCCAGACTTGCTCTCTCAGGGTCCAGTATTCCATCTTGCCTTACAGTCGCTAAATTTAACAGTTTGGCTATTGAGGCCCGCATTTTGAAAAATCGAGGGGTTTCTGGCTCAGTGGTGACTACCCTGATAAATGCTAGAAAACCGGCTTCGAGGACTATTTACTACAGAGTTTGGAAGTCTTATTTCCTCATGTGAGGCCATGAAATGTCATCCCCGTAAATATGTCATAGGAAGAATTATTGCATTTCTACAGTTGGGGGTAGAAATGAAGCTGGCTTTAGGTACAATAAAGAGTCAGATCTCGGCCTTATCTGTATTTTTTCAAAGATGAATTCCTTCGCATTCCTTGGTTTGAGCCTTTATACAAGGGGTAGCTGGTATAACTCCGCCAGTCGGGCAACCTTTGTGTCCCTGGGATTTGAATCTGGTCTTGGCTGCTTTGCAAAAACAGCCTTTTGAGCCTATTTGGGATATTCTTCTGATCCTTTTGACAAGAAATGTGTTTTTTTTGGTCACAGTGACCTCGGCAAGGAGGGTGTCAGAGTTGGCAGCTTTTTCTTGTAAAGAGCCATATTTGATTATACATCAGAACAAGATGGTGTTGCATCCTTATCCGGCATTTCTGCCTAAAGTGGTGTCCAGTTTTCACTTAAACCAAGATATCACACTTCCTTCTTTTTTCCCAGAGCCTCATTCTACAGAGGAGAGATTGTTGCATTCTCTCGATGTGGTAAGAGCTGTCAGTCTATCTGAAAATGACAGCTCAGATGTGGAAGACCAACTCTTTGTTTATGCTGCCAGAAGGGCCCAGGAAGGGGCAGGCAGCATCAAAATCAACTATTTCCCAGTGAATTTGCCAAGTTATAATTCAGGCTTATGGGTTTAAGAAAACCCCACCCTTGTCGCGTGAGAGCGCACTTTACCAGGGGAGTAAGTGCCTCATGGGAAGTGCGTCATCAAGCCTCTATGCTCAGATTGGCAAGGCCGCTACTTGGTTATCAGCATACATACATTCAATAAATTTTATCAAATGGATGTAAGGCGTCAGGAGAATACTGCGTTTGGGTGCAGTGTGCTGCAAGGCAGCGATATAGGTCCTCACGTCTGATGGCAGTCTGCATTGTGTGTGTCTCCCTCCCCTCAGGGGCATTGCTTTGAGACATCCCAGATAGTAATTACTATAGCTGCTCTGTGTCCCGTGATGTACGATAACGAAAATAGGATTTTTCCAACAGCTTGCCTGTAAAATCCTTTTCTTGGAGTACATCATGGGACACAGAGGCCCCTCCCCTCTTGTCTGGGAATTTATTGCTTGCTACAAAACTGAGGTACTAACTGTATGGGAGGGGTTCTATAGAGGGGGACTTCCTGTCTTTTTGGTTTACCAGTGTCCATTCACCTATAGGTGGTGTGTAACCCATATGGTAATTAGTATAGCTACTCTGTGTGCTGTGATGTACTCCAAGAAAAGGATTTTACAGGTAAGCTGTAGGAAAAATCCTATTTTTATGTTTCGTATTTTTTGAAGAAGAGAGTCTTTGAGATACCATGTGGGATCATGAGCTTTGGGAGTCATAGAAACTATGACAGTAAAAACTGCATTCTGATCAGACCATGTGACCGGTATGATCTTAGATGCCAAGATCTCAGGCGCCATTTCTATCGTTAAGAACACATGGACAATTTGTGAGAATGAATTGTGCTGATATGAATAATGTGTATATTGTCGTCTGATCGGGTTCAATTCCCACCATGAGTCTTCAAGATTGTGTTTCGCAATGAGTTGTGAAAATGAGTATTTATTGGGAGTGTTTGATTGGGGTGTTGGGGATTTGTCTAAGACGGGCAGGAGGATCTGGTTTGTATCTCCACATATAAGTACTGTGCCTATATTGTGGGTTTCTACCACCTGGAAAATATGTGAAAGGAATGATATGGGTCTTTTAATAGGGGCATAATAGGATACTATTGTTACAGCAGAATCCGCTAAATGCCCTGTAAGGATCAAGTATCTACCCTCTGGGTTCTTAATCTCTTTTAAAGTTGTGGAAGGTGTTTTGCGATGGAAGGCAAGAAGTACACCATGCTGTTTGATTGCAGCGGAGGCTGTAAATATCTGTGAATATAGTGCACTAAAGAATTTAGGAGTGGATTGAGTTGTAAAAAATGGATTTTTAATACAGCTTACCTGTAAAATCCTTTTCTTGAAGTACATCACGGGACTCAGAGCAGCATAATAATGACTAATTGGGTTATACGCTACCTTTAGGTGATTGGACACTGGCAACCAATAGTAAGACTGTTCCTCCCATATAGCCCCTCCTATACAGGAAGTACCTCAGTTTTGTAGCTATCAATGACGATCCCAGAAAAGAGGGGAGGGACCTCTGTGTCCCGTGATGTACTTCAAGAAAAGGATTTTACAGGTAAGCTGTATTAAAAATCCACTTTTCTTTATCGTACATCACGGGACACAGAGCAGCATAATAATGACTAATTGGGATGTCCTAAAGCAATGCACCTGGGGGGGCACCATATCCCTAAGCCCAACGGGCCAGAGACTTATAAAGCTGCTTGCCACGCTGTGGCCAAAAACAGTCTCCTTCTGAGATCTAACATCCACCTGGTAAAACCTGGTGAACGTATGAACTGAAGACCAAGCGGCCTGTGACAGACTCACCCGGGATAGAGGCTTTTGGAGGGGACTGAATGCAAGCCTCTTGTCGACCGATTATGGGCCCTGGCATTTGGGGGAACGGTGCTCTTTGTGGGCTGTATGCCTGAGGACCCTTGAGGTGGTGTTACTTTGGATTCAGGTCCATATCCCCCCAAGAGACACAGACTCTGGGGACCCTGGATTTGCCATATTAGAAATAGTGGCTGATTCATAATGCTGGGACAAATACTGTTAGGAGATGCTGATGTCAATTCCAGCCACCTGTCTGTTGCCTGCTAGAATGTGTTTATTGTAAATAAGACTAGTATGGGATCTAAGAGTCATTAGATCCCCATTGTTGTTTGTGTTAATTAACTCTGCTATTGTGTGAAGAAGAGTTCTGTGTTGATTTGTGATAATGTTGATTGTGTTTTCTGAGCTACAAGAAGGCCAGTCTGGCCTAAAGGTCATGACTGAGTCATCTAGGCTGTCTAAAGGGATTAGTTAATTAGCCCATGTTAATTAGGTTTCTGGTCACAGGTGTATGTTCAGAGTAATATGAGCAGGAGGTATGCACCTCCTCTTTTACTGTATAAAAGAGCCTGTATTCCTTTCAATAAAAGAGATTCCTGGTTGAACTTACATACAGCCTGCCTGGTGTTTGTTCTGAGCTATCACAACTGGATTTGAATGGCACATAGCTGTAGTTCAATTCCCGGAGCATCGGATGACCGAACCATCAGACGTTGCAATCTGATTCAATAGCCACAGTGGAGTGTCGGGAGAGTGGAACCGAGCGAGCAGGGGCTCGTTACATTGGTTGGCAGTGGTGGGATTTGCTCTCCAGTTACTGGGACACTCCAAACCAGCCTGCAGGTAAGCCACGCTGAAAGATTTACTTGGGAGCCGGGAGGGACCGGTGGGATTGTGCTTCCTTGCTGTGAACACATCCAAACCATCACCTGGATCCAAGGTCCAGATAGCAGGAGAGGAGAGGTACAGATACCAGCCACCATGGAAGAGGAATTCAGAAGGAGGTTGCGAGAGATGTAGATACAGCACAGAGGACCAGTATCAGAGCAGGTCCTGCTAGGATGGTTTGATTCTATCCGCTGCGAACTCTGGAAGGAAGCGCTAGCCCGTGAGCAGCGAAACCAGGGAAAAGTTCTCGCCTCAATCCATGTAAGGTACTGGTCGCAGTATGAAGTGCGAATGCTGTTATTGGGGGAACAGCCGAACCAGGAGTGGACAGCTGAGTTAAGCAGGCTGATCCGGGCAGAAATGCGGTTGGACGAGAGCTACAGAGCCCTCCAGTGGTATGTAGCCCAAGTGTGCCCGTGGACAGCGGATGACAGCCCCACAGAAGGCTTTGACTACGATGGCCTGGGATTGTTGTACTGGAGGCTGTCCAGGGACCCTGACTTTGGTAATGATCGGGAGCGGCGTTTGGAGGAAATAATGGAGCACAGAGAGCGAAGACTGAATGTCTCGGAAGTGCACTGGGCACAGGAAGATTTGGAGTTTCTGGCCGTTCAGGAATGGGAGCTTGAGATGGCCTACAGACAGCTGCTAGACTCTGCTCAGCAGCAGGGTGGGGCTCCCTTTGCCTGGGACTATCAGGATATACCAGTTGACAACTCTGAAATCCTGGCTGAAGAGTCGACAATGTGGCAGAGTAACAGTGTGCATTGCCAACCTGCCCCTGCAGCTATGGATGCGGAGGTCTTGTGGCGGATGCAGCAAGTGCTGACTGACCTTAATGATCCTGTTTCTGCATGGGATGATCTTGAATGGAGGAATGTGCCTGTCCAGCAGCATGCCAGAGAATCGGCAGTGGAAAATCTGAAGATGGCACTGATAGCATCTTCTGGGTTCCATGGGCAGGAGATGGTGAACTTCTATCCCCAGACACCAGTTGCAGAGACAAGGGATTTAATAGACTTTTCTGCTGAGGAAGAACAACCTGATGAGCCTCCAGCAGAAGAGCTGGTATTAGGGCCAAACTTCACTGTGCTCTGCCCATCACCAACAGCAGTATCTGTGGAGTTGCAACAAACTTCTCCAGCTGAAGATCTGGTAACTGAACAGAAAGTCCAAGACCTCTGCCCCACCACTTTTAGCAATTCCAGAGACTGGGGATTTAATAAACGTTTCTGTAGAGGAGGAACCACTTAGCAAACCCCCAGCAGAAGTGCTGGCAACCGGACAGAGGGTCCAAGACCTCTGCCCCACACCTGTGGCAGTTTCGGAGGCTCACGGTGAGAAGGTGGCAATCACTTCCCAGCAGCAGATACAGGGGGAGAAGGGAGAAGGAGGTGTGTGTTGTCCCTCCCCAACAGTTGGCCAGGGTGGAGGAAGCGGCCTTTCCTCCCCAGCAAAGATCCGTGCACCTAGGAGACAGTACCATAGACATGTCATCCAAGCAGCCAGATGAGGGAATGGAAAAGGAAGCAGCCGGCTCACCTCCCCAATGGCAGCTACACAGTTTGGGAGTGGAGGAAGCCAGTCTTCTGCCCCAATGGTTAGCCGGAGCGGAGGATGCGGAGTCCCCAGCAGAAGTGCTGGCAACAGGGCAGAGTGCTACCAACCTCTGCCCAGCACCGGCAACAACTGTGGAGTTCCAGGGAGCTGGGGCAGTCGGCCCCTCTCTCCAGCGACAAGCTGATGTAGTAAAGCTGCTACTGCTACTGCTGAATCACTGGCAACAGGGCAGAGCACCGCTGGCGTCTGCTTAGCACCTACAGTGTCTCTACAGTTTTAGAAAGCTGGGGCGATCGGCCCTTCTGCCCAGCAGCAGACCAAGCCCCGGAATGTTAAAAACCACCCAACTGAAACGCTGGCAGCCGGACAGAGAGTAAATGACCTCTGCCCCACACCTACTGAGGTCAACTATTCCTTGCAGCCAAGAAAGGAGATCATGCGGCCAGACTATGTGAGTTCACTCTGCCTGACTAACGCATGTCCAGACCAGGTGGAGGTCTGGGACATTGTTAGTCAACCTTTAATGGGGAAGAAATGTGACAGACTCACCCGGAATAGAGGCTTTTGGAGGGGACTGAATGCAAGCCTCTTGCCGACCGATTATGGGCCCTGGCATTTGGGGGAACGGTGCTCTTTGTGAGCTGTATGCCTGAGGACCCTTGAGGTGGTGTTACTTTGGATTCAGGTCCATATCCCCCCAAGAGACACAGACTCTGGGGACCCTGGATTTGCCATATTAGAAATAGTGGCTGATTCATAATGCTGGAACAAATACTGTTAGGAGATGCTGATGTCAATTCCAGCCACCTGTCTGTCTGTTGCCTGCTAGAATGTGTTTATTGTAAATAAGTCTAGTATGGGATCTAAGAGTCATTAGATCCCCATTGTTGTTTGTGTTAATTAACTCTGCTATTGTGTGAAGAAGAGTTCTGTGTTGATTTGTGATAATGTTGATTGTGTTTTCTGAGCTACAAGAAGGCCAGTCTGGCCTAAAGGTCATGACTGAGTCATCTAGGCTGTCTAAAGGGATTAGTTAATTAGCCCATGTTAATTAGGTTTCTGGTCATAGGTGTATGTTCAGAGTAATATGAGCAGGAGGTATGCACCTCCTCTTTTACTATATAAAAGAGCCTGTATTCCTTTCAATAAAAGAGATTCCTGGTTGAATTTACATACAGCCTGCCTGGTGTTTGTTCTGAGCTATCACAACTGGATTTGAACGGCACATAGCTGTAGTCCAATTCCTGGAGCATCGGATGACCGAACCATCAGACGTTGCAGTCTGATTCAATAGCCACAGAGGAGTGTCGGGAGAGTGGAACCGAGCGAGCAGGGGCTCGTTACACGGCCGCTTTGCAAACCTGAGCCATAGACACCTGTTGGCGTACTGCTCATGATGCACTAACCCCTCTAGTGGAGTGTGCTTTTAAATCCCAAGGTGGAACCTTGCGCCTTAATCCATACGCCTGGATAATAGTCTGGCGAATCCACCTGGATAGAGTTGAACTTGTTGCCGGCTGTCCTTTTTTAGGACCTTCCGGCAGGACAAAAAGGCTGTCAGTTTTCCGAAAAGAAGCTGACATCTAAACTTTGATCGCCCTCACCACATCAAGCGAGTGAAGTGACTTTTCCTCCCTAGTTTTAGGGTTTGGAAAAAAGGAAGGTAGAATGATGTCCTGATTCAAATGAAATTTGGAAACTACCTTAGGTAAAAAATCTGGACGAGGGAGCATGACCACTCTGTCCTGATGAAGAATCAAAAAAGGTTCTTTGCAAGAAAGGGTGGCTAATTCTGACATCCTCCTAGCCAAAGTTATAGCCACCAAAAAGACCAATTTCCTGGTTAATAGGACAAACGGGATATGCCCAATAGGTTCAAACGGTTAACACTGTAAAGCTGACAGGACCAAATTTAGGTCCCAGGGACATAAAGGCGGCTTAACCGGAGGCCTTAGGTGCGTTACTCCCTTAACAAAAGTACGTACCAAAGAATGGGATGCAATAGGTCTTTGGAAAAAAAACGATAAGGCCGAAATCTGTCCTTTAATTGTCCCTAAAGCCAGCTTCAAGTCTACTCCTGCTTGAAGAAAAGCCAGAACTCTTCCAATCATATACCTACGAGGGTTCCATTTCCTTTCCTCACACCAAGAAATGTATGACTTCCAGACTCTATAATAGATAGCTCTAGAAACTGACTTTCTAGCATTTATCAGAGTAGACAAGACTGAACCCATGATACCACAGTCCTTCAATATTCTGGTCTCAATAGCCATGCCATCAAATTTAGCAACCGTAAAGGATGGAATATGGGTCCTTGAAACAACAGGACTCGACAGCACGGAAGGACCAATGGATCCCCCACTGCCAATTTCACAATCTCGGAGTACCAGGATCTCCGAGGCCACGCTGGGGCCACTAGGACCACTGGCTTTCGTTCCTCCTGTATTCTGCGTAGTAAGTGCGGCAGAATTTGGATCGGAGGGAAAGCATATATCAGAGAATACTGATCCCAAGGAACTACTAAGGCGTCTATCCCGACAGCAAGTGGATCCTTGGTCCTGGATACAGACCTGTCCAGTTTGGCATTGAATCTGGATGCCAGCAGATCCACATCTGGGGTCCCCCAGTGTTGACAGATCTGTAGAAAAACTTCAGGATGCAGGGACCATTCCCCTGGCAACAATTTCTGGCGACTTAAGAAGTCTGCCTGCCAATTGTCCACCCCCGGTATAAACACTGCCGAAAGAAACGGCACATGCTTTTCTGCCCAGGTCAATATGTAATTTACCTCTCTTTGGGCTCCCCGACTCCTGGTACCTCCCTCGTGGTTGATATATGCCACTACCGTGGAGTTGTCGGACTGGACTCAGACAGGGAGACCCCTAACCTGAACGTCCAGAAACGCAGACCCAGACGAGCTGCCTGAATCTCCAATAGATTGATTGGCAAAGTCCTTTCTGCCTGGGACCATATTCCCTGGACAGACGCCTCCTCCAGGACTGCTCCCCAACCTAGGCGACTGGCGTCTGTAGTTACTACCCTCCAGACTGCCGGTGGAAAAGATTTCCCTTTTCTCAGATTGCTGGTTTTTAACCACCAAGAGAGACTCCATTGTACCTGTGGGGATAGAACCATAGGATGATCTAAGGTTCAAGCAGACCTGTCCCAGGCTCCCAGAATGCTGTTCTGGAACACCCCTGGAGTGGAACTGTGCATGTGGAATTGCGTTGAAGGATGACATCATTTTGCCCAGCAACCTCATGCACAGCCGAATAGAAGGCCTTGGTTCTTTTTTCACCTTCTGGACGAGTTCCACTATGGAAACGACCTTTTAAGGGGGGGTAAAAACACCCTTTCTTGGGCGGTGTCCAAGACCAGACCCAGATACACCAAGGTCTGGGTTGGGCAAAGGGTTGACTTGTCCTCATTTAGAATCCAACCCAGGCGTTACAAAATCTGCACTGTTTTTGACACGTTTTGGATCAGGATGGTGCAAGAGCAATCCCTTAAGAGAAGATCGTCCAGATAACCTACCACAGAGATCTTCTGGGACCTTAGGAATGCCAATACTGGGGCCAGAATCTTTGTGAAAACCCTGGGGGCCGTGGCTAGACCGAATGGCAGTGCCACAAATTGAAAATGACGGCCCTCTACTGCGAATTGCAGAAACCTTTGATGTGGACTGAATATCGGTACATGAAGGTATGCGTCCTTGATATCTATGGACGCTAAATAATCTTCGTTTCTCAGAGATTTTATTACTGAATGAACCAACCCCATACGGAAGGATCGGACGTTTACAAAAAGGTTGAGAGCCTTGAGATCCAAAATGGGCCTTAGTTCCCCATTTGGTTTTGGCACGGTAAAAAGGTTTGAGCAAAACCCCCTGAATCTTTCTTCGTGCTGAACCTTGATAATTACCCCCTGCTTCAGCAGATGCTGCAAGGCTAGGAATAGGCATTTCTTTTTCTCTGGATCTGACGGGACTCTTGAGTACAGGAAACGGTTTGGAGGGATCTCCCGGAACTCTATTCTGTAACCCTGTTATAGTGGAAATAACCCATCTGTCTTGGACCAGATCCTCCCATGCATCCAAAAACAGCCGAAGCCTGCCCCCCACCCGTGTGAGCGGGGCGTCCCTTCATAAGGTTGACTTGGACTTGGCTGGCTTTTGGTTCCAGGGCTTCCTCTGACCCTGAGGTTTTTTAAACCCTGACGGATGAGGCCGTCAATACCGCTTGGGGGAAGAGGCACTAGGTCCTGGAGCATTGGGAATTTTATAAGAGGGTTGCTTACCTCTCCTTTTAGTAGGGAGGAGGGCACTTTTTTTCCTCCAGACATCTTTTGGATATATTTATCCAGATCTTCGCCAAACAAGCGTTCTCCACGGAATGGAAAGGCTGCAAGTAGCCTCTTGCATGGCCTCTCAGCAGACCAGTTCTTTAGCCACAGAACCCTGCGCATATGTACAGACAGTAACACAAAATGAGACATCTGCTGAATTGAGTCTTGCGTCCACTGCAAAACATAAGGCATGAGGAAGCTCCGACAATTCCTCGGAAGGTTCCTCCTGACAAGGCAGGTTTTTTATTAACCTTTTAACACGGTCCTTTAGGGATTGACAAATCCCAATGGTTGCAGCTGCTGGTTGAACTGCTGCACCAGCCACCGCAAAGGAGGCTTTTTAAATAAGGACTCTAGCTTTTTATCGGCCAGACCCTTAAATACCTGGGCATTATCCACTGAACAGGTTAAATTCTTATTCACTGAAGAAATGGCGGCATCCACCAAAGGTGTACCCCATCTCTTCCTGATCTTTTCCTCCATAGGATATAAGATAGAAAACCTTTTTGGAGGCAAGAATATCCTGTCAGGATGATCCCAGTTTGCGTAGATCACCTGCTCCAATAATGGAAACGCCTGGGAACCTTGCTGAGGTCGCAAGGATCCCAAAGTAGAGCAGAAGAGTCTAGACTCCTGAACCGGAGGTAACTTAAACCCAACTCGTACCATCTCAGTCAGAGATTGGATAAACAATTTCTGGGAATGGGAGGCTGAAATTGTTTTTTCTGAACCTGAGTCCTCAGCTGAGGATTCTTCAGCCTCTCCTTCCCGGTCTTTCATGGCCACCTCCTCCAAATCCTCTGCCCACTCTGGTTCCAGATCACCTGGACCCATTTGGCTATAAGAGTCCTGGTGCTCTAGTGATTCTCCACTTGGCCCAGGCTCAGGGGAGGGAGATCTATTATGCTTTTTCCCTCCCTGTGTTACAGAAGCAATCATGCTAGCTATTTTGCCTTCAAGGCCTGCTAATGTCGATGCCCAATCATCCTTTGTAACATAAGCCGAGGCAGGAATATTGGTGATGGCCACTATGCCTGACAAATGCAATGGCTCAGCCAGGCCAGATGCCGCAGGTCTTTCAGGGGAGACTGAGGCTGCATCAGCATGGGGCTGGTCTCCTGTTTTTAAGGAATGTCCTCTTACCCCTGTGCTTGCCCTGCTCCCTGTACCTTGTTTTCTGGAAGACATTGCTTACATACAAGGAAAAAAGTACTCCCCACAAGCTGAGACCAGTGTTTAACCTATTGCAACTGTGTACAAAACCTCCAGACTCACGTGCCCAAGTATCGCTCTGTGTTGTCCCCAGCACATGCCAGGAGCACCTGCTCTTTATAAAGCCTGCATTGGACTGAGCGCATGCGCACGCCCGCATGACTAGTGGCATGCACGGGGCGTCCGCCGTGCCCAGACGCATGCGGCGCACCCGTGATGCGCACCGCAACGGCGCACGCGCACACCCACGGTGCACACACACAACGGCGGCGCACATGCGCACACCCACGCCATAAAAGCGCGTCATACCTGGTGCTCTGTAATCCCAGACACAGGCAAAGGTCACACCAGAAACAGAGGGAATATATAACCAATAGTAATATATAGAAATTCCCAAAGGGAGTACTCACCATCCCAAGCAGCAGGGCCTGTTTTACCAGGCCCAATCTTCCCCCATCACAGCGGGTAGTGCTTCTGAGGACCTTCAAGGACCGGCTCCCCCATTTTTTGGGGGCCACACCCTTGGACCTGTAAAGTACCCTTCTGGTTTACCTTGGGCAAGTTATGACCAGGAACACCAATTTAACAAGGATCCAGTGCCATATAGGACAC
Source organism: Aquarana catesbeiana (assembly GCF_042186555.1). Lineage (NCBI taxonomy): Eukaryota > Metazoa > Chordata > Amphibia > Anura > Ranidae > Aquarana > Aquarana catesbeiana. The sequence continues at coordinate 263,475,740 of NC_133328.1, forward strand.
ATTACAAGCAAAACCTCGCTCTTGAAACCGAGGCTCGGGTACCATCCACTTTAGCTTTCTTATGCCATCCGAATGGATCCGATTATAACATCCTCAGTGAGACATTATTTGAAGAATTTGAAGAGCTTCAAGACACTGGCGAAAAAACTGAGGTACTTCCTGTATAGGAGGGGTTATATGGGAGGAACCGTCTTACTATTGGTTGCCAGTTTCCAATCACCTAAAGGTAGCGTATAACCCAATTAGTCATTATTATGCTGCTCTGTGTCCCATGATGTACGATAAAGAAATGTGTTTCTTGAAGGCATAAAATGTGTTCCTTCCTAGTAGAAAAGGAGCAGAAAGCTTTGGTGCATTTTTGTGGAATATTGAGTCCCTGTACATTCAGGGATAATATATTTAAGGGGGCCATGGGATTATGAATTTGTGAAATATAATATCTGATAGTCATGAGCAATATTTGGACGAACCTATCTTCAGGGAAGGGGGGATAGAAAAAGATAGAAAGAGAATGGCAAGATTGTGAGGGAAGTAAGGATCATAGATATCAAATATATTAGGTTAAACATATATGTCCATATAACCTGGTCGTTGGGGGGATAAAAAGTCACCCTCCAAGGATACATACATTGGCTATTATCAGTTGTCCATTATTAACCACTTCAGCCCCGGACCATTTGGCTGCCTAAAGACCAGAGGACTTTTTACAATTTGGCACTGCGCTGCTTTAACTGGTAATTGCGCGGCCATGCAATGTTGCACCCAAACAAAATTTGCGTACTTTTTTTCCCACATATAGAGCTTTCTTTTGATGGTATTTGATTGCCTCTGTGATTTTTTTATATTTTCTGCGATATAAATGGAAAAATACCGAAAATTGTGAAAAAAATTATATTTTCTACTTTTTGTTATAAGAAAAATCCAATAAACTCATTTTTAGTCATACATTTAGGCCAAAATGTATTCAGCGACATGTCTTTGGTTAAAAAAATGTCAATAAGCGTATATTTATTGGTTTGCGCAAAAGTTATAGCGTCTACAAACTAGGGTACATTCTCTGGAATTTACGCAGCTTTTAGTTTGACTGCCTATCTCATTTCTTGAGGTGGTAAAATGGCAAAGCAGTACAAACCGCCCCCAAATTACCCAATTTTGGAAAGTAGACACCCCAAGGAAATTGCTGAGAGGTATGTTGAGCCCATTGAATATTTAATTTTTTTGTCCCAAGTGATTGAAAAATTACAAAAAAAAAAATTTTTTTTACAAAAAGTTGTCACTAAATGATATATTGCTCACACATGCCATGGTTATATGTGGAATTACACCCCAGAATACATTCTGCTGCCTCTTCTAAGTACGGGGATACCACATGTGTGAGACTTTTTGGGAGCCTAGCCACGTACGGAACCCCGAAAACCAAGCACCGCCTTCAGGATTTCTAAGGGCGTAAATTTTTGATTTCACTCCTCACTACCTATCACTACCTATCACAGTTTTGAAGGCCATGAAAAGCCAAGATAGCACAAAACCCTCCCAAATGACCCTATTTTGGAAAGTAGACAACCCAAGCTATTTGCTGAGAGGCATGTTGAGTCCATGGAATATTTTATATTTTGCAACAAGTTGCGGGAAAATTACAAACTTTTTTTTTTTTTTGCACAAAGTTGTCACTAAATGATATATTGCTCAAACATGCCATGGGCATATGTGGAATTACACCCCAAAATACATTCTGCTGCTTCTCCTGAGTATGGGGATACCACATGTATGAGATTTTTTGGGAGCCTAGCCGCGTACGGGACCTCGAAAACCAAGCACTGCCTTCAGGCTTTCTAAGGGCGTAAATTTTTGATTTCACTCCTCACTACATATCAGTTTTGAAGGCCATAAAATGCCAAGATAGCACAAACCCCCCCCCCCCCCCAAAAAAAATACCCCATTTTGGAAAGTAGAAACCCCAAGCTATTTGCCTATTTGCTGAAAGGCATGTTGAGTCCATGGAATATTTTATATTTTGCCACAAGTTGCAGGAAAATGACAAACTTTTTTTTTTTTTTCACAAAGTTGTCACTAAATGATATATTGCTCAAACATGCCATGGACATATGTGGAATTACACCCCAAAATACATTCCGCTGCTTCTGAGTACGGGGATACCACATATGTGGGACTTCTTGGGAGCCTAGCTGCGTACAGGGCCCCGAAAGCCAATCGCTGCCTTCAGGATTTCTAAGGGCGTACATTTTTTATTTCACTCCTCACTACCTATCAGTTTCGAAGGCCAGAAAATGCCATGATAGCACAACCCCCCCCATGACCCCATTTTGGAAAGTAGACACCCCAAGCTATTTGATGAGAGGCATGGTGAGTATTTTGCAGCTCATTTGTTTTTGAAAATGAAGAAAGAAAAGAAACATTTCTTTTTTCTCTTTTCAATTTTCAAAACTTTGACAAAAAGCGAGATCTGCAAAATACTCACCATACCTCTCAGCAAATAGCTTGGGGTGTCTACTTTCCAAAATGGGGTCATTTGGGGGGGGGGGGGGGGTTGTGCCATCTGGGCATTCCATGGCCTCCGAAACTGTGATAGGCAGTGAGGAGTGAAATCAAAAATGTACACCCTTAGAAAGCCTGAAGGAGGTGATTGGTTTATGGGGTCCTGTACGCGACTAGGCTCCCAAAAAGTCTCACACATGTGGTATCCCCGTACTCAGTAGAAGCAGCAGAATGTATTTTTGGGTGTAATTCCACATATGCCCATGGCATGTTTGAGCAATATATCATTTAGTGACAACTTTGTGCAAAAAAAAAGAAATTGTCTTTTTCCCACTTTTCCCAGCTTGGGGTATCTACTTTCCAAAAGGGGGTCATTTTGGGGGGGTTTCCCCCTGTGTGTGTCTTGCCCCCCCTCCACTGTGGTCTTCGCAGAGTTATTTTACATGCTGAATACTTTTTATTTTTTATATTTCGCTTGGCATGTTCATCATTGTCACTACCTTATACACGGAACGTCTACACCTGCGGGTCATTTGCAACACAGGCTGTACACCTTACAGCTGTAAGGTAAGCGGCTTGCAAACACAGAGGTGTCCTCACTGAAGATCCCCCTTCCCTTCACGATTGGAATTGTTTTGTGTTTCTCATCACGAGTTTTTTGTTTTTTGGACTGGATGATAGAACTAATATTCATGTTTGCCCTAGGGATTTGTCACTTGTAGTTCACCAGGATTTGGCACGTTTTTGCTAATGGGGCACTAGCCCACATATATTTTTCTTGCATTATATATATTTTTTTGCATTGTGTCATTATTCATCCTATTTGTGTTAGTATATGCAATTTTGCTTTGCTATATTCAAGCAGTCACTGTTTCACAATTACCTTTATATATTAGGCTTTGTCTGCCCGCAACATTATAGTCATGTTGATTAGCTACATTGCACTGCACTGCACCCCCACCATGTTCTTTTAGCATGTAGGATCCATTCATGCATTGGCCCGTTTCTGCTTTTTTAGTTCACTTTGCCACTTTAGTCATCTTTGTAGCCCCCCCCCTTCATCACAGCGCAACTACCATCTTCCCCCACTTTTGTCTCATTTGTCCTGCCTTGGATCAGTACTTAGGTGTTGCAGCAGTGTCCTTTTAGCGTAGCTCCCCCCCCCCCCCCGACAGCGCAGGAGTTTCCACTTTCCACTACTGCTAAAATTACTGCCCTCAATCTGACCTTCGCGGTGATACCTCACATGCATGGTGCAATTGCTGTTTACTTACGACGCCAGACCGACGCTTACGTTCGCCTTTGCGCGTGAGCACGGGGGGACAGGAGTGCTTTTTTTTTTTTTTCTTTTAAATTTATTTTGAAACTGTTCCTTTTCATTTTTTTTTTTTTTTTTATCATTTTTATTGTTATCTCAGGGAATGTAAATATCCCCTATGATAGCGATAGGTAGTGACAGGTACTCTTTTTAAAAAAAAAAAAAATTGGGGTCTATTAGACCCTAGATCTCTCCTCTGCCCCCAAAACATCTGACCACACCAAGATCGGTGTGATAAAATGCTTTTCCAATTTCCCAATGGTGCTGTTTATATTAGGTGAAATCTAAGTCATGAAATGCTCGTAGCTTCCGGTTTCTTAGGCCATAGAGCTGATTGAAGCCGTTCTGATCTCTGATCAGCTCTATAGTTAGCTAACAGAACCACCGGCTGCATTCTCAGGTTCCCTGTTGGGATAGGAGAGCCAGAGAAAACCATGGAAGATGGGGGCTTGTAAAAACAGTCTAGAGGCTAATTAGCCGATAGGATTTTACATGAAAGCCGACCGCTGGCTGAAAAGAATGATACCAAGATGATACCAAAACCTGCAGGCATCATTCTGGTATACCCACTACTGGTATACCAGTACGTTGCTGGTCCTTGTTGGGCATATATTGTAATCTTTTTTTTTTTTTTTTTTCATGCAGCCTGTGGGCTGAACAAAAAAAAAAGAGAATGATCGGTGGGTATGCCCTCCATTAGAATACCTTCCTTCATCCACCCACTTCTAATGATGGGCATACATGCACCATTTTGTTTTTAACTGTGGTGGTGAAATCACCACCTACAGCGCTTATGTTTCATGGGAGCAAGCGCTGTTGCTGTCAAGATAAATAAATCTGTGCTGCAACTGAATGGCATACCAGCTAAGAAAATGATAGTTAACTATAAAACAAAGTAACATAACAGTAAGACATACCATAGCTGCAAAGCGAATACAAAAAAATAGTAAAAAATAAAACATTTTTTAACGCAATCTGTGCCTAAAATATATATATATATATATATATATATATATATATATATATATATATATATATATATATATATATATATATATATCCCTGCTCCCCCCATGCTTCAGCGTATATGCTCTTTTTTTAACTGTGGTGGTGAAATCACCTCCTACAGCGCTGGAGTCACAGCTTTATGTATCGTGGGAGCAAACGCTGTTGCTGTCAAGATGGCATCTTGGGAGACCCTGTGAAAGTGTGTCCTAGTCTGTGCATTGCTCTACCCTAAGCTAAAACTCCACTAGTGTATGGTAGCATTCAAAACATTTACCAATGCAAAGACCAGGATTGTCAGAGCAGGAGAGACAATAATAGCAGGTGTCATGCCTATATCCGCGCTTGCTACAGACGCAACCCTTTTTTTTTCGGGGGCTCGCTGGTTAGTGTTACTAGGGAGGACATACAGAAAATGCCTCTCATGCAGCCCGCCTACTGCATTTGGATTGGAAAGGTGAGGTGAAGCACTGTCTGGAAACAGAAGGGCTCTGACGATCTCTTCCTGGAATTTAAGGAAGGATTCAGTCCGTCCCGAAGCTCTGTATAGCACATGAGCGTTCAGCAAAGCCAATTGAAATAAATAAACAGGGACTTTTTTGTACCAGCGTCTGGCCTTACAGGCAACTAGGTACGTCGCCAACAAGTGGTCGCTGAGGTCCACCCCTCCCATATTTTGGTTATATTCGTGGACACAGAGGTGTTTCTCCACAATACCAGGAATTTGGACCGTCGTGTCTGCGTGAAGGGAGGACAGAAAGAGAACATTGTTATTATCCCTCCACTTCACAGCGAGCAAGTTATTACACTTCAAGCAGGCTCTCTTCCCCAGCCTAAGACGGGAATCTACAAGCCTCTGGGGTAAGCCCCGGCGATAAGATCGCACGGTGCCACATGTGCCAATTTGATGATCAAACAAGTGACTAAAAAGTGGCACGCTCGTGTAATAATTGTCCCCATACAAATGGTACCCCTTTCCGAATAAGGGTGACACCAAGTCCCACACAATCTTGCCAGCGCTCCCTATTTAATCTGGGCAGTTTGGCGCCTCTACGTGACTATCTCTTCCCTCGTAAACCTTAAAACTATATGTATAGCCTGTGGCCCTGTCACAGAGCTTATACATCTTGACCCCGTATCTGGCACGCTTGCTGGGAAGATACTGTTTGATAGACGATCGGCCAAAAAATTTAATCAGGGACTCATCAACGCAGACAACTTGATCGGGAGTAAACAAGGCTGCAAAACGTTGGTTGAAGTGGTTTACAGGGCCAAATTTTGTAGAGCCGATCGTATCCAGGGTCTCCACGAGGACGACAGAGTTTTCGTTGAAGTGCATGAATCATCAAGATCTGCGCGTAACATGCCCTGGGCATGGAAGCAGAGAACACGAGCGTATGGTGAATTGGGTCAGTAGACCAATATGACCGCAACTCACTCTTTTTAGTTACACCCATGAGGAGGGATAGGCCCAGAAAGGTCTTAAATTCGGAAACCATGATTGGTTTCCAATCTCTGGCAAGGGAGGACAACTGGGGATTAGTGGCGATGAATTGACCAGCATACAATTTACTTTGGTCCACAATAGATCTATAGAGATCTTCGGTGAATAACAATCAAGTGACGTAAAATCAACTATTTCCACCTGAAATCCGGGTTGGCCAGTGAGTGGGGGAAGTACGGGTGCTGCAAATGTGGTGGGCTCCCAATTAGGATTGGCAGATTCTGCAGGAAGGACACTATGGGCACGACGGGCCTGTCTTTGTCTTCTTGGTGGCAGTGGGACACTACTTGTGCTTGCCACCTCGCGAGCTTGAACTGCATTTATGGGACTCGCCACATCACCACGTGATACTGCAGTGCTAGATGTATGACCAGGGTGTACTAGGCCGCTGGTGCTTGCCAGTTCACTAGAAGGATGAGCGGCAATAGTACTTCTCTGCTCCATATGAGAACCCTCCGGTTCTTGCACCTCAACAACAGCAGAAGATGATCAGGGTCTGGTATGCCTCACCTTGGCAGGGACCACAACTCCATCATCAGAGCTATCTGTCATGGAGCTACTGTGGTCTACAGGATCATATTCTAAGCCTGAATCTGACAGATGAGTGACTTCCTCTTCACTATCTGTCATGCTCAGAAACGTGTAGGCCTCTTCACTAGTGTACCTTCGATTTTGCCATTTTGGGCTCTAAATTTACTGGTACACTAGTGAGACTCACTGGAAAAAAAGCTCCTAGGCTGTCAGCAACTGTATCAAATGCTACCAAAAAAACTGTTAGCAATCACAGGGATTAGGCCTGACTCCGCGAATGTTGCAGTTATGTGTTTAGTGAATTGTAAGTGACAGTGATCAATCGATACTGCACTTGGGTGGGCTGGGCTGGGCGAAGGGGCTAAACGCAGGTGCTAGCCCGTATCTGGGCTGATCCTGCTAACACTGCGTTTTTGGGAACCCTAAACTGCTGGGGACGCTAGTATAGATCTGATCAGATTAGATATTGATCTGTTCAGACACTATACCACTAAGGGAGGTGTATGCTGCGTGCGTGGGTGTTAGCGCTACTGGCACTAATCCGACGCTGCCTGGGGCGACGCAGACCCTAACTGACCCTAAAACCTAACTCATATCATCCGCCGGGCGATCAGGGGGTTAAACCTTTATTGGGTAATAAACGTTGGGTGCCCTGACGCTATAAAAAAACAAACTAACCAACCAGCATCCCCCGTAACACTTATACGGTGATCACTGGTGACCGGGGGTGAAAGGGTTAACTAGGGGGCAATCAGGGGGTTAAAACCTTTATTAGGTAGTATATGGGGGTACCTGACGCTATAAAAACCTTATGGTGAACCTAAATAACTAACAGGCTAACTAGTGTCACCCGCGACACTAATACGGCGATCAGAAGAAAGATCGCTTAGCGACACTGGCGACAGGTTGTGAAAGGGTTAACTGGGGGCGATCAAGGGGTTAAACCTTTATTGGGGGGGTTAAGGGGGTACCCTAGACCTAAAGGGGCCTACCACTAACTGCCCTAACACTTATAACAGTCACAAAATGACACCAATGCAGTGATCAGTAAAAAAATGAAAACTATTGGTGTCACTGGGGGCACAGGGGTGGTGATTGGGGGGTGATTTGTGTGCCTACGTGTACTGTGTTAGTGTGCTGTTGGTGTAACTCACTCTGATGTCTTCTCTGCTCAGGCGCAGGAACGAAAAGGCTGCACGAGGCGAGATGACATCACTTCCTCTGCTTCTGCTTCTGTTTAAAGTTTCAGAAGCAGAGGAAGCTTCTCATTCATCAGGAGCGATCATGAGGGAGAGGTCATGAATTGGTGGCCTCCCCCTCAGGACGGATCACTCCTGGAACGATGCCGACCGCCTCGGGCACCGGGGGGGGAGTAACGTACCCATACATTACTCTGCCTGCCCATGCCATTCTGCCGACGTATATCGTCGTGAGGCAAGTGGTTAAACAATATACAACAGGACCTGAAGTGTTGGACAACGAAGCCCTTCTCATGGTTTGGCAGAGCCGCCATACTCAAAATGGTAATATTGCCTAGAATCTTATACCATTTCCATAATTTCCTTATACCACTCCCCTGCCAGTTTTTTTAAACGACCTAATGCGCACCTTTATCTGGATGGGGCGAAAACCATGCATCAAACTTGACACCCTTACCAAGCCAAAAGAATGGGGGGGGGTATCGGTCTCCCAGATTTTGAGGAAAAGGGGTCTGAACAAAATTTATATAAAGGATATTTTATTTATTGATTTATAGAGAATATAAAATTATTCAGGTGCAAACATCGCCAAAGATAAAGTTGATAAAAACAACGAGTTTACAAAAGCTAAATCGTTCGTGCGTGGCAATTGTAGACATTCGGACCGACGCGTTTCAGGACACTTGTGGGGTCCCTTCATCAGGGCCATTCAAAGCAAGGTGAAATTACCATAGCACATTCTAAAAAATGCAAAACAGAAAAATAATAATAATATTGGAACATAACCAACAACGAAAAAAAAAGGAAAGGGGCAATAGAATAACAAGGTATGTACATCATGGACAAAGGGCAAGAGGCAAAAGCATCGTTGAGACCAAGATTGGGAGATCACCTACTGATTGGATGAACTTGATATTATTTAACTTGAAATTATATTATTATAATTTCACCTTGACTTGAACTCCCCTGATGAAGGGACCCCACAAGTGTCCTGAAACGCGTCGGGCCGAATGCCTACAATTGCCACGCACTAACGATTCAGCTTTTGTAAACACAAAAAACTTTATTTTTGGTGATGTTTGCACCTCAATAATTTTATATTTTCTATAAGTCAATAAATTTATCATTTATATAAATTTTGTTCAGACCCCTTTTCCTTGCTGCCTATAAAGTCCTTATCACTTACCTGGGGGATATTTGCTCCTTTATATTGAATCTGGGATTGGCAACCTCTAGCCCCTTTTTTGTGGATCTTCAAAGCTATTTATAGGTCTCCCAGATTTTAAACTTTACCACTTTGGAGTACATTTAGCTAGAATCCTAGATTGGAACTGCCATAGGGAACAGAAAGACTGGGTCACCTTAGAGGAGACCACATCGACACTGACCCTAAGATTCCTCCCATGGATCCCATGGAAGAAATTACCACACAGTTTACAACAGCACCCACTACTGAGGGCAACGCTGAAAGCATTTCATGTGGCGACTATTCACTATAAACTATCCTCTTCCCCAGGCCCACTCACGCCCATCACCCAAAATCTGGATTTCCCTCCCTTTTACTCCATAAAAGATATTTATTATATGGAGGAAATGGTGGCCATTTCTAGGGAAACCTCTGAAAAATGTAACAAGTTATTTTCACCCTGGTTGTTGTTCCGCTACTCTGACCAATATTTGCAATTAGGTACAGGGTGAAACCACCAGCACAACATAGGCTGCCGTCTCTTTCTACCTACAGAAGGTCGGATCACTGACTGATTGCCCCCCCTCCCCCGTGAATTGTCAATTTCATTATGTCTCATCAGATACTGACAATTTCCACAATGGCTCCATTGGACAATCAAATCCTTAGACATCCTCACCAAGACTCTTTACTGATTTTTTTTCCTTTTTTTATATCTCATTTTACTTTACGCTACTGGATTATGGCCAAAACTATTTGCAAGTATTTATACGAAGAGATTATATTCTATACCGTACCTTCTTGCCCAAGTTACATTTATTTTTGTTTCTATGTGGACCTATTCACAACTGTTATTAATGTTTTCAACTATTGTACTTATGTACTCTTTGAAATATGTAAACTGTTTTCTCTTACATAAAAACATTTTATTGTAAAAAAAAAAGTAATTATATTGTTAAGGAAAAAAAATAAATAAAAAATTAAGGGGGGGCGTGGTCTGGCTGCACAGGAAGATGGCTGCTTGATTGCTTAGCTCCCGCCGTTGCCATTCTTTTATCATCAACACAGGAGGATAAATCACCCCATCTACCTCTATTTATACTCTGGAAGATGGGGACAGCATCCCGGAACTCATCTACCTCGAGGTCCCGCAAGGAATAACAAAAAGGGTTCCAATGTAAAAGTTTGATGGATAAGAAGGAGTTAAAATCTCACAAATTATGCTCTCAGAGCCCTCACCTTCATAAACTGTTTAAAAGGCATATAGTGATGATTTGAGGTCCGTTATGTGATGTTATTCCAACCTCTACCACCAGGGGGTCCTCAGTGCCGTCATATGTGAGACTGTAATTCTCTGAAGTATCAGCATATATTCATAAATACGAGTATTCTCTGCTCTATTACTTTCTACCACCTGGTGGAAAGTATTTAAATATATCAACATTTAAGTTGATAACCGCTGACATCTCCATAGACGCATTCAAACTCCCCCTTCCCTTCCATACTGACGGACACTCGAACTTCTATCATGCAAAATCACACCTCGTCCTCACCCTTCAACCGGGTGAAACTCTGCTCACTGAATACCCGCGGACTTAATATACCCGAAAAAAGATCTCAACTATTACACACATTGAGAAATAGTAAAACACAGATAGCCTTCATTCAGGAAACTCATTTCCGCTCCGACAGCATCCCAAAACTCTCCAACCATCTGTACCCTACTGCGTATCATGCATCTAACAAAGAAGCGAAAACAAAAAGCGTATCGATTTTGATAGCAAAAAACTGTCCCTTGCAAGTCTCGGAGGTTAAAAGAGACACAGGCGGTAGATACCTATTCCTCAAGGGAACACTTCATAACAAACCCATTACATTGGCTAACTTATACGCACCAAACAAAAATCAGGTCCTATTTTTCCGTGAAACCCTTCAATTACTAACCGAATTTTGCTCTGGTATCCTCATTGTTGGAGGAGATTTCAATGTAATGCTCTCGCCCTCTCAAGATTCGTCCACAGGGTCGCCATCCATGCCTTACAGAGCCCTTAAATCCATTAAAAAACATCTCCAGGAACTGACCTTGCACGACACTTGGAGAACACTACATCCAAACGGGAGGGACTTCACATTTTACTCACCACCGCACAACAAATACACAAGAATTGACCACTTCTTTATATCACAAAACGACCTACCATTACTATCAAAGGCCTCCATTGACCCAATGGTTATCTCTGATCATAACCCAGTTTCCATTACTCTAGACCAGTGTTTCTCAACTCCAGTCCTCAAGGCACACCAACAGGTCATGTTTTCAGGATTTCCACTATTTTGCACAGGTGATTTGATCAGTTTCTTTGCCTTAGTAATTACCACAGCCATTTCATCTGAGTGAAATCCTGAAAACATGACCTGTTGGTGCGCCTTGAGGACTGGAGTTGAGAAACACTGCTCTAGACTTTCCAACAATAAGAACTAGAAACAGAATTTGGCGCCTTGACAACTCAACCCTAACAGGCATTGAAATTACCCAAAAACTGAACACCTGCCTTACACAATATTTCGTGGAAAATGTTCCTGGGGAATCAAAACAATCTAGCATATGGGCTGCACATAAATGTGTAATACGTGGAGAAATTATTTCCCTAAATGCTAACAAATACAAACTTAAAAAAGAAAGCCTTAAGGCCCTATATGCAAAAATCCATACTCTGGAAAAAGCTCATAAACTCTCACTAGCTACAAGATCATTGATTGACTTAATAAAAGCTAGGGAGGAGCTCCTGGAAGAATTAGGTAAATCCTTGAAACGCAAATATGTTCTAACACAAAAACTGTTCTATGAATTCGGAAATAAATCTGGGAAATTATTAGCCAGAGCGTTACAATCTAAGAAAGCATCAAATACCATTCACACAATTAAAGATTCCTCAGGTGCACATTTCGCCGATTCAGCAGATATTGCCAACCAATTTGTCCGTTACTTTTCAGATTTATATAACTTTCTCTCCTCTAAAGAGACAGGTCCTAACACGGAAAAACAGATAGCAATAAGAGACTTTCCAGCCCAATATTGCCCAACATCTATCACCCCAGCAGACGCGGAGCACCTAGACTGCCCCATTAGTGCAGACAAAATCTCAGTGGTGCTGAAACAGCTCAAACCAGGCAAAAGCCCAGGCCCAGACAGTCTGACTGTGAGTTATTACAAAACTTTCCAAGAAATATTAACTCCTCACCTCACCAAGACTTTCAATGATATTTCATCTCCCTCCCAAGTAAATAAAGACTTACTAGAAGCTCACATCACACTCATACTAAAGCCGGTCAAAGACGAGACATTGGTGTTCAACTACAGGCCTATCTCTCTCCTCAATGTCGACATGAAAATATATGCCAAAATTCTTGCCAACCGAATTCTCCCGCTCCTTTTTTAATCTGATTTCTCTAGACCAGGTCGGATTTATTCCTGCCAGGGAGGCTAGGGATACAAGCTTAGCTTGCATACACACAGTCACACAAAAGTTCTCTGGACTTTCGACTGTCAAGAACGCGGTGACCTACAACACTACGACGAGCCGAGAAAATTAAGTTCTATTTTTACGATCATGCGTCGAATTGTTTCCGAGTATGCGTAGGAATTTTGCGAGTCAGAATTTGTACAGACGATCGGAATTTCCGATCGGAGCTTTTTCTGACCAAAAAATAGAGAACCTGCTCTCAATCTTTTGCTGGCAGAAGTCCGATTTGAGCATTACCCTTTAAGTGAGAGGTTAAGTTAAGGTCAGAAGTGTTAAAGGCAGGTTAAGTTAAAGTTAAGTTAAAGTCAGAAGTTAAGGCCTTTTGAAGCATTTTTTCAATTTGTTTTAACATTGCTGGGGATATATGTTCACTCTGAGAGGAATCTTCCCCACACACACAATCCCATCATCCTTCTTCAGAATTGTTCAGTACCTGTGTGTTTGCCTTTAAGGCTTTCACTGCGCTGCGTGAGGTAGCTAAGGAGAATGTAGGCAGCGCCATTTTAGCTATAGAATGGGCCGGTGCGTTTTTGCTGTTTCTATTACTCATATCCCACAGAGGATCACTTGTAGGTATACTGCCGGCTCCCTGAACTCAATGGGCAAAGGTAGGTACTATTTGTGTGTGGGTGTCTCGCGAACAGCCAGTAATATAAGGCTTTTACCTTCCTCTGAGAGAGGAGCTTTAGGCAGGCATGTCTGCTCCTCTCGGCTCCGCCCACTTCCCTCAACATAGATGATTTTTAATCCTCTTGCTACTAGCATTAGTAAATTAGATAGAAAAGTATATATTATTTACTAGTTTTAACCACTTCAGCCCCGGAAGGTTTTACCCCCTTAAAGTGAATGTAAACCCTTACATATACCCAGAGATGAAACAAATCTCCCTACATACATTTTACATGTATATCTGCTGTCTTCATCTTTATATACTGTTTAGAAAGTGCTCTCCATTTTAGTAGATTTTCTCTTTCTGGTTACCATTGCAGTGAAGCCTGGGCATACAGCCAAGACAGCTGATTGGAGGAAAGGCACCCACACCCTCTCCTCATAGGTAGAGACTTTCAGCTCTGTCCCTTGAATCGTTCAGCACACTGCTAATCTATTTATAGCATCCTCCCAAACACAAAACTCAGGCTGCTTTTATCGCAGTTGATGGAGAACTTGTCAGGAGTTATCAAGCTGATAACAGAAGAATGGGGCAGGAGACTGCTATGGGACATAATGCTTTGACGAGAGATAACAACACTGCAGATATACAGTATGTGCCCAGCTCAAATTTCATGAATCGGGTTTACATCCACTTTAATGACCAGGCCATTTTTTGGGATAGGGCACATGCATTATTAAAACTGACAATTGCACAGTACTGCGACGCTGTACCAAAATAAAATTGATGTCCTTTTTCCCTCCACAAATAGAGCTTTCTTTTGGTGGTATTTGATCACCTCTGCGTTTTTTGTTTTTTTTTTGCACTAGAAAGAAAAAAAGCCTGCCAATGTTGAAAAAAAAACAGGTTTTACTTTATGCTATAAAACATATCCAATAAAAGTAAAAAAAAAAAATCAAATGTCTTCATCAATTTAGGCCAATATGTATTCTGCTACTTATTTTTGGTAAAAAAAAATAATTATTATACAGGATTTATATAGCGGCAACAGTTTACACAGAGCTTTATAACTTGAGGGTAGACAGTACAAATACAATACACTTTAATACAGTAGGAATCAGAGGGCCCTGCTCGTTAGAGCTTACAATCTCCCTATGCAAATTATGTCATACATCCCAGGACTCTTCAGGAGAAGAGGAGAGGTTTTCTCAGTTAAGCATACTCTCCTGCATGCATGCTTGAGATGAGGGCAGATGGATTCCAGGAAATAAATGTTACATGAAGTTGTAATTTTTTGTCACAGATTTTTGGAAAATTAAGAAATTTAAATTTTTTTTTTTTTTTTTCACACAATTGTCATTTTAACAAGCAACTTCTCACACACAGCCTAGGCATACTTAGTTACACCTCAAAACATTTTCTGCTATGCCTCCTGAGTGTGGGGATACCACATGTGAGACTTGTTCACAGCCTAGATGCATAGAAGGGTCAGAAATCTAAGGAGCACCTTCAGGCGTTCCAGGGGCATAAATTATGCATCTAATTTTCTCACTACCTATCACATTTTTGGAGGTCCTGGAGCACCAGGACCCCATTTTGGAAGGCGAACATTCCAAGGTATTTTCTGAAAGACATCATCTTTTGAAACTATTTTTTTTGCCACAAGTTTTTAGAAAATGTAGAAAGAAAATGAAAATCTATTTTTTTTTTTTTTTTTTACATAAAGTTGTCAATAAGATATTTCTAACAAATAGCATTGATATACTTGGAAATACACCCCAAAACACAATATGCTACTTCTCCCAAGTGTGGCGATACCACATGTGCGAGATTTTTTAACAGACTGGGCACACAGAGGGGCCCAAAATCCAAGGAGCACCTGCAGGCTTTCTAGGGGCATAAATTACGCTTCTAATTTCCTGACTACCTATCACATTTTTGGTGGCCCTGGAGCACAAGGACAGAAGAAACATCCACAAAATGATTCAATTTTGGAGAGTAAACACCCCAAGGTATATTTGAGGTATGGGGAGTCTTTTGAAGACCTATTTTTTGTCACAAGATTTGGGGAAATGTGGAAATAAAAAGAAAAAAAAAAAAAAACATTTGCACAAAGTTGTCAACTGAATAAAATATTTCTCATAGAATGTGCATACTTAGAATTGCACCCTAAAATAACATTATGCCACTCCTCCCGAGCAAGGAGATACTTTTTCACAGCCTATCATGGACATGTTTCAGCCGCTCAGGCTGTATGGGAATGATTCTGTGCCCACCGCTGAGTGCGCTGCCTGAGAAGGGAGCTTGTCTATGCTCCAGGCAATGGTAGAGAGTGACTAGGTGTCCATGGAGCCGCACATCAAGTCAAGAACTGCTGTATGATAATGAATGGCTATCAAAAACCATGAATCAGACCAGAAGTACAGTTAATCAAGCGTAGTCAATACATAGCCAGAGTTAGTAACCAGATTGGTAGTCAACCAATGTCAGAGAGCCAGAAATCAATGTAGTAGCACAGCAAGCAGGATCAGGAGCCAGAAGGGACATCAACCGAGCAAGTTTTCAACAGGAACGCAGGACAAAGTCTCTGAGATGTGACCAAAGGCGAAGGCAGAGATGAAGTGAGCTAGATGGCTTTAAGTAGGCAGGCCTGATGAGCAGATCATCAACTGCTGAGTCACTGTGGAGAGAAAGGAGCTGGCAATTAGCCAGTTCAGAGAAGGAAAGGCTGAGCCCAGCCCTGACAGTACCCCTTCCTCAACGACCCCTCCCTCTCGGAGAACCACTGGGCTTGAGGGGAAAACGTCTATGGAAATCATGGAAGAGGACAGGGACTTGTACGTCCGAGGATGAGACCCAAGAGCGTTCCTCCGGACTGTACCCCTTCCAATGCACCAGGTACTGTATGCGCCCACGGAACCTACGGGAGTCACCAATGGATTGTACTTCATACTCCTCATGGTCCTCAACCTGTATAGGGTGAGGACGTGGCACCGAGGTGGTAAAGCAGTTACAGACCAAAGGTTTCAATAAGGAGACATGAAACACTTAGATGCGCATACTAGGAGGAAGGTCCAACGCGTAAGCCACTGGGTTAATCCTGCAAAGTATACGGAAATGCCCAATAAACCGAGATGCGAACTTCAAAGAAGGAACACGAAGTCGGAGGTTGCGAGACAACAGCCAGACTCTGTCCCCAACCTGGTAGGAAGGTGCAGGCAGGCGTCTGTGGTCAGCATGGGGTCTGTACCTATTGTTAGCACATGTCGCAAAGCCTCCTGGACTTGTGCCCAAGTGGAACGAAGACCACGGAGATGCTCCTCTAACGCAGGAATACTCTGCGGAACAAACGAGGCAGGCAACACTGAAGGTTGGAAACCATAGTTCGCCATAAACAGGGACAAACGGGAAGCTAAATTCAAGGCACTATTGTGAGTAAACTCTGGTAAGAGGTCTGACCAGTTGTTATGATGGTCAGAAATATAGCAACATAGGAATTTCTCCAAGGACTGATTGGCTCGTTCTGCGGCCCCATTAGACTGCGGGTGATACGCAGAGGAGAAAGCAAGCTGAATACCCAACTGTGCACAAAAGGCTTGCCAGAACCGGAACACAAACTGATTACCTCTGTCTGAGACAATCACTTTGGGTAGCCCATGTAAGCGGAAAATCTCCCAAGCAAAAATAGAAGCCAGTTCCTTAGAAGTAGGCAACTTCTTGAGTGGAATAAAATGCGACATTTTCGAGAACCGGTCAACCACCATAAGGATAACTGTGTTGCCCTGGGAGTTTGGTAACTCCAAAATGAAATCCATAAACAGGTGGGTCCAGGGCCTCTCTCCATTGGGTATGGGTTGTAGGAGGCCCACTGGAAGGTGTCGTGGAATCTTACTCTGAGCACACACGGAACAGGCAGCTACGAAGGCGGTTACATCAGCATGTAGACTAGGCCACCAGAATTGTTGGGAAATGGCCCAAAAGAGTTGATTCTTCCCAGGGTGGCCAGCAGCCTTGGGAGAATGGTAAGTCTGGAGTACAGCAGTACGGAGACTCTCGGGAACAAAGCAGCGGTTTCAAGGTTTCTCAGGAGGAGCATGGACCTGAGCAGCAAGAATTTTGTCACCCAAAGGAGAAGTAAGACTGGTACGAACCGTAGCCAGAATACGATCAGGAACAATCACAGGAACCGGAACCGACTCCATCTTGGAAGTGGAGGAAAATTGTCGTGACAAGGCATCAGCTCTTTTATTCTTAATACCGAGTAAGAATGAGACAATGTAATTAAAACTCGACAAGAAAAGAGCCCATCGCGCCCTTATGGGAGAGAGGCGCTTAGCCTCAGACAAGAATGTGAGATTCTTATGGTCAGTAAGAATGAGAATCGGCACAGTGGTACCTTCAAGATGTCTCCATTCTTTCAGGGCTAAAATGATCGCCAACAGCTCTCTGTCACCAATCTCGTAATTGCATTCTGCCGGTGACAATTTCTTGGAAAAGTAGCGTAGCGCACTCAGAGTTAGGATGTTGAGACAGAAGGGCGCCAACTCCAGTCTCGGAACCATCAACTTCTAGGATAAAAGGCAACGTAGAATCAGGGTGTGCCAACACAGGAGCTGAAACAAAGGCAACCTTGAGACTCTCAAAGGCCTTAATGGACTCCGGAGACCAACTCTGTGGGTTGCCGTCTTTCCTGGTCTTATTAGTCAGGGGCTTGACCAGAGTACGAATAAACTTCCGATAATAGTTGGCAAAGCCAAGAAAACGCTGCAGAGGACATAAACCCACGGGTCGAGGCCACTGTAGGACCGCTGAAAGTTTCTCTGGGTCCATCAAAAAACCAGCAGTGGAAATGACATAACCCAGGAATTTCACCTGTTCACAATGGAATTCACGCTTTTCCAACTTACAATAGAGATTGTTCTCTCGTAGTCTCTGAAGCACACAACAGACATCTGCGTGGTGGATCTCCAGCGACTTGGAAAATTTGAGGATATCGTTGAGATAAACCACCACACATAACTGCAACAAATCTCGGAGGACATTGTTAATGAACTTCTGGAAAACTGCCGGAGCATTACAAAGGCCAAAAGGCATTACAAGATACTCATAATGACCTGATCTGGTATTAAACGCAGTTTTCCACTCGTCGTCCTCCTTACTCCTGACGAGATTGTATGCCCCTCTCAAATCAAGCTTCGTGAAAACCGTTGCTCCCTTGAGGTAGTCAAATAACTCCGTAATCAACGGAATGGGATAGGCATTCTTAATCGTGAAACGATTGAGACCCCTATAATCAATACAAGGTCTCAGTTCACCACTCTTCTTCTTCACAAAAAAGAAACCAGCATTAGCAGGAGACGAGGCTTTGCAGATGAAACCACGAGAAAGAAAGTCTGCAACATACTCCTCCATGGCCTTATCCTCCAAGACCGCCAAAGGGTAAACCCGGCCACGAGGGGGTATGGCACCAGGTTGAAGGTCAATTGCGCAATCATACGACCAGCGTGGAGGCAAAGTACCGGCTTGACCTTTATCAAAAACATTGCTAAAATCGTGGTACTCCTCTGGCAGGGAGGAGAGTGAAGAGGTGCACAGGACCTTGGCATCTCTCACTGCACTGTGGCGACCAGGACAGAACCTCAGCACGGAGCCAATCAAAAGAAGGGTTGTGCCACTGTAACCAAGGATAACCAATAACCAGTGAAAACAAAGGTGAGAAATTAACTAGGAATTGGATTATCTCATGGTGAAGGGCCCCTGCGGCCATGGACAATGGAACAGTCTCATGAGTCACATGGACAGGCTGTAGAGGTCTCCCGTCAAGAGCCTCAATGGCAAGTGGAGTGTCACGCAGCTGCAGCGGAATCCAGTGCTGCGATACAAAGGCAGCATCTATGAACAGGCCTGCAGCCCCAGAGTCGATTAGAGCCTGTATCTCGACGGATAACTCAGCCCGTTAGGGTAAATGAAACCAGGGGCTTATCTTTCTGGGAAACTGGAGATGAAACAACGCCACCTAAGGTCTGTCTGTGACAGGAGCTCAAGGTTCGGATGGGTAGGACAAGACTTCAAAAAGTGACCAGCCTGGCCACAATAAAGGCACAATCTCTCCCTCCTCCTAAGGGATCTCTCATCCGCAGAGAGACGCGTGAAGCCCAAGTGCATGGGTTCATCTTCACAGACCGACTCGGTACCAGGAGGCATGGGAGGTGAGGGAGGCAAGGGTGGGACTGCAAAGCTCGGAGACAAATGTACAGGAGGCTTGCGCCAGCGCTCCTTAAAAGAGAGTCTTTCTCTGAGTAGGGAGTCAATGAGGATGGCAAATGTGATCAACCTCTCCAGCTCAGTGGGTATATCTCGAGCTGCTATCCCATCCTTGATGTTATCCGAGAGACCATGGGAGAAGGCAGCCATGAGGGCCTCATTGTTCCAAGCAACCTCTGCTGCCAGAGTAAGGAATTCAATGGCGTAATCTGCAACAGTTCTCGTACTCTGATGGACATGAGGCTCTTGGCAGCAGAAGCGGAGCCATCAAATACCTTTTTGAAGGAAACCACAAATTCTGGGAAACTCAGAACCACGGGTTTTTGCTTTTCCCATAGAGGGTTTGCCCAGGCCAAGGCTCTCTCAGAAAGCAAAGATATCACGAAACCTACTTTGCTTCTGTTCGTGGGAAATGCCAGGGGCAGCATCTCAAACTATATCTCAACCTGATTGAGAAACCCTCTGCATTGAACTGGATCACCCCCAAATCGCTGGGGAAGCGTAGCAGAACCAGACATGCCTCTTATAGAGGTAATACTCAAGGCGGGTGCCTGCACAGAGACTGGAACAGCAGCAGGGACGGCCTGCTACACAGGTTGTACTGGAGCAGCCATAGTGGAAGATTCCAGGTGAGCCGTGAGCGTTTGTAACGCCAAGGCAAACTGATCCATGCGGTGATCCTGGTCATCCAATCTGGAAAAAATATTACCAAAAAGTGGACTGATTGCATCTTCTGAATTCATGGCCTTCGCCTACTGTCAGAAACCATGAATCAGACCGAGACAGAAGTACAGTTAGTCATACTTGTTTAATAATAATAAAAAGGTAAACAGAGTAAGCGTAGTCAATACATAGCCAGAGTTAGTAACCAGATTGCGTAGTCAGCCAATGCCAATGTTAGAGAGCCAGAGATCAACGTAGTAGTACAGCAAGCAGGATCAGGAGCCAGAAGGGATGTCAGCTAAGTAAGTCTTCAACAGGAACGCAGGAGAAAGTCTCTGAGATGTGACCAAAGGCAGAGATGAAGTGAGCTAGACGGCTTTAAGTAGGCAGGACTGACGAGCAACAGCTGAGTCACTGTGGAGAGAAAGGAGCTGGTAATTAGCCAACAGCGAGCTGCCAGCTCAGAGAAGGAAGGGCTAAGCCCAGCTCTGACAATGGCAGTCTCAGCCTGGACCCCCGCCAGGCCACGCCCCAATGTGTTTCACTCCGCCCACCGGAGCTTACTCATGGGGAATCCCACTTCCAGTCTGGGCCTATTCTTACATTCCTTTTTACACATTTTTTGATAGAAAACTACTTAGAACCCCTAAACATTTATATATATATATATATATATATATATATATATATATATATATAAAATATTATTTTTAAGCAGAGGCCCTAGAGAATAAAATGGTTGGTGTTGTATATTTTTAAGTAAGTATTTGTGCAGTGGTTTTTGACCTCCAGTGCAGCCTATCAGACACAAATCTGTCAAATCGACTGTTTCTTGGCCGGTTATGGCCAGGTAAACAAAGAACCAAAACTGGGGATTAAATCCTTGTCGCCTACAGTATCTGTCATCGCGCTCACTGTATGCCTGGAGCCGTTTCCTTACCAGGTTCCCCGATCACCCAGAAGAGATCAGTAAAGGAGGCAATGGAAGAGGGGGGCTCCTTCCGCTGCCTGTGAAAGTAATCCGAGTGGCTGTTTAGCTGTTTGGATTAATTTTGCCGGCTTCACAATTGCTGGTACTGGTACGCTGCTGGACAGGAAGCAGTTAAGGTGTTCTTGGGGCATAAATTCTGCATCTAATTTCCTGAAATGTTTGGAGAACCAGGACAGTGGAAACAATTGGGGACACAGCTCTGTTGACACTGGTACTGATATGGCGGTGAAAAGGACACTGGTATGAGCTATGGAGTAATCAGGACGCTGGTATGGGATATGGCAGTGATCAAGATGCTGGTATGGCATGTAGCGGTGATCAGAAAGCTGGTTATGACACTGGTATGATGTATGGCAGGGATCAGGGCGCTAGTATGACAATGATTAGGATGCTGGTATAGTGTATGGCAGTGATTAGGAATCTAGTATGGGTATGGAGATTAACAGGCTGGGCACACAGAGGGGCCCAAAATCCAAGGAGCACCTTCAGGCTTCCTAGGGGCATAAATTACTCTTCTAATTTCCTGACTACCTATCACATGTAAGTAGGGATTCCGCTGAGGTACACCTGATGTAAGGGGGACTCCGCTGAGGGACACCCGATGTAAGGAGGGACTCCGCTTAGGGACACCTGATGTAAGGGGGACACTGCTGAGGGACACCTGATGTAAGGGGGGCTGTACTGGGAGAAACTGTTGAGGGACAACTGATGTAAGGGAGGGACACCGCTGAGGGACACCTGATGTAAGGGAGACACCTGGTGTAAGGAGGGACACCTGATGTATAGGGGAACACTGCTGAGGGACACTTGATGTAAGGAGGGACTGCACTGAGGGACACCTGATGTAAGTGGGGCTCCACTGGGGACACTGCTGAGGGACACCTGATGTAAGGGGGGGACTCCGCTGAGGGACACCTGATGTAAAGGGGGACACCTGATGTAAGGGGGGGACACCATTGAGGGACATCTGATGTAAGAAAGGGACTCCGCTGAGGGACACCTGATGTAAGGGGGGACACCTGATGTAAGGGGGGACACCATTGAGGGACATCTGATGTAAGGAGGGACTCCGCTGAGGGACACCTGATGTAAGGGGGACACCGCTGAGGGACACCTGTTGTAAAGGGGTCACCACTGAGGGACACCTGATGTAAGGGGGACACCGCTGAGGGACACCTGATGTAAGGGGGGACACCATTGAGGGACATCTGATGTAAGGGGGACACCGCTGAGGGACACCTGATGTAATTGGGAAACCACTGAGGGACACCTGATGTAAGGGGTGCTCTACTGGGGGACACCTGATGTAAGGAGGGACTCCGCTAATGGATACCTGATGTAAGGGGGGACACCGCTGGGGGACACCTGATGTAGGAAGGGACTCCGCTGAGGGACACCTGATGTAAGGGGGGACTCCACTGGGGGACACCTGATGTAAGGGGTGCTCCACTGGGGGACACCTGATGTAAGGAGGGACTCCGCTAATGGATACCTGATGTAAGGGGGGACACCGCTGAGGGACACCCGATGTAAGGAGGGACTCCGCTTAGGGACACCTGATGTAAGGGGGACACTGCTGAGGGACACCTGATGTAAGGGGGGACTCCGCTAATGGATACCTGATGTAAGGGGGACTCCGCTGAGGGACACCTGATGTAAGTGGGGCTCCACTGGGGACACTGCTGAGGGACACCTGATGTAAGGAGGGACTCCGCTGAGGGACACCTGATGTAAAGGGGGACACCTGATGTAAGGGGGGACACCATTGAGGGACATCTGATGTAAGGAGGGACTCCGCTGAGGGACACCTGATGTAAGGGGGACACCGCTGAGGGACACCTGTTGTAAAGGGGTCACCACTGAGGGACACCTGATGTAAGGGGGACACCGCTGAGGGACACCTGATGTAAGGGGGGACACCATTGAGGGACATCTGATGTAAGGGGGGACACTTGATGTAAGGGGTACACCGCTGAGGGACACCTGATGTAATGGGGACACCACTGAGGGACACCTGATGTAAGGGATGCTCTACTGGGGGACACCTGATGTAAGGAGGGACTCCGCTAATGGATACCTGATGTAAGGGGGGACACCGCTGGGGGACACCTGATGTAGGAAGGGACTCCGCTGAGGGACACCTGATGTAAGGGGGGACTCCACTGGGGGACACCTGATGTAAGGGGTGCTCCACTGGGGGACACCTGATGTAAGGGGTGCTCCACTGGGGGACACCTGATGTAAGGAGGGACTCCGCTAATGGATACCTGATGTAAGGGGGGACACCGTTGGGGGACACCTGATGTAAGGGGGGCTCCACTGGGGACACCACTGAGGGGCACCTGATGTAAGGGGGACACCGCTGAGGGGCACCTGATGTAAGGGGGACACCGCTGAGGGACACCTGATGTAAGGAGTGATTCCACTGAAGGACGCCTAATGTACGGGGGTCATTGCTGAGGGACACCAGATGTAAGGGGGCACCTCTGAGGGACACCTGATGTAAGGGGGACACCACTGAGGGACAGCTGATGTAAGGGGGACACCACTGAGGGATGCCTGATGTAAGGGTGACACCGCTGAGGGACACCTGATGTAAGGGTGACACCACTGAGGGACACCTGATGTAAGGAGGGATTCCGCTGAGGGACACCTGATGTAAGGGGGACACCGCTGAGGGACACCTGATGTAAGGAGGGATTCCGCTGAGGGACGCCTGATGTAAGGGGGACACCTGATGTAAGGGGGACATCTGATATAAGGAGAACACCGCTATGGACACCTGATGTAAGGAGGGATTCCGCTGAGGGACACCTGATGTAAGGGGGACACCACCGAGGGACACCTGATGTAAGGGTGACACCACTGAGGGACACCTGATGTAAGGAGGGATTCCGCTGAGGGACACCTGATGTAAGGGGGACACCGCTGAGGGACACCTGATGTAAGGGGGGACACCTGATGTAAGAGGCACACCGCAGAGGGACACCTGATGTAAGGAGGGTCTGCGCTGAGGGACACCTGATGTAAGGAGGGACTCCGCTGATGGATACCTGATGTAAGGAGGGACTCTGCTGATGGATACCTGATGTAAAGGGGACACCGCTTAGGGATATCTGATGTAAGGAGGGGGGCTCTACTGGGGGACACCTGATGTAAGGGGGACACCGCTAAGGGAGACACCTGATGTAAGGGGGAGCTCCACTGGGGGACACCGCTGAGTGACACCAGATGTAAGGAGGGATTCCGCTGAGGGACACCTGATGTACGGGGTACACCGCTGAGGGACACCTGATGTAAGGGGGACATCGCTGAGGGACACCTGATGTAAGGGAGACACCGCTGAGTGGCACCTGATGTAAGGAGGACACCACTGAGAGACACCAGATGTAAGGAGGGATTCCGCTGAGGGACACCTGATGTACGGGGGACATTGCTGAGGGACACCTGATGTAAGGGGGGCACAGCTGAGGGACACCTGATGTAAGGGGGGGGCTCCACTGGGGGACACCGATGAGGGACACCTGATGTAAGGGGGACACCATTGAAGGGGCACCTGATGTAAGGAGTGATTCCTCTGAGGGACACCTAATGTACAGGGGTCATTGCTGAGGGACATCTGATGTAAGGGGGACACCTGATGTAAGGGGGACACCACTGAGGGACACCTGATGTAAGTGGGACACCACTGAGGGACACCTGATGTAAGGAGGGATTACACCTGATGTAAGGGTGACACCACTGAGGGACACCAGATGTAAGGAGGGATTCTGCTGAGGGACACCTGTTGTAAGGGGGACACCGCTGAGGGACACCTGATGTAAGGGGGACTCCGCTGAGGGACACCTGATGTAAGGGGGACTCCGCTGAGGGACACCTGATGTAAGGGGGACACCGCTAAGGGAGACACCTGATGTAAGGGGGAGCTCCACTGGGGGACACCGCTGAGTGACACCAGATGTAAGGAGGGATTCCGCTGAGGGACACCTGATGTACGGGGTACACCGCTGAGGGACACCTGATGTAAGGGGGACATCGCTGAGGGACACCTGATGTAAGGGAGACACCGCTGAGTGGCACCTGATGTAAGGAGGACACCACTGAGAGACACCAGATGTAAGGAGGGATTCCGCTGAGGGACACCTGATGTACGGGGGACATTGCTGAGGGACACCTGATGTAAGGGGGGCACAGCTGAGGGACACCTGATGTAAGGGGGGGGCTCCACTGGGGGACACCGATGAGGGACACCTGATGTAAGGGGGACACCATTGAAGGGGCACCTGATGTAAGGAGTGATTCCTCTGAGGGACACCTAATGTACAGGGGTCATTGCTGAGGGACATCTGATGTAAGGGGGACACCGCTGAGGGACACCTGATGTAAGGGGGACACCACTGAGGGACACCTGATGTAAGTGGGACACCACTGAGGGACACCTGATGTAAGGAGGGATTACACCTGATGTAAGGGTGACACCACTGAGGGACACCAGATGTAAGGAGGGATTCTGCTGAGGGACACCTGTTGTAAGGGGGACACCGCTGAGGGACACCTGATGTAAGGGGGACTCCGCTGAGGGACACCTGATGTAAGGGGGACTCCGCTGAGGGACACCTGATGTAAGGGGGACTCCGCTGAGGGACACCTGATGTAAGGGGGACTCCGCTGAGGGACACCTGATGTAAGGGGGACACCGCTGAGGGACACCAGATGTAAGGGGGCACCGCTGAGGGACACCTGATGTAAGGGAGACACCTGATGTAAGGGGGACACCACTGAGGGACAGCTGATGTAAGGGGGACACCGCTGAGGGACACCCGATGTAAGGGTGACACCACTGAGGGACACCTGATGTAAGGAGGGATTCCGCTGAGGGACACCTGATGTAAGGGGGACACCGCTGAGGGACACCTGATGTAAGGAGGGATTCCGCTGAGGGACACCTGATGTAAGGGGGACATCTGATATAAGGAGAACACCGCTATGGACACCTAATGTAAGGAGGGATTGCGCTGAGGGACACCTGATGTAAGGGGGACACCACCGAGGGACACCTGATGTAAGGGTGACACCACTGAGGGACACCTGATGTAAGGAGGGATTCCGCTGAGGGACACCTGATGTAAGGGGGACACCGCTGGGGGACACCGCTAAGGGACACCTGATGTAAGGGGCACACCGCTGAGGGACACCTGATGTAAGGAGGGTCTGCGCTGAGGGACACCTGATGTATGGAGGGACTTCACTGAGGGACACCTGATGTAAGGAGGGACGCCGCTGATGGATACCTGATGTAAAGGGGACACCGCTTAGGGATACCTGATGTAAGGAGGGGGGCTCTACTGGGGGACACCTGATGTAAGGGGGACACCGCTAAGGGAGACACCTGATGTAAGGGGGAGCTCCACTGGGGGACACCGCTGAGGGACCCCTAATGTAAGGGGGACTCCGCTGAGGGACACTCGATGTAAGGGGGACTCTGCTGAGGGACACCTAATGTAAGGGGGACTCCGCTGAGGGACACCTGATGTAAGGGGGACACCGCTGAGTGGCACCTGATGTAAGGAGGACACCACTGAGAGACACCAGATGTAAGGAGGGATTCCGCTGAGGGACACCTGATGTACGGGGACATTGCTGAGGGACACCTGATGTCAGGGGGGGGCTCCACTGGGGGACACCGATGAGGGACACCTGATGTAAGGGTGACACCACTGAGGGACACCTGATGTAAGGAGTGATTCCTCTGAGGGACACCTAATGTACAGGGGTCATTGCTGAGGCACATCTGATGTAAGGGGGACACCGCTGAGGGACACCTGATGTAAGGGGGACACCACTGAGGGACACCTGATGTAAGTGGGACACCACTGAGGTACACCAGATGTAAGGAGGGATTACACCTGATGTAAAGGTGACACCACTGAGGGACACCAGATGTAAGGAGGGATTTCGCTGAGGGACACCTGTTGTAAGGGGGACACCGCTGAGGGACACCTGATGTAAGGGGGACTCCGCTGAGGGACACCTAATGTAAGGGGGACTCCGCTGAGGGACACCTGATGTAAGGGGGACTCCGCTGAGGGACACCTGATGTAAGGGGGACTCCGCTGAGGGACACCTGATGTAAGGGGGACTCCGCTGAGGGACACCTGATGTAAGGGGGACTCCGCTGAGGGACACCTGATGTAAGGGGGACACCGCTGAGTGGCACCTGATGTAAGGAGGACACCACTGAGAGACACCAGATGTAAGGAGGGATTCCGCTGAGGGACACCTGATGTAAGGGGGACACCGCTGAGTGGCACCTGATGTAAGGGGGACACCGCTGAGGGACACCAGATGTAAGGAGGGATTCCGCTGAGGGACACCTGATGTAAGGGGGACATCGTTGAGGGACACCTGATGTAAGGGGGACACCACTGAGGGGCACCTGATATAAGGGGGACACCGCTGAAGAACACCTGATGTAAGGAGGGATTCCGCTGAGGGACACCTGATGTAAGGAGGGACTCTGTTGAGGGACACCTGATGTAAGGGGGACACCGCTGAGGGACACTTGATGTAAGGAGGGACTCTGTTGAGGGACACCTGATGTAAGGATGGACTCCGCTGATGGATACCTGATGTAAGCGGGACACTGCTTAGGGACACCTAATGTAAGGAGGGGGGCACCACTGAGGGACACCTGATGTAAGTGGGACACCCCCGAGGGACACCTGATGTAAGGGTGACACCCCCGAGGGAAACCTGATGTAAGGGGGGACTCCACTGAGGGACACCTGATGAAAGGGGGACACCGCTGAGGGGCACCTGATGTAAGGAGGGATTCCGCTGATGGATACCTGATGTAAGGGGGACAACGCTTTGGGACACCTGATGTAAGGGGGGGCTCCACTAGGGGAGACCTGGTGCAAGGAAGGACTCCGCCAAGGGACACCTGATGTAAGGGGGGACACCGCTGAGGGACATCTGATGTAAGTGGGATACACCTGATGCAAGGAGAGACTCTGTCGGGAGTGTCTGGTGTAAAAAGGGACTCTACCGGAATGCCTGATAGCATCTGGTGGCAGGCGTCGGTCGCAAGTGACACACTCAGGGCTCCCACTGATTCTGCATTATGGTGAGTTGACCTATTTCATTTTATATTACAATGTAATAGTAGAAAAAATGTGTTTCAATCATTCGGACAACATAACAACCCTGGTGTCGGGGTGATTGAAGCACTTACATCAGGTGTTTGGAGTATCATTTTTCTGCTGATTGTTAAACTTTCATAAATGCACATATTTCTATTGTGGTGTAGGATCTGGGCCTGCTATCCCTCATCTCTCTTTCTTTCCTTCCTTCTCTCTCTCTCTCCCTTTCTTTCTCCCTCCATCCCTTGTTCATCTCAGTCTCTAACCACACCCCTTTTGAGTCACACCCCCTTTAAGCCACACCCAATATTTGTGTTTTTTTTTATTTATTTATTTATTTTATTTTTTTTTTTTTTTTCAAAAAAACAGACAACAAACAAAAATGAATACTTGCAGCAATTAAAGAAACTATATACATAAAGAACAAAACACAAAAAAAAAAAAAAAAACCTGCATACATACATACATACATACATAGGTCATACCTGGTTCCTATGCCAATTGAATTTTAAAGAAAGGTGTTATCCCGTGTTACATATGTACACCTAGAGCCCAATAACTAATGGAGAGATTACAAAGAGTCATATTCCTCTAGGAGGCTGTAGAGGGGTCCTTGAGCCATTTGGACCAAACCTTTTCATATTTGAGGAGACAACCCCTATTTATATATGTTTCTTTGTATAATGGTAAGCTATTATTAATGAGTTGTTTCCACAAAGTCAGCGATGGGGGGGGGGGGGGTGGTTTTCTTCCAGCTGAGAGCTATAGCTTTACGAGCATAGAACAAAAGCAGCCCCACCAAAGTACGCCCTGCTGTCGTAGGGATAAATTGCTCTATCAGACCTAGAATACATATTGGCATTGATCGTTGCAAGGGGATATATGTTATTTTGAATATAAAAGCTAGTATTTCTTCCCAATACCTTATGATAGCTGGACAAGTCCAGAATATATGGGTAAAATCTCCAGGAATCTCCCCACATCGCCAACAACCAGGAGCAGAGTCTGAATTAATTTTATTTAATATATGGGGGTTGTAATATGCCCTGTGGAGTATCTTAAACTGAATAAGTCTGTCTCTCAAGGAGATGAGTGAGTTGAAGGGAGAGTCCCATATATTATCCCAATCATCCTCATTAAGTTCAGAGATATCCTTAGACCATTTTGATCTTAATTTCTCTAAATCAGGGAGAGAGGCAATTGTTAAGTGAAGATACAATTTAGATGCAGCATTCTTTGTGCAGTCCAACCTAAGAAGCTTCTCTAAGGCAGATTGGACTAGTTGTAGAGGAGAGCCAGAGAATTGACAGCTGAAGGCATGGGAGAGTTGAAGGAAACAAAAAGAATACGACTGAGGGATATTGAAGTCGGAGATTAGTTGGAAGCCACACCCAATATTTAGTTTAAACCACACCCATTTTTTTGCTGCAGCGCGCTTGGCGAGCCACATTTTTCTTTCCCTGCTACGTCACACCTATAAATGAATGCTCTTCCCTCTAATTACAATAAGACTCTGCCTACAGACAAAAAAGGTATCCCTATAATTTTTTTTACAATGTTGGCAACTATGATGTTGAATTCTATTTCCAGATTCATATCACATTCCCCTTTAAAGGAGAAGTCCAGCCTGAGCTTGTTTGGCTGGGCTTCTCCTATGAGTCACAGGAGTGCAATTTGTTTTGCACTCCTGTGACCCATTTTCAGCAGAGAGTGTTCTAAAGTCCACTCTCTGCTGATGTCACACAGATCAGTCCAGGCACCACGTCATCCCGCATGGACTGATGGCTTGCTGAGACGGCCGCTCCCTGCCCCTCCACAGCTCAGCACTCCAGTGAGCATGGAGGAGCAGAGCAGGAAAGCTGATAATTGGCAGTCAGCAGCTCTCTGCTTGGGGAGCCGAGAAAACCGAGCCATGGGCGGTGTTCGATTACTTGGTTCTCATGTAGAGACGCCAGGGGACAGATGCAGCATCGGTCGATGCTGCATCCACCTAGGTAAGTATAAAAGGGGACAATAACTGATTCCCATACTTCTCCTTTAAGCATATTCTAGATTGTAGGCTCTAATGAGCAGGGCCCTCCAATCCCTCCTGTGTTGCATTGTATTGTAACTGTACTGTCTGCACCCACGTTGTAAAGCGCTGCCCAAACTGTTGGCGCTATGTAAATCCTGAATAACAATAATAATATGGCTGTTTAAATGGTTGTGCCATAATTAATATACAGCGGAAATATAACCCGACCGTTTATCACATGACCTGCTAGCGCTTCGTTGGAATGAGTCGACAAAGTGGGTCAACTGCATATAGCGGTAGAGCACAGTGTCTGGGAGCTGGTATTTTTCTTGTAAATACTGAAGACCAGTTTATCTCCTTACTGATTCAGAAACAATATTTTGTATAAATATTTTGGGGGTTTAACTAAAATGTGCATTTTAAATTGTGTGCAAAAAATTGCAAAAACTGCTCTGATAGAGAGAGGGTTATTGAATACAGTGCTGCATTAATATGGGTTTTATATCTGCATTTTTTAGAATGGTCTTACGATCCCTGATGGATTTTTCTTTAATGTTAAACTAAGAAAATTGCTGTTTGGCTTAGGGAGCAGATTCAATGTACTGTATTCATAACGGTAATCTTCTTTTATGTATTAATCAAACTGGTTTTGTGATAATATCGGACTGAACCCTTTGTTTTATAGTTTATTATTTTATTTTCATTATATACAATGTTAACATGTTTTTGACAAAAAAATTATACTTTGTGCTTGAATTATATAGTGACCTACACTCTTACCTGCTTGGAGACCAAGATGAAAGTGAGAACAATGTTAATCAACATGCTGGGAACAATCACAATGCTCGGAACAATGCTGCACCTATCGTCGGGGAAGGTCTGCATGCTGCCCATCAAGCCATTCTTCAACAAGGAGGCCCAGTAGGGTATCAGCCATACCACAGGCCAGATAGATTTCCTCTCAGGGTAATTTTATAATTTGCAGTTCAAGTCTACAGAATGCAATAGTTTTCTTAACACTTAAAAAGAAAGCAGTAGTAACTTCTGAATGAACCAGAATGAATGAGCAAGTTTTGTTTTATTAACCACTGGACCTTTGAAAGCTCCTCCCCTCATGACCAGGCCATTTTTTTGTGATAGAGCACTGGGTTATTTTAACTGACAACTGCGCAGCCGTGTGACGCTGTACACAAATAAAATGTATGTCTTTTTTTCCACACAAATAGAGCTTTCTTTTGGTGGTATTTGATCACCTCTGCGGTTTTTATTTTTTCCGCTATAAACAAAAAAAGACCCACAATTTAGGGGGAAAAAAAATATTTTTTTTTTACTTTCTAAAAA
Source organism: Aquarana catesbeiana (assembly GCF_042186555.1). NCBI lineage: Eukaryota > Metazoa > Chordata > Amphibia > Anura > Ranidae > Aquarana > Aquarana catesbeiana. Next base: position 263,507,528 of record NC_133328.1, read on the forward strand.
AATATTCAATAAAAAAATGAAAAACATCAAAATTCTTCATAAATTTAGGCCAATATGTATTCTGCTACATATTTTTGGTAAAAAAAATCCCAGTTAGCGTATATTGATTGGTTTGCACAAAAGTTAAAGCGTGGAAAAATAATTGGATATTTTTATGCATTTTTATTTATATATTTACTCCTAGTAATGGTGGCGATCAGCGACTTATAGCGGGACTGCAATATTGTGGCGGACATTCGGACACTGACACTTTTTGGGACCAGTGACACTAGTACAGTGACCAGTGATAAAAAAATATGCACTGTCACTGTACTAATGACACTGGCTGGGAAGGGATTAACATCAGGCGCGATCACAGGGTTAACTGTGTGGCTAGCCTTTGTTTTACTACAGAGTCGGAGGTGCTTTAACTAGCGAAAGACCTGGATCCTTGTCCCTGCTTTGTAGAGACACAGGATCCATGCCTTCCCTAGGCAGACCACCATCCTGTCTGTCTGCAGGATGACCGGTGAGTGCTGGCGGACATCAAGTCTGTGGTACCTGCTGATCGGCTCCCGCTGTGTATAATCACAGTGGAAACGAGCCGGTGGCTTGCATTCGCACCTGCTACCCGGAAGTGCAGGATCACATAAAACTGCTATAGGGCAGAAAGCAAGTGGTTAAACATTCTAATATAGCATGGTACACCCTCTTCTTTTCCTGGTGGGTTTTAAGTGGAAAGTGAACACCCAAATGTGTTGTTTTATTTTTTTTTTTGTAATGCATTTTTGGAAATTAGGAAACATGCTGATAATGAGGTGGTTAAGGAATGCTTAGCCTTTAAAAGTCACCCACTGAAGCCAAGTGCAACCCTTCTGTTACTCCATCATAAATAGAAGGAAGTTCCCTGGAGGATGAAATTGAATTGCATTGAAATTGCATTGTGTGCTGTGGTTAGATTTCATACATGAGACCAATACACTTTTAACCCTGCCTTCCCAGCCCAAAACAATCCCACAATCATTGGCTATCAGTAGCTCTAGAACCTCTCCCCCCCCCCCCCCAAAAAAAAAGCACAATACCACAATCATTGGTAATCTGTGGCATTTTAACACCCCATAATAATTCATTGTTAACTCTAAACTATTAATCTTTTAAAGCATTGCCCCTGGAAGAGTTTGAGTATCATCGTTTTTTGCAATGCCATCGGTGCATGTAATTTTATGGCATAAACATGTTAGGAAATTTGAAGTAATTCCTAGCAAAAAAAAATTCAGATTTTTGACATGTGTGCCAAAAAATCAAGAGAGAGAGAAAAAAAAAAAATAATAAACTTAGTCAACTAGGGATTTATTCCCCAGCCCTCCCCCCCAAGAAACAATCCCACAACATTGGTGATCACCCTGATTTGCAAGCCTTCTTTCTTGCTGCAGCCTTTCTTCTTTCATAAGACTGTGGATCCACCTTCCTCCCCTTCTGTTGTGAAAGAAAAGGGATGACTTTCGGATATAAAACCATCACAAGGAGTAGCGCCATTCTGATTGGCTCTGTGTTTGCCCATGATCTATGCTGTCTAATGTGTGCACCCAAACAGTAACGGCTGTTTTACTTCAGTGGCTGGTCTGGAGGTGGTTAAAGCCTTACATGGCAAACATTAACCACTTCAATACCAGGCACTTATACACCTTCCTGCCCAAGCCAGTTTTCAGCTTTCAGCGCTGTCGCAAATTGAATGACAATTGCGTGGTCATGCTACACTGTACCCAAACAAATTTGTATGTACAAGGCTCAGAAGAAGCACGGGTGCCAGTAGCTTGATAGCAGGTGACTGCCACAGTCAGAGACGTAGTCAAGAGGAGCTGGGGTCATATATGGTAAGACAACAGGGTGGCTCCTACGTGTCAGTTTACACTAGATATTAGCCTGAGCTTGTCTGTGTGCTGGTACATGTGCATGAGCATTAGCTGTATGAGCAGTAGCTGCAGAAGACTTAGTATTACATAGTTACATAGTAGGTGAGGTTGAAAAAAGACACAAGTCCATCATGTCCAACCTATGTGTGATTATGTGTTAATATTACATTGTATATCCCTGTATGTTGCGGTCATTCGGGTGCTTATCTAATAGTTTCTTGAAGCTATCAATGCTCCCCGCTGAGACCACCGCCTGTGGAAGGGAATTCCACATCCTTGCCGCTCTTACAGAAAAGAACCCTCTACGTAGTTTAAGGTTAAACCTCTTTTCTTCTAATTTTAATGAGTGGCCACGAATCTTGTTAAACTCTCTTCTGCGAAAAAGTTTTATTTCTATTGTAGGGTCACCAGTACGGTATTTGTATATTGAAATCATATCCCCTCTCAAGCGTCTCTTCTCCAGAGAGAATAAGTTCAGTGCTCGCAACCCTTCCTCATAACTAAGATTCCTCCAGACCCTTTATTAGCTTTGTTGCCCTTCTTTGTACTCGCTCCATTTCCAGTACATCCTTCCTGAGGACTGGTGCCCAGAACTGGACAGCATACTCTAGGTGTGGCCGGACCAGAGTCTTGTAGAGTGGGAGAATTATCGTTTTATCTCAGGAGTTGATCCCCTTTTTAATGCATGCCAATATTCTGTTTGCTTTGTTAGCAGCAGCTTGGCATTGCATGCCATCGCTGAGCCTATTATCTACTAGGACCCCCAGGTCCTTTTCCATCCTAGATTCCCCCAGAGGTTCTCCCCCCAGTGTATAGATAGCATTCATATTTTTGCCACCCAAGTGCATTATTTTACATGTTTCTACATTGAACCTCATTTGCCATTTAGTTGCCCACCCCATTAATTTGTTCAGATCTTTTTGCAAGGTTTCCACATCCTGCAGAGAAGTTTTTGCCCTGCATAGGTTAGTATCGTCTGCAAATACAGAGATTGAACTGTTTATCCCATCCTCCAGGTCGTTTATGAACAAATGAAATAGGATTGGTCCCAGCACAGAACCCTGGGTAACCCCACTACCCACCCCTGACCATTCCAAGTACTTCCCATTTATCACCACCCTCTGAACTCGCCCTTGTAGCCAGTTTCCATGTACTCACCCTATGGTCCATGCCAACGGACTTTATTTTGTACAGTAAACGTTTATTAGCTGCAGAAGATTTTGCATTAGCTGTAAGAAAATTAGTTTTAGGTGAACTAGCTTCCAGACATAGGGTTATTTATTTTTATTTATTTTTTTTTTTAGAGTTAAGGTGTTGCTACTACTACTAATAATAATAATTATGAATAAATAAATGTAAAATACACAAATAAATAAAAATAATCATAAATAAATACATTTAATAAATGAATACTAATAGTAAATTATTAACCCCTAACCCTTAAAAAAATAAAAATAATAATAAATAATTAACACCTAACACAAAATAAATAAATTACTACTACTATTATTATTATTATTAAAGCGGAGTTCCACCCATATAAAAGGCAACTACAAAAAGTGTAGCTGCTGACTTTTTATAATCAGACACTCACCTGTCCCACGGTCCAGCGATGCGGGCGAACTAAGCCCTCTCCCCCTCCTCTCCGCGGCGCCGGCATTCTGACTGTGGGCGCCTGGCTGTGGAGCTGCGTGCTGTGATTGGCCGGACAATCTTCTGGGACCTGTGACATCTCGCAGAAGATTGCATGGAGGGAGGGGTGAGAGGTGAACTTCCTTCCGGCGCCGCAGAGCCCCGGGAGGAAGTGAGAGCTAGATGCCTCTAAAAATAGTATCCACCCCCCCCCCCCAAAAAAAAAACAACATGCCAATTGTTGCATGTCTGGGGCTCACCTTCACTTAAAGCGGAAGTTCCATTTTTGGGTGGAACTCCGCTTTAATATATATATTATTTTTTTTTTCGGGTTTGGGTGTTTTTATTATTATTTTTTATAATTTTTTTTTTTTTTTTTTTTTAAGGTTAGGGGTTAATTATCATTTATTTATGTATCAATACATATTAATTACATATTAATTAATTACATGCCTTTCCTCTCCACTCGTTATTGGAACAGTTTATATATGCTGACTGTAACCCAGATAAGCTTTTTCTTCCTCCTAAAAAAAAAAAAAAATGGGTGTGGCCTCTATATTTAGTAACTAATGATAGGGATTGAAGAACTCGTACTATCATCCAGAAATCTATGAATGGAAGGTTGGGAGCCTGGTCCCCAACCAGGCTACCAAAAGGACATGGGGGCAATTGGACTATCGCGGTACGGTAGAGCAGTAAAATACCCGTATATAACAAAGGTACAAAGGTGAAAAAAATAAAACTATAAAAGGTTTTATTCATGCAAATACATGATCAATTACACATTAAAAATGATGACAATTCATATATATCACCAACATAACCAACCCCGAATACAGGGGGAAAAAGCAGTGGGACAATTTAAAGACAGATAGCACCTCGACTAGTTTCGCAGACGGTGGCCACTTCATCAGGAAGGTATCTGCAAATTAATTAACAGGTAATCAAAACACAATGCAATTGCAGAAAAGCATGAACAATGAAAAAGCTTTTATTATGGTTATAATGTATTTTAATATATAAACAAGGGGAGGGAGCAATGTCGCTTACCCGTGTCCCAGCAGGCATCGACCGGTTAACAAAAAAAAATCCACCATTCGGCCCATGTGTATTGCAGCCGGCATCTGTCTAATGACCATGCTGGAAAACCAGCAGCCGACCGACTCCCGATCAGCATTCTCAGCCAATGGCTGAGAGCACTGACTGGAGTGTTTTGGTACACATCCCCCTGTCAGAACACAATAACTTAGCTGGGGAGATCGCTGTGCTAACATCGGATTGTTAGTACATCGGATCTGACCAGAGCTGTCAGGCTCTTTTTCATTCAACTCAAAAATACTGATCGTGTGTACTAGTGGCGGCAAACTAACGCCACCCATCCCCCTGGGGGGGGGGAGACAAATGGGAAGACAGCGATCGCCGCAAGCACCCCCACCCTGTGGGAGACGGTCTTCCAGCAGGGAGTCTGCATGTGACAATGGGGCCGAGGCATGAGAGGGAGCATGGCCGTGGCACTGTACCTGGTCCCGGCGATGCAGTGGAGAGGGCTGTGGGTCTGAGCAGGAAGAAGAGGCCGTGGACAATGGGCAGCGATCCAGCGCCATCTTGGCACTCTTTTTTTGCGGCCTGGGACCACTGGCAAAGTAAGAGTCCAGGGCTCCTGAGCGAGATGTGACAGCTCGGGCCGGCTGTGAGGAGGCTCTCCGACGCCTAGGCATGCTGTCGCTATGGTGTGCAGTGGCGAAGTCCCTCTGTTAAAGCGGCAAAATCCCGTGTGGAAACAGGAGGTCACCGGAGATGCGACCTCACGCTCGCATGTCCAAGCCACACCCCGTGTAAAATAGCGAATATTAAACTGGTAGTCCACCCGAGCACTTAAATTCTCCCCTGCAATCATTATTGTAAGTTAAGTTCAGCCTTATGCCTCAAAATGAAAAGATCCCAGTTTTACTACCTTTTTTTTTTCTTTTTTGTAGTATCCAGTGCCTTCACATAACTTCAGTTCTACTTCCTTTTGAGACTAAAATCAGCCAGTGGATGTGGTTACTGAAAGCTAGTGACATCACTTCCTGGGAGGGACACTGTTCCTGTGCAGCCAGTGGGCTTATACAGGATGGGAGGAGCTGATCATACGTTCCTGCCCAGTGTTCTCTCATTGTACATCGTAATTCATGAGAAAATTAAGAAATAAAAAGCCCCATCCACACAGGACACAGGGGGGAGGTGCAATGAACCTAGACAGTATAGCTATGCACAGGAGAAGCGAGCTGGACACAGGGGAGGGGAACTGTCAGAGTAGCTGGAAGTGCTCTGGGGTCTCAGCTCACAGTCTACAATGATCATAGTACAGGCAACCACGCTAAGGCTCCGTTTCCACTAGTATGACTTGTCATGCGACTTTGGACACATAATGTCGCATGACAAGTTACAGCCCATTGATTTTAATGGCACCCGTTTCCATCTATGTGACTTTGAAAATCAGCGACTTGTAAAGTTGCTGAGTGTAAAGTTGGATCAAATCTGCACCCAGTTGCATTAAAATCGCACTCTAAAGTCGCACTCTAGCCTTAGGCTATGTTTCCACTAGTGTGACTCCAAAGCTGTGCGATTTAGAGTGCAACTTTGAATGCAGCTTTGATCCAACTTTACACTCTGGATCAAAGTTGCATCAAAAGTTGCATCAAAGTAGTGCAAGCACCTTTTCAAAGTCGCTGATTTTCAAAGGCGCATAGATGGGAACGTTTGCTTTTGAAATCAATGGGCTGTGACTTGTCATGCGACTTTGTGTCCAAAGTTGCATGACAAGTTGCACTAGTGGAAACGGAGCCTTAAACTCATTACTCACATGTAGCTACCTCAGCTGGGTGTGTGCCACACCATGCACACAGTGCCCATCACAGCGCCATACAGAAACAACCACATGTACACTGTAGAAAATTTGCAGCATGTTGCATTGTAATCTGGGCGGGATGGGGACGGGACTGGGCAGGTCTAGGCATGTCTGTTTAAAAAGGATAGGAGGGATCTGGGCGGGGCTGGGAAGACAGGGTTGGTTAGAATGAACAGTAGGCATGCCTGTGTAGAAGAGAAGGACAATGTTTTCAGGAAGTGAGAGGCCCCATGCAGAATTCAGAAATAAGGAAGTAAGGTTGTCCCTGAAGAACAGGAAGAAGCTGATTGCCTGGCTTTGATTAGACTTTCTAAGCTTGACAATCGGCTAAACAGAAAATGAATAATGTCAAAGATAAAGATATTTAACATATAATTAATAGAACAATTTAATTGTTTAATGGACTTCCACTTCAATTCGCTATTGTCAAGTGGGTGGGCTCTTTTTTTGAAGCCACTTAGAGCCTAATTAAAAAAAAAAAAAAACATTGAAATTCATACATCTGACGCCCTGCATGTAGATTAGGGGGGCTGCGCCCCGTATGGATGGGCCGCCACTGGTGTGTACTAGGCTTAAGGGTTCCCATAAGGGTTTTCTTGCTTCTCCCTGCATCACTGCTAGGTGGATTAGACAAGATATATCATGAAGGGTTCATCCCTTAAATGTTACGGCACACACTAGTAAGAGAAAATGGCATTCTAAAATGTGTTACTTTTTTCCTGACTATATTACCAGTGCAATCCATTTTCATCCTCCAGGGAACTTTCTTCCACTAACAACTGAAGATTTCTACTTGGCATCAGTGGGTGACTTAAAGGCAATGCAGGCCTTAAACACTTCACTACCAGAATTGTTAATTTTCAAAAAATTGTGGCAAAAAGTAACAGAGTAATTTCATTGGTGTTTGTACTGTACTGGTATTTTTTTAAAAATATATTTTTTTACAGAAAAGTCTCGAAACATTTATTTTTATTATTTTTTCAATATTTTGTATTTTTTCCTTTATTTTGTAAAAATAAAACCCAGTGGTTACTAAATACCATCAAAATAAAGCTCTGTCTTAAAAATGTTATATACTTTTAATTTTGTTATAGTGTTGCATGCCTAGGTAATTGTCATTTAAACTATCACAGCACTGAAAACTGAAAATATATCCTGGTAATGAGGGGTGTAACATTCTGATAGTGAGGTGGTTAAAGAATATACAGTATGTCCAAAACCACTACACCACTGGTTCTCAAACTTATCAGTTCACACACCTTTTTGGAAGCAATTTCATTTTCATTCCCCACACCCCACCTTTATACATTTTTTTGGATTAGTCATACTTCTATAATCCATTACTACATCACTGAAACTAAAACATTAAAGAAACTAATAAACATCAATCAAGCATCATCTCCAGAATCTCAGTCCAACCCAAGAACAGCATAGTTTTGTTACTGACACAGAGCTATTTTTTGTGTACAACATGCCCCAGCACAGCAGTAAGCACAACCTGCACAGTAACCTAAATCCCACATGGCTGTGGCTGCTGGACGTCTTTAGACATAACTATACTGTACATCCCAGTCCAGTCCACTTAGTGAGGGAGGGGGTGTGGTGCAAATCCCACACTTTGAGAAACACTGCATTTCACATTCCCTTTAGCCCTGGTTCACACTGACTGCGGGAATGAAATTGTGCGAGTTCATCTGAATTTCGGGGGAGATTTCAGAGTCATCTGTGTGGGTTTCTGCACAGATGCCAATGGAATTTGCACCCCAAAATCGGCAAAAGTAGTACAGAAACTACCTTTGGGAATCAGTGCGGTGCCGCACCGATTCGGACACAGAAATTGCCGCCTATTTGACATGTCAAATTGCATGCCAAATTGCATCAATGTGAACCAGGGCTTAATGTGAAAGTAATACATGACATCAATAAATAAGACCATTTTTTAAAAATATTATGCAGTTTTATTTTGAATTTCATAAATGTAAAACTTTGTCTTGTGTTTTGTTCTGTGTTTTACTCAGGCGTTTTTTTTTTTGTTTTTTTTTCCCTAGATCCTTCTGTTAATAATTTTCATGTGTGTTACATTACTGATTGCTAGTCTAGTATGCCTTACATTACCAGGTAAGCATGTACCTTTGTCACTCTTAAAATTAAATTATTTAACCATGTTATGTAATGCTAGAAGATGTCACTCCAAGGTTATATGCTGGAAAAAGTGTACCTTGCTCTGTCACAGTTGTCTCCTTTGCTGCGCTAAAAGATATGTATAAAAAGTGCACAGTGAATAATTGATCTCAAAATTAAATAAATATTAAACCAGTGAATTATAAATGTTGATACACATATATCATACTATGGATAATATAGTTAAAGTGCCTAACTGTGTATTACAAACCACAAAATAAAAAATATTAAAACAACAGCAATATATAAGTGCTTCTGTGCTTTCATACAGTGTCCAAATAAGTCAATGATGACCGTGCTTTCATGCAGTGTCCAAATAAATCAATGATGACCGTGCTGAAACACAATGCTGTAGGTGATATGATCATATAACAAAGTGCTCATGTGCAGGTAAGCAGCGACCAATTGCGTCACTAATCCAGTATTGATAAAAGTCTGTGTCATCCAAAAGGTGTGATCCAAGCCGTTTCAGCAGGTCATCATTGATTTATTTGGACACTGCATGAAAGCACAGTCATCATTGACTTATTTGCACACTGTATGAAAGCACAGAAGCACTTTGATATATTGCTGATTTTTTAATATTTTTATTTTGTGGTTTGTAATACACAGTTATGCACTAAGCACTTTAATTATATTATCCATAGTATGATATGTGTATTAACATTTATAATTCACTGGTTTAATATTTATTTAATTTTGAGATCAATTATTCACTGTGCACTTCTTATACATACCTTTTAGTGCAGCGTATATATATTTATAATTGTCTTTGCACGATATATGTGACGTGTGTAACGCTAGCAGCTTTCGGTAATTTTATTTACATTTTAGCATCTAGGAACTGGTGGCTCACAGGATTGTCCTCTTTTTTACATACCTATGTACAGTTTATACAGTGTCCTAGAAACCCCTAAGTAGATGGCACTGCAATATTTAATTTTATTTACATTTTATTTATTTTATTATTAAAAAGTCAAGGGTGAGCTACTTCTTCCCAAATCTTGATATTTCCCATTGGGAATCAAGGCAGCTTGCCACTTTGAACAAATATCAAAATGTTATAGAAAGTGTTGTGTTGAATGTTTGGTATAAAAATGTAATGATAATAAATATTAGGGATATTTAATTAAATAAAAAGGAGGGTTTTGGTGAATGGTAAATTATAAATAAAATGGTGGTGTCTGAATTATAAATGTAGTAGATATGCAGTGCCTCCAGCCGAATACGGCAATTAATAAATAACTTAACCACTTCCAGCCCGCCCTATAGCGGATTGACGTCCGGGAAGTGGTTCTGTTATCCTGACTGGACGTCATATGACGTCCAGCAGGATAACATGCCGCAGCGCGGCCCCGGGGGCGCGCATCGCGGCGATCGGTGGAGCGGTGTGTCAGTCTGACACACCGCTACACTGATCTTGGTAAAAAGCCTCCGGCGGAGGCTCTTTACCACGTGATTAGCCGTGTCCAATCACGGCTGATCACGCTGTCAATAGGAAGAGCCGTTGATCGGCTCTTCCTCACTCGCGTCTGACAGACGCAAGTAGAGGAGAGCCGATCGGCGGCTCTCCTGGCAGGGGGGGTCTGCGCTGATTGTTTATCAGCGCAGCCCCCCCGCAGATCACCACACTGGACCACCAGGGATCGCCACTAGGACCACCAGGGAAGGGGCAACATGTGGATGGCCAGGTATGTACCCCATGGCCATCCACATGTGCCCAGTGTGCCAAATCTGTGCCAATCAGTGCCCACAAATGGGCACTGATTGGCACAATTATGTTGCAGTGATGCCCAGCAATGCCACCCTTAGGAGCATCACTGCAAATAAGCAATGCCATCAGTGCCACCCATCAGTGTCCATTCATGCCACCTGTCAGTGCCCATCAGTGCCCATCCGTGCCCATCTGTGCCAACTATCAGTGCCACCCATAAGTAACCATCAATGCCACCTACGAGTGCCCATCAATGCCATCTATGAGTGCCCATCAGTGCCACCTATAAGTGCCCATCCGTGCCACCTATGAGCCCCCATCCGTGCCACCTATCAGTGCCTATCAGTGCCGCCTATCAGTGCCCATCATCAGTGCCCGTCAGTGCCACCTCATCAGTGCCACCTCATCGGTGCCACCTCATCTGTGCCCATCAGTGCCGCCGTATCAGTGCCCGTCAGTGCAGCCATATCAGTGCCCGTCATTGAAGAAGAAAACATATTTATTTACAAAAAGTTTTAACAGAAACAAAGAAAAACGTGTTTTTTTTCAAAATTTTTTTTTGTTGCGCAAAAAATAAAAACCGCAGAGGTGATCAAATACCACCAAAAGAAAGCTCTATTTGTGGGAACAAAATAATAAAAAATTTGTTTGGGTACAGTGTAGCATGACCGCGCAATTGTCATTCAAATTGCGACAGCGCTGAAAGCTGAAAATTGGTCTGGGCGGGAAGGTGTCTAAGTGCCTGGTATTGAAGTGGTTAATAACGATATAAATTTTGCTCAGACACTCAATAGTATACCGCAGCAATTTCCTGAGTTCTTTAATCGATGGTGATTTCTTACCAATGTATAAGTATCTCCCATCTAAATTAATAAGTAAATATAATTTATTAATAAACAAGTATAATTATACAATTCCATACAAAACCAGAATTACTGGTGATTTATATTTCACACACACAATCAAAGGACATCAACACAATAGGAAAGTAATTTCTCTTAAATATCAAGGATAAACCTGGGACAGCCCCAACTAACTGTAAAAGGGTGATTAACCGTGCTTTAAAATAATAAAAAATAAGATCCCTTATCACTCTTGAGACAATTTCTGACTCTCTGAGGCTTGAAGAGAGAGAGGAAAATATCTTGAAGAGCCAAAAAGAAAATTGCTACTAAAATTTAAAAGAAGTCCTAACTTCAAAAGAGCTGTTAAATTAGGGTAAAAAATAAACGATTTAACTGGGACACCACTATAGCCAATTTAGCTGCAATACAGGTCTATACCAAATTTACCCCAACATGGTTTCAACAATTTACCCCAACACGGTTTCAACATACAATATAGACAGACTATTTGGGAAAACGTTCAAAAACAGTCAAAATAATTCTCAATCATCCAGAAAGTGTATCAGAGTGTGGGTGTGTGCACCTCTCTAATAATTCTTGTCTGTTTTTTTTTTTCTTTTATAGGGTGGAGTACTATTGTTGAATTAGTAACCCCCCCCCCCCCGTTATGTTTACTAACTCATGATTGGTTGGTTCCAAATTTGGGCGGTAACTGACCTTTTCTCATCTGCCTACTAGTGGTAATTGCAGTTGTATAATAATCGCATCTTGGTATCATTATGAACTGTATTTTAATATGTTTCACATTACTGTGATTAAATGATTGCCTGCCTTCATAACTCTTTGATTCGCTGTCCCCATATCGTGTACCTTGCTGGTTATAAGAAATTGAGACCTTTAATAAGTATGCTGTGGCTGTCATATTTTCATGGGGCACAACAAATAAACTCCCCCCCCCCCCTTTATAATATTTGTTGCCAAGTTCTTTCACAATATGTGGATAGTAATATTTCATGTCCTTGTATGATGGTGCCTTCTTGGTTATGTGTTATTTTTGGTGGATAACTTCTAGCATACATCAATTATTGAATATAACAGCATTTTTTATATATATATATATATATATATTACACACACCATCTGGTGACCTGGCTTTCCCTTAATCAAAGACATTTTAATTTTTTTGACCTTAAACATTAGGTCATCCCAGCATTGTCAGCTGGGGTTGAGTAGTTGCGTAAACTTAACAATACATTTGCATTGATTAAGCTTTGTTAACGTGATTGTCTGAAGAACCAGTTCCTTGAGGCGTTTTCTTCCTGTCTTTGTTTTAAATGGTTCAGGAGAAGGGCAGATTTAGTCATTGCAAAATCATAGTTAATTCTTTTTTATAATTTTATATAGAAGTATCCTGACAGTGTGAATGGACAGTCAATCCTCGATTTTACTGGAAAACGTTTTGCATAGAGCTTTCCTCCTGTGCACCGAAGACTGTGCAGCAATATGTGTAAATTTATCAATAGGCACTTTCTAAGTTTTTGATCAAATATATATCATGAGTTTAGTTTCAAACACAAATAAGACAGTCACATAGTTCCTTGGACAGGAGACAAAACATAAGGCCCCACATTATTAGATTTTCTGCTGATTTTTGTCTTCAGATTTACCAAAAACATGTAGTGCAAGGGCCTGCCTCATTGCATACAAATTGAAACTCTTAAGGTTTGACCTCATATTATATGGTTTTGGTAAATCGGAAGCCAAAAATCTGCAGAAAGTGTGTATGGGGGTCTAAGGGCACTTAGTGTATTGTAAATCCTACATTTATTTTACATGTTTGCTATTCCTCCCTGTGCACCTGTGTCTAGACTATGGACATTAAAGTTTTTACAAAAGATTTTAAAGGATAGGTGCACTTTTAAATAAAATGCAGTTATCCCGTTTGCCACTTTAAAATGGCCCAACTGATCCTACCCCCCTCTTAGGAGATTCATACTTATCAACGGCTGTGGCCTCCAAAGATTGTCTACATCCCACGTCACAATACCTCTGTCTCCTTTCCAAGCCTGAACTGTAGATCCCCGTAGAAGATTAGAGAAGATTAGGGGGACTGTTTACCAGCTGAGATGGACCACAGGCCCCGGGAACGTGCATCCATCACCCAGCCATGTATCCAGACTCCACTATCCTACCTGTGCCCAAGTGTCACCAGGTAGAGGGTGTAGTATATTTTGTGTGTGTATATATGTGTATATATATATATATATATATATATATATATATATATATATATATATATATATACAGTGGATATAAAAAGTCTACACACCCTTGTTAACATATCAGGTTTCTGTGATGTAAAAAAATGAGAAAAAGATAAATAATTTCAGAACTTTTTCCATTTTTAATGTGACCTATAAACTGTACAACTCAATTGAAAAACAAACTGAAATATTTTAGGGGGGAAAATAAAACTAAAAAACTAAAATGTGGTTGCATAAGTGTGCACACCCTCTTATAACTGGGGATGTAGCTGTATTCAGAATTAAGCAATCGCATTCAAACTCATGTTAAATAGGAGTCAGTACACACCTGCCATCATTTAAAGAGCCTCTGATTAACCCCAAATAAAGTTCAGCTGTTCTGGTAGGTCTTTCCTGACATTTTCTTAGTCACATCCTACAGCAAAAGCCATGGTCCGCAGAGAGCTTCCAAAGCATCAGAGGGATCTCATTGTTAAAAGGTATCAGTCAGGGAGAAGGGTACAAAAGAATTTCCAAGGCATTAGATATACCATGGAACATAGTGAAGACAATCTTCATCAAGTGGAGAAAATATGGCACAACAGTGACATTACCAAAAACTGGACGTCCCTCCAAAATTGATGAAAAGACCAGAAGAAAACTGGTCAGTGAGGCTGCCAAAAGGCCTTTAGCTACATTAAAGGAGTTGCAGGAATATCTGGCAAGTACTGGCTGTGTGGTACATGTGACAACAATCTCCCGTATTCTTTATATGTCTGGGCTATGGGGTAGAGTGGCAAGACGGAACCCTTTTCTTACCAAGAAAAAAAAACAAGCCCGGCTAAATTTTGCAAAAACACATCTGAAGTCTCCCAAAAGCATGTGGGAAAATGTGCTATGGTCTGATGAAACCAAGGTTGAACTTTTTGGCCAAATTCCAAAAGATAGGTTTGTTCCAAAAACATTGCACATCACCAAAAGAACACCATACCCTCAGTGAAGCATAGTGGTGGCAGCATAGTTTTTTGGGGCTGTTTTTCTTCAGCTGGAACAGGGGCTTTAGTCAAGGTAGAGGGAATTATGAACAGTTCCAAATACCAGTCAATAATGACACAAAACCTTCAGGCTTCTGCTAGAAAGCTGAACATGAAGAGGAACTTCATCTTTCAGCATAACAACGACACAAATGCAACGTACACACGGTCTGACTTTTCGACCGGACTGGTCCGACGGACTTTCCGACCGGACTGGTCCGACGGACTTTCCGACCGGACTGGTCCGACGGACTTTTGACAGACTTCCGCCGGACTTTTTTTTTACGAATGGACTTGCCTACACACGACCGGACTACAGACGGCTTTGCGGCAGACTATGTCCGCCGGTCTTCCCGACAGAGTTACGACGGACTTTCCAAATGAACGGACTTACCCACACATGAACAAGTCCGTTTATTTTGAACGTGACTCGGGTACGACAGGACTAGAAAAGGAAGTCAATCTCGCCGTTTTTAACAGCGAAATTGACACCTTGCGAGCCCCGTCATGGGCCATACCAGGCCCTTAGGTCTGGTATGGATTTTATGGGGAACCCCCTACACTGAAAAAACGGCGTGGGGTCCCCTCAAAATCTATACCAGACCCCTGTCCGATCACGCAGCCCGGCCGGTCAGGAAAGGGGGTGGGGACGAGCGAGCGTGCCCCCCCTCCTGAACCGTACCAGGCCGCATGCCCTCAACATGAGGGAGGGGGGCGCCCTGTGCCCCCCCCACCCCAAAGCACCTTGTCCCCATGTTGATGAGGACAAGGGCCTCTTCCCGACAACCCTGGCCGTTGGTTGTCGGGGTCTGCAGGGTGGGGGGCTTATCGGAATCCGGGAGCCCCCTTTAATAAGGGGGTCCCCAGATCCCGGCCCCCCACCCTATGTGAATTAGTATGGGGTACATCGTACCCCTACCTATTCACCTAGGGAAAAAGTGTCAATAGAAAAAAAACACACTAGACAGGTTTTTAAAGTAATTTATTAGACAGCTCTGGGGGTCTTCTTCCGACTTCGGGGGTCTTTTTCCAACTTCGCTGCTTTCTCCGGCCTCTTCTCCCGCTCTCCGGCCTCTTCTCCCGGTGTTCGACCTTTTCTCCCGGTGTGCGGTTCTTCTGCCGGCTCCTCCGCTATCGTCTGCCGCTCTTTTGCTAGTGGTGGCCCGGACTTCTGCGTCATCTTCTTCCCTCTTCTCTTCTTCCGATGTTGGCACGACGCTCTCTCCCGTTGTAATGCTGTCTGAGCGGTGCGCGATGACTTATATAGGCGGTGACCCCGTCCCCTTATAACGTCACAGTCACTGGGCATGCTGGGACTGTGACGTAATAAGGGGGTGTGGTCAACATCACCCGGTGTCCCACCTAAAGATTTCAGTTTGTTGTTCAATTGAGTTGTACAGTTTATAGGTCACGTTACATCACAGAAACCTGACATTTTAACAGGGGTGTGTAGACTTTTTATATCCACTGTGTGTGTGTGTGTGTGTATATATATATATATATATATATATACACACACACACACACACACACACACACACACACACACACATACAGATCAGCTACTGTATATTCTACATAACAAACGGATAGCTAATGACTTTGCTATGTTAATTTTGTGCAAGAGGGCCAATCTAATTAATCAGGTGGTTAGGAAATTTCTAGACAACTTTAATTTGATTTTATTACTGCAGCTGTCCACAACCAAGAGGCATGTCTGACACCCAGAAGATCAAAGGAGCTACTAAAACTGGCCAATCAGATTGCTTGACCTTATTACTGAATGTGGAAAATGTGTATATCTTGGAAGGTTCTTTTGGCAGAGTTATGACAGGTGAAACTGGGTTTTCTGAAGGTGTCTAAATGTTGCATAAATATGAACAGACGGGGTAGATGGTGTTTGGAATATTCATGCAACAATCAGCCACCTTCAGAGAACCCAGTTTCTCCTGTCATAACTTAGCCAAAAGAGCCTTCCCTAATATGCACATTTTTCCCATTCAATAATAAGGTCAAGCAATCTGATTGGCCAGTTTTAGTAGCCCCTTTGATCTTCTGGGTGACAGATAATGCGTGGCTGTGGACAGCTGCAGTCATAAAATCTAATCAAAATTGTCCAGAAATTTCCTAACTACTAATTAGATGAACAAGTTACCATTTGAAGAATGCTATTTACCATAAACAATAAATACGACCCCTTTTGGTGTTCAGTTATCATAATAAATTGTTGCTTTCATTGCTAATGGCCTAATTGCATTCATATTCAAAGACATAAACATTTTAACTTGTCTTCCTTGATCTTCACGATTCCTTTTAAGTCTGACCAGACCACTTGCACTCCATAATCCTTTGCAAATTTGCAAACCACCTATCTTTGAACTGTTTAGACTGGCTCTCAAGATCCAAGGTTCTCTTGCATAAAATTATCATAGCAAAGAATCATTAGCTAGTAGCTGGTCTGGTCATACCAGACAGGCCTGGACAATATCTCAACCCTAATAGTGTATGTGTGTGTGCGTGTATATATATATATATATATATATATATATATATATATATATATATATATATATATATATATAAAACTATATACAAAATTAAACCCATATTATACTACAGAGGGAAGGCAGACCTGCAAATAGCTTATTTCCTGTAGCAACTGCAAACCGGAGATTACTTGGATTACCTCACTTCTGGTTTTGGCTGTCACTTTCCCTGGCTGTTATGGCTGGGGAAGAAGCAAATAGCCATAAAACAGATTTGCTGTGATCAGGGCATATTTGGTCCCCATCGCCATGCCTGTTTTACCAAACCAAAAGTAATTGTGTGTCAAACTCCAGAAAATGTATAATAAATAATTTTTGACTATCAGAGAGAACTTCATTCTGAGCCATAAAATAACTAACCACTTGGTATAGGCAAAAATAGAAATGATGATATTCTGGACCTGGTACTCTCAAACCATGCAGAGCTTTTTACTAATGAATATCTGGGTAGTAGTGAGCATAACATATTCCCACAATCCTTATTGGTGATTTCAACATCCCTGCTATTACAAACACTCCTGCTACTTCTAAACTTCTTAGTCGAACCTCTTCATTTGACCTGAAGCAATGGGTACAGGCTTCTACTCACTCTGATGGCAACACCCTTGACCTTGTATTCTCCTACCTTTGCACTCCATGCAACTTCTCAAACAATACTTTTCCTCTCTCTGACCATCACCTTATTCGTTTCTCTCTCTCCCTTTCTTCCACCACCTTTCCCTCCAATCGCCTAACCATCACCCGTAGAAACTTTCACAACTTCAAGTGTTCTCTCCTCTATTCTGCTACTGACCACCTCTATGACAAAATCTCTCCCCTGTCCTTCCCCAACCAAGCCACTTCCATCTACAATAAATCCCTGTCCTCCACCCTGGACGAGCTCGCTCCTCTCACTACACGCAGAATCATGCCTCGACCCCTACAACCCTGGCAAACAGATAACACTAAAATTCTCAAAAAATGTAGTCCCGCTCTTGAGCTTCTGTGGCACAAGACCAAGTCTCTCAAAGACTTGAACCAATACAAATCTGCCCTCCA
This sequence comes from Aquarana catesbeiana, assembly GCF_042186555.1. Classification (NCBI taxonomy): domain Eukaryota; kingdom Metazoa; phylum Chordata; class Amphibia; order Anura; family Ranidae; genus Aquarana; species Aquarana catesbeiana. The sequence continues at coordinate 263,525,543 of NC_133328.1, forward strand.
AAAATACTATTCTTTCCTCCACACTGCCAAGCAGACCTATTTTACAACTCTTATTAACACCTTCTCATCCAGTCCCCGTAAACTTTTCTGTACCTTCAACTCTCTACTTCGTCCTCTACTGCCTCCACCCACTGACTCACTCACTTCCCAGGAGATTGCTAATCACTTCAAAAACAAGATTGATACAATCCGGGATGAAATCTCCACTCTACAGGTATCTCCCCCAGTTACGACCCCATATCAACAGGTACAATTGACACTCCCCTTATTCAAATCTGCTACTACAGATGTAGTTGCTAAACTCCTTTCTAACGCCCACCTAACCACCTGCCCCCTGAACCCTTTTCCCTCGCAAATACTAAGGTCGCCCTCTGACTCTATCCTACACTCTCTAACTCACATCTTCAATATTTCCCTCACCTCTGGCATTTTCCCCAATGCTCTAAAACATGCACTGCTCACCCCATACTTACATAGTTACATAGTAGGTGAGGTTGAAAAAAGACACAAGTCCATCAAGTCCAACCTATGTGTGTGATTATGTGTCAGTATTACATTGTATATCCCTGTATGTTGCGGTCATTCAGGTGATTATCTAATAGTTTCTTGAAGCTATCAATGCTCCCCGCTGAGACCACCGCCTGTGGAAGGGAATTCCACATCCTTGCCGCTCTTACAGTAAAGAACCCTCTACGTAGTTTAAGGTTAAACCTATTTTCTTCTAATTGTAATGAGTGGCCACGAGTCTTATTAAACTCTCTTCTGCGAAAAAGTTTTATGCCTATTGTGGGGTCACCAGTACAGTATTTGTAAATTGAAATCATATCCCCTCTCCAGAGAGAATAAGTTCAGTGCTTGCAACCTTTCCTCATAACTAGGATCCTCCAGTCCCTTTATTAGCTTTGTTGCCCTTCTTTGTACTTGCTCCATTTCCAGTACATCCTTCCAGAGGACTGGTGCCCAGAAATGGACAGCATACTCCAGGTGCGGCCGGACCAGAGCCTTGTAGAGTGGGAGAATTATCGTTTTATCTCTTGCGTTGATCCCCCTTTTAATGCATGCCAATATTCTGTTTGCTTTATTAGCAGCAGCTTGGCATTGCATGCCATTGCTGAGCCTATCATCTACTAGGACCCCCAGGTCCTTTTCCATCCTAGATTCCCCCAGAGGTTCTCCCCCCAGTGTATAGATTGCATGCATATTTTTGCCACCCAAATGCATTATTTTACATTTTTCTACATTGAACCTCATTTGCCATGTAGTCGCCCACCCCATTAATTTGTTCAGGTCTTTTTGCAAGGTTTCCACATCCTGCGGAGAAGTTATTGCCCTGCTTAGCTTAGTATCGTCTGCAAATACAGTGATTGAACTGTTTATCCCATCCTCCAGGTCATTTATAAACAAATAGGATTGGTCCCAGCACAGAACCCTGGGTAACCCCACTACCCACCCCTGACCATTCTGAGTACTCCCCATTTATCACCACCCTCTGAACTCGCCCTTGTAGCCAGTTTTCAATCCATGTACTCACCCTATGGTCCATGCCAACGGACCTTATTTTGTACAGTAAACGTTTATGGGGAACTGTGTCAAATGCTTTTGCAAAATCCAGATACACCACGTCTACGGGCCTTCCTTTATCTAGACGGCAACTCACCTCCTCATAGAAGGTTAATAGATTGGTTTGGCAAGAACAATTCTTCATGAATCCATGCTGATTACTGCTAATGATATCATTCTTATTACTAAAATCTTGTATATAGTCCCTTATCATCCCCTCCAAGAGTTTACATACTATTGATGTTAGGCTAACTGGTCTGTAATTCCCAGGGATGTATTTTGGGCCCTTTTTAAATATTGGTGCTACATTGGCTTTTCTCCAATCAGCTGGTACCATTCCAGTCAATAGACTGTCTGTAAAAATTAGGAACAACGGTCTGGCAATCACTTGACTGAGTTCCCTAAGTACCCTCGGATGCAAGCCATCTGGTCCCGGTGATTTATTAATGTTAATTTTCTCAAGTCTAATTTTAATTCTGTCCTCTGTTAACCATGGAGGTGCTTCCTGTGATGTGTTATGAGGATAAACACTGCAGTTTTGGTTACTGAAGCCCCCCGATTCACTCATGAAGACTGAGGAGAAGAATAAATTCAATACCTTCGCCATCTCCCTATCCTTTGTAACCAGATGCCCTTCCTCATTCTTTATGGGGCCCATATGGTCTATCCTCCCTTTTTTACTGTTTACATACTTAAATAATTTCTTGGGATTTTTTTTGCTCTCCTACGCTATGTGTCTTTCATGTTCTATCTTAGCCGTCCTAATTGCACCCTTACATTTCTTGTTGCATTCTTTATAAAGTCTGAATGCTGAGGAAGATCCCTCAACCTTGCATTTTTTTAAGGCCTTCTCCTTTGCTTTTATATGCATTTTTACATTGGAGTTAAGCCATCCAGGATTTTTGTTCGCTCTTTTAAATTTATTACCCAATGGGATACATTGGCTAATGCCCTTATTTAATATGCTCTTAAAGCAAACCCATCTCTCCTCCGTATTCTTTGTTCCTAATATTTTATCCCAATTTATGCCTTTTAGCAAGGTTTGTAGTTTAGGGAAGTTGGCTCTTTTGAAATTCAGTGTCTTTGTGTTCCCTTCATGTTTCCTATTTGTGTGATTTATACTGAAACTAATTGACCTGTGATCGCTGTTACCTAAATTGCCCCGTATTTCCACATCCGTGATCAGGTCTGTATTGTTGGTAATCAGTAGATCCAGTAATGTTTTTTTTCTAGTTGGTGCGTCTACCATCTGACCCATAAAATTGTCCTGCAAGACATTAAGGAACTGGTGAGCCTTAAATGAATGCGCGGTTCCCTCCGCCCAGTCTATGTCTGGATAATTAAAATCCCCCATTATGATAACACTTCCCATCCTTGCTGCTAATCCAATATGTGATAGGAGATCCGTCTCCACTTCCTCCCTCAGGTTAGGGGGCTTATAGCATACTCCCAGTATAATTTTCCCCTTAGCTTCATCCCTTTGGAGCTCTACCCATAAGGATTCCACCTCCTCTCTAGCTCCCTCAGTGATGTCATCTCTCACATTCGCTTGCACATTATTCTTGGTATATAGGCATACCCCTCCCCCTTTTTTACCCTCTCTATCCTTGCGGTATAGGGTATACCCTTGAATGTTTGCCAGCCAATCATGAGAGCTGTTGAACCAGGTCTCTGAAATTCCCACAAAATCCAAATCCTCCTTGTACAACAGTATCTCTAGTACTTAAAAAGCCATCCTTGGATCCCACCAATCTTAACAACCTACGCCCTATCTCCTTGCTCCCCTTTTCCTCTAAACTCCTTGAAGAATGCCTGGTTTACAACCGAGTGACCACTTCATTAAGAATAACCTTCTTGATCCCCTGCAATCTGGATTTTGCCCTCAACACTCCACAGAAACTGCTCTTTTAAAACTCACAAATGACCTACTAACTGCAAAAACCAACGGACACTATTCTGTACTCCTACTTCTGGACCTTTCAACTGCCTTTGACACGGTTGACCACCCCCTCCTCCTCAAAAAACTTTACTCCCTGGTCTCCGTGACTGTACTCTTCAGTGGCTTTCATCCTACCTATCCCAACGCACCTTCAGTGTCACTTACAATTCTACTTCCTCCACTCCTCTTCTCTTCTCTGTCGGGGTCCCCCAAGGTTCTGTTCTTGGACCTCTTTTATTTTCAATCTACACCTCTTCCCTGGGTCAGCTGATAGCCTCTCACGGCTTTCAATATCAATTCTACGCTGACGACACACAAATCTATCTCTCCACCCCTTAACTCACTCCATCAGTCTCCTCACGCATCACTAACTTACTAACAGACATATCTGTATGGATGTCACACCATTTCCTCAAACTCAACTTGTCCAAAACCGAACTTATAATATTTCCTACCCCACGTGCCTCTTCCCCTGACTTATCTGTCAAGAGCAATGGCACAACCATCCACCCATCCCCACATGTTAGCCTGCTAGGTGTTATCCTGGACTCTGAACTCTCCTTTTGACTCCACATCCAATCATTTTTCAAAGCTTGCCGCCTCAACCTCCGCAACATCTCTAAACTACGTCCCTTTCTAACCAATGAAACCACAAAGCTCCTGATTCACTCCCTGGTTATCTCTTGCCTTGGCTACTGCAACTCCCTTCTCATTGGCTTACCTTTAAATAGACTATCCCCCTTCAGTCCATCATGAATGCTGCTGCCAGACTCATCCACCTTACAAACCGCACAGTGTCTGCTACCCCTCTCTGCCAATCCCTCAATTGGCTGCCATTTGCCCAACAAATTAAATTCAAAATACTAACAATAAGTTAAAAAGCCATCCACAACTGTGCCCCCAGCTACATCACTAGCCTAGTCTCAAAATACCAACCTAATCGTCCTCTTCGTTCCTCCCAAGACCTCCTGCTCTCTAAATCGCTCATCACCTCCTCCCATATCCTCCTCCAGGACTTCTCCCGAGCCTCGCCCATCCTCTGGAATTCGCTACCCCAATCTGTCAGACTGTCTCCATTTTTATCCACTTTTAGGCGATCCCTGAAAACTTTCCTCTTCAGAGAAGCCTATCCTGCCTCCATCTAACAACTGCACCATTTTCTCCATTAGCTCATCCCCCACAGCTATTACCCTTTTGTATAACTTGAACCTCCCTCCTAGATTGTAAGATCTAACGAGCAGGGCTCTCTGATTCCCCTCTGTATCGAATTGTATTGTAATTGTACTGTCTGCCCTAATGTTGTGAAGTGCTGCATAAACTGTCTGCACTATATAAATCCTGTATAATAATAGTAATAATAATAACATGACTTATTGTACAGTTTATTAGCTGCATCAGAAAGAGAGCGTTACATCCAACATAACAATTTTGTCAAATGTATATATGCTATGTTGTACAACAACCATACACATGTAAACATAGTGACAGGCAATACAACCCATAAATCTCCAAAAAGGAGAAAATAATCAAGGCATAAAAACATATAAGATATAGGAAGTTTGTAAAACTTTCCAGTGTAGCCTACAGTATTTAAACCATATGTCAAGATTGTATTGAAATACATTTTAGTGACCGTCAGGCAGAACAAGTAACAGTCTATAGAGATAAGAGCATAAGGAAATTGAGTAAAGAAAGGAAGAGGCAGGAGAGCAAGAGGGTTGGGATGTCTCAGAGTGTCTATTATATAACATATTTATATAGCTAGAAGAGAATAATTAAAGTGATATAAAGGGGAATTTTTTTAAAAAGCACACTTTTTATACTTTAATATGGATATGAAAATGTCACACTTACAAAATACTGTATGTGAATAAGTGAATGTTACCCTATCAAAGCCACAAATCAACCAATTTTATAACATCAAACTCAACTAATACCAAACTTTTAACAGTTCTTCTTTCTAAATGTGCAATAAAAATGTGAGTAGTCAAATAAAAAGTCAAAGTGACCAAAGTGCAAAATAGTGACAAATCTTCTTATAAACGTCAGGATGGGATTCATCATGTGTGTGAAGTGAAGTCCACCACGAAGAATCACAATGTGGCCGGTCATCTTAAAATATGGACCCTAAATGTGTAACGGTCAAAATATGCGTGTTGTGCTTTGGTTATGGGAAAATACCTTTATTAGCAGTAATAATCATTTACTGCCTGCAATCACAATGGCCATTCATCCTTCTGTTATGGAGTACAGAATGACGATTATGGCCATGATTTTAGTTTTATTACTGAATATTGGGTTCATTAGAAACAAGCGATAAGTATCTTAAGAAAGCCCTGGTCTATACTTTTGGGTGATAAGACATTTATAACAACAACAATCCTCTAGCACAGGGGTCCTCAAACTTTTTTAAACAGGGGGCCAGTACTTGGTCCCCCAGACTGTGGGGGGCCAGAACAGAATATGAACAAATTCATATGCACACATCTTATTTGTAGTGCAAAACTTGAAAACACAATACAATATTTAAAATTAGGAACAATTTTAATCAACATAAAGTTGATTTAGTATTTCACAGAATCCCCTCATCACAGACCCCCCCCCCCAAATCACAGACTCCTCTCCATCACAGATCCCCCACATCAGACTCCTCTCCATCACATATCCCCCACATCAAGCTCCTCTCCATCACAGAGTCCCCCATCACAGATTCCCCCCCCCCCCCAATCACAGACTCCTCTCCATCACAGAGCCCCCCTTCACAGACTCCTATATCACAGAACCCACCATTACAGATTCCCCCCCCATCACAGACTAATCTCCATCACAGACTCCTCTCCAACACATAGACCCCCATCACAGACCGCCCCCCTCATTATAGACTATTCTCCATCACAAAGCCCCCCCAATCACAGATCCCTCCATCACAAAGCCTCCCCCCATCATAAAGCCTCCCCATCACAGACTTACAGATCCCCATCACAGATCCCCCCATCACAAAGACCCCCATACCAAAGCCCCTCCCATCACAGAGCCCCCTCATTACAGAGCCCTCCAGTGGTATTACACTGCCCCGTTCAAGAGATTGCAGCATTCTCCCTCCCCTCTGCTACCTTAATCACACAAGACTCAAAGCATAACAGGTCCGGACAAGGGGTGGGACTTTTCAAGTGAAAGGCAGGTGATTAATTGCTGGGACTGCCCTGCTGCCAGTAACCAATCATCCGCTTCTTAACTCCAAAAGGCCTGCCCTTTGTCCAGACGTGTCCTGTTTCTCGCCTTGTGTGATTATAAGGTAGCAGAGGGGAGGGGGAATGCTGCAATCTCATAGACAGGGCAGTCCACAGGCCAAGGTAATCAGCCTGGCGGGCCGTAGTTTGATGACCCCTGCTCTAGCCTATCTGGAAACTGCTAAACTGGGCATGTTAGAACAACAGTGGGTTGTTTGTTTGGCTCATTTCAAGTGCTTGATTAATTATAAGCCAGGATGACTCCACAATCATGTGGATGCTTTATCTTGATATCCCCTAGAGAACATCCACAGGGAATGTAGATCAGCAATTAGAAGAATCTGTGGTAGCTCCCTCCTGAGTTGTGTCGGCTGTTCAGAGTTAGCAGCGGCAGAGTATGCCAAAAATATGTTCCTTCGCGGAAAGGGCTAAGCTGCAATGGCAAGATTCTGATATCTTGCAGACCTGGAGATTCCTGTCCAGAAGCCCACCTATCAAGAGTGAAGCTGACTTCCTGCATCTGTTCCACAGCTGTGTTGACAGTGATGACCAGTTGGAGGTACGAGATGGGTTGTTAGTTTGACAGGCCTTTGTTTCTACTGAATAGTGAAACATTTTCAGTTGGTCATTCCACAGTCAACAGCTAGGAGCCTGCCAGATTATACACTGAATGAGTGGATATTTTTGTACTGGCTGTACAGAGGTGTTTGCCCAGGGTATTTTTACTGCCCTGGTTTGTCAGTCTGGGTGCAGAAGGTCTGTCAACAATGCCAGAGTTGTGCTTTACATAAGTGACAGACTGAGTGGACAACCTCTCTCATGATCACAATGGCTGAACCATTTGAATTGCTGACCAAGGACTTTCTGTTTGTGGCTGAAACAAATGCTGGGTATCAGTATGCATTAGTGTTTGTGGATCGCTTCTCTAAATTCGCCATCGTGGGATCAAACAGCTTTCACCACAACCAAGCAGTTTTGGACACACGTGGTGCAGCCATAAGTTTTTTTGGTTGAGTGTAATTTGTAAGTTGGTCCTCCATACTATCCGCAAGCGATTGGCGTATTCAAGCAACCTTGAATTGAACTCTGTTGGGCATGATTTGTGCACTAGAGCAGGTACATCATGAACATTGGCCGCTTTATGTGGGTGATGTGGTTTAGGCCTACAGTCATACAATGCATAAAGCCACAGGATACACGCCCCTTTTTTTTTTTTTTTCTTACTGTTAAGTGACCATGCTATTTTTTGTACTGTCTCACCTGTGTTGATTATTTGCTATGCCAAGGACTGCATCCTTTTACAGGAGGGGAGTGTAGGCAGGTAGGTGCAGGTTTCATTTTGTTTGCCAGCCTGAAGGTGACACTGCGCTGGATCTTCAGGCTGGTCAAAGTTCATTGAAGAAGGGTTGTCTCCTGTTTTGGGTTCCAGGCAGTCATCTTGGTGAGGAGGGTCATCCTATTGGTTACCAAAGTCCTGCGAGATATCGGCTGCCATCTTGACTAGGCATTCTTTAAATAGGACATATTGCATCATTCAGTGAGCTTACAGCATGGTAATAAGTCAGGGACATAGCCTCGCTCTTATTCACATTAGTGTACAGTATAGATGGATATATGAGTAAACTTGGTCTGCCTTGCAATGTACTTGGAGGATTTGTGACATGAATGTAAGACGCTAACCCCTATTTAAAATGCCTACTCATATACAGTATCTATACTGTGTACACTATTGTGAATAGGAGTGTGGTGGCCCCTATATGTTCCCCATTAAAACAGAGGTGCACTATTATATCAAGGCTGGTTGAACTGTCAAACTCACAAGCCGTGTGCTTCCCCCGTACTGGCTGGAACTTGCGGGCCCTGCTATGCTCCCAGTGTAAGGATTGATGAGCGCACAGCTAGGGGGTTAGTTGAACTGCAATCTGTGAAAGACTTATTCCTTTATTCTGACTCTGCATACTTAGAACTCTGCCATCAAGTATTGGTCCAACCTACATTGGCACATACTGATCTCCCTTAATATTGCTGGATTTAGTTAGGCTGTTATGTCGGGGGGTTGTTTTTATTTGAGTCGGACCATAGTAAGTTGCTGAAACTGGGATTAACTGGGTCCATCTAGCTAAGGCTACATTAAACACTTGCTTACTGGGCACTTAAACCCCCCTCCTGTCCAGACCAATTTTCAGCTTTTATCGCTGTCACTCTTTGAACAACAATTGCGCGGTTATACAACACTGTACCCAAATGAAATTTTTATCATTTTTTTCCCACAAATAGAGCCTTCTTTTGGTGGTATTTGATCACCTCTGGGTTTTTTATTTTTTGTTAAAAAAAAATTAAAAAGACAGAAAAAAAAAAAAAGAAACCATTTTATATTTTGTTATTACATTTTGCAAACAGGTCATTTTTCTCCATTGATGTACGCTGATGAGGCTGCACTGATGGGTACTGATGGGCATTGATAGGCTGCATTGATGGGCACTGATGAGGTGGCACTGGTCGGCACTGATGGGTGGCACTGAAGGGCATTGATAGGTGGCACTGATGGGTGGCAGTGATGGGCACTGGTAGGTGACACTGCTAGGTGGCACTGATGAGGCACTGATTGGCACCACTGGTGGGCATTGATAGGTGGCACTCGTGGGCATTGATAGGTGGCACTGATTGCTGGCACTGGTGGACACTGATTCGTGGCACTGTTATGCACTGTGGGCACTGGCAGGCAGCACTGGTGGGCACAGATAAGATGGCTGTGCATCTTCCTCTTCGGGACCAATGTCCCTTGCACAGAAGCCGGTGATCGGCTTTTTTTTTCGATTTACCGATCTTCTGTTTACATCACGTGATCAGCTGTCATTGGCTGACAGCTGATCACGTGGTAAGGGGCCGGGATTACTCTGATCTGTGATCACCCGAGTCTCATTGACTCGGTGATCACAGTGTGCAAATCTGTGGGGAGCGTGCAAAGGAGAGGGCACCTATTGACGGCCTCCTGGCAAAGTAGGTCTGCGCTGTAGCTGTCATTCGGCAATAGCACAGATCTAAAGGGGTTAAAGAAGAAGTAAACCCCGGTGGATTTTTCTTCCTTTCTTCTTCCCTGCAAAGTAAAGGCATAATGTGCTAGTATGCATTGCATACTAGCACATTATGTGACACAACTGCAAACGAAGCCTGCACCGTCCCTGCTGCAGGCCGCATCCATCTTTGCCCGTCTTACTTCCGGGACCGCAAACTCCAGCTGTGTGACTGGCCGGAGCCGAGTTACCCGACGGTCATGGCACACGCTCCTGAGGAAATGGCACAGGCGTCCGTTCCTTCAGAGCACATGTGCCGATTACGTCATTGGCACAGTATACAGTAAATATCTCTTAAACTGTGCACGTTTAGGAGATATTTACAGTACCTATAGGTAAGCCTTATTCTAGGCAAAAAAGGAAGAGAAGCGCCAGGTGAATCCTAGTGCAGCATTATTTTTCTCCAGATCCAGCATCACAGAAGAGCCGACGGGGTGTCCCTGTAGAAGAGAGAAGAGTCCACAAGCGCTGTGTGTCAGTGCACTGCATTTCGAGATTTCAGAATTTGCCACGTCACGAATGTTAATTCTCCATTACGAAAGCTAGTTTACAAGACCGACCACTTCTGGCTCGTCCTTGCTTCCGAGCATGCGTGTTTGTACTTTTGTCCGATGGACTTGTGTACACACACTTGGAAAATCCGACAACACACATTTGTCTGCGGAAAATTTGAAAACCTGCTAGCCAACATTTGTTGGCGGAAAGTCCGACAACAATTGTCCGATGGAGCATACACACGGTAGGATTTACTGCCAACAGCCTGTCATCAAACATTTCCCGTCTGAAAGTCCGATTGTTGTGTACGCAGCTTAAGAGATAAATCAGCCATGGTTGGGGTACCCAACTCTATTGAGGCACTTAATCAGTTCTCTATTAGGATTGTCCACAGTCTGAGGCACAGCAGATCTGTCTGTTCCATTTTACCTGGATGCTACCAAGGGTTTCCACCACCCAAGATGCCCCAGACCCTCCTCTGTCTCCTGCTGCATCTGACAGTCCAGAACCTATGCAACCTGGGCTCCTACATTCTGCAGTATATCCAGAAGAAAAGCCACATCACCACCAGAACAATCTTTGTACGGTGGAAGATTCAGTCAATGTGCAAGAACCTGCACTAACATGACCAGTATGTTTTGTTCTCCTCTGTGACTATTATTCTGTCACTGTGACTAAATCTGCTCATATTGCTTTTCCTGCTTCACTTCAGTTTCCAGAAGGGATGTTACAGGCCCAGACCATATCTGCCTTTAATAATGCCAGCATGCTGCAACTGCCCACCTTCACAGTAAAAAGCCAGTAGTGTTCATCATCTCATTACTGGGGGCAGGGCAAACATGGGTCCATCGATTACTGGAACAAAACAGTCTGATGATGAAACCCCTGATTTTTTTTTTTTTTGCTATTGCACAGCTCTATGATGACCCCCAATGCTCAGTGACAGCCAATTCTACCCAGCACACACTCCAGCAAGGTCGGAGATTGGTTGATGACTATGTGCAAAACCTGCTGTGATGTCCAGGAAACTTGGGGTTTAGGTGGTACAACCACTACTGTGGGTACCTGCATCATAGTCTCTGCAGAAGAGACAGTCAGCGGTAGAGACGTCTGGGATGCAGGAATGGACCAAGATAGGGACTCCAATCTACCTTCCAGCTGGAAAGCCTTGAAGGCCCTGGACCAGTTCAGTGAGTGCAGCAATTTCCTGACAGTTTGTCTGTAGGTGAGGCTCCCTTTCGGGCTCCGTATGGCTGCATTGTACTGTCAGCAGCTCCAGATAGCGAGGGTGGCCTCTTGCGCAATTCCCACTTGACTATCTCTGGAAGTATATACCATCCAGCAATGATCCCATGCAGGCCTCAGGTTTAAATAGTCAGAATCTATGGTGGACATGCCTGTGTGTCCATGTGCATGACGTTTTGCACACGTTCCTGTGTGCACACACATTCTCGCATGCTTAGTTAGACTTCCATGCCCAAAAACATGTGCACGTTTATGCATATGAAAATTAACATGATCTCTCTGACAGCTGACAAGAAGTTCCTGACACCTTCCCTTTGCCTGAAATACTTAGGTCTGATCCTGGACACATCCCAAAGCAAGTCTTTCTTCCAAAAAATAAAATGATTTCTGTAAAATGCTCAATAACTGAGATTCAGAAGAAATCCCACAGTGACATTTATCATGAGAGTTCTAGGTCTAATAGTCACCTCCTTTTGAGGCAGTTCCTTATGCCCATCACTGGGAAAGTCCAACAGATGTAAGTCTATCAGGCTGGGGAGGAGTGTTACAATCCTTGAAAGTTCAGGGAATGTAAATTTTCTGTCTGGGTCCTGTACTATACCCCAAGATATGGAAGTCAAAATTCATATTATTGTATTTTTGAACTTCTATGTCAATAATTTAAGCAAATAAATATGAATGTGAATTTAAACGTAATTATATTTTCCACGCAATAATTTGTGAGTTCATATATACTGTATATATGTACACAAAACTATATCAATAATAATGAACATACAGTATGTAAAAAAAAAAAAAAAGGGAGCTAGAGAGACTCAAACAAATAAGGGATAATTCCAAAATTTCATTCCTGGACTATTCTTCTTCATACAAATAGGTACTTATAGCATGAATGATACAGAATTCATATATATGTAGCACTACCCCTGTAGGAGTTGCTGATGTCATGGTTCCCCACTGCTGCACAGCCAGTCGCACGGCATTTCCTTTTTGCATCCAGACACAGAAATTAGTCCTTTGGCTTGTTTTTGTTATTTTATTAGGGGATGGTAACTTGGATGGGGTAAGGGATTACGGGATACCCAACTTGAAAATGTCCAACAATCAAAACCAGGGAAAACTTCCTTCCTGTTTACAGATTCATTCTCTTCCTTTCACTTGCAAAAACTTGGTTCCCTTGTACAGCTTCCACTGGTTCACTCCTGGAGTAACTAACCGTCTCTACAGTATTTGGTTCAGCAACAGCCCATTATAGGCTAGGAACTTGCCATTCCTTGGTAAAGTAGCACATGTGGTGTGAGCAGCATTTCGCACAACCTTCTGTTTCTTAACTGACCCAGTTCTACTGCTTGCAGAAATGCTAGCCCATCTGGCTGCTTTCTCTTCCCAGTCCCCCTGACTGGCACACACATGGAGACTCCCCAGGGCAAGGTTGGATGAAGACTTGGCACACTGCAGTCTTCAAGAGAGCACTGCTACCGCTGGCAGTCTCTCGTCTTATCTGTTCCTGCACCATACTGATCTACTTACTGTCTCTCCTTGCTCTCTCTGCTGCCTCTCTGGTTAGGGTCCCTCCAATTGCCTCCTGTGGTAGGATCCTTTCAGGCAAGCCTTCCAAGCTCCAGCCCAAGGTAAAACCCCTTCCTAGCAGGTGTCCCTCAAGGGCCACCAACACATGCTCCTCAGCACTGCTTCTCCATCTTCCACCGTACTCCCCTGTTGGCATGGCTCATGTCTATTTAAGGGCCCCTTAGTTATTTGCCAGGCCCCCAACCTGGGGATTGGCTAAGGGCCCCCCCTCCTAGCATCCGCCCACTATCTTCCAGAACATTCTCCAACTTTCTAGAAACTGGGGGAGGCACCAGAGAGCTGCCAGGATGAATCATCTAGCCCTGGCCTCTAAAAACCCTGGCGCAGATTCAGTGACTCGGGTTTATGCCTGGGCCAGATTATAGTTTGCCTACTCTAATAGCACACACTAGAGGGTGCTACATATAGAAGGCAATTACCTCCATGAACACACTTGTGTGTAGAGTATGTGTATGGACACTGTTACATAGTTACATAGTTAGTAAGGTTGAATAAAGACACCAGGCGATCCAGTTCAACCTGAGTGAGTGTCTACAATTGTCCCTATCCCTGTACATTGTGTCTCATTAAGATACTCGTCTATTATATCATTATTTATTTAAGGTACCCATATAGCACCATCAATTTATGCAGCACTCCACACTCATCATGCCCTACCCTCAAGGAGCCCACAATCCTAGGTCCCCAAACTCACATTCATATACTCGGGCCAATTTTGAACAGAAGCCAATTAACCTACCAGCATGTCTTTGGGGTGTGGGAGGAAACCGGAGTACCCGGAGGAAACCCATGCAGGCACAAGGAGAACATGCAAACTCCAGGCAGGTAGTGTCGTGATTGGGATTTGAACCGGCGACCCTTTTTACTGCTAGGTGAGAGTGCTACCCACTACACCACTGTGCTGTGGTGTTGATCCGTAACTCACAGAAAACATGGTTAAATGTCATAAGACATTAAATAAAATTATAGTTTTATTGAGGATTGTACTCTATGCTGGTAACATGCCCATGTTAGGAAGCAGGTGTGCAGTGCTCTCTATGATAACACAATATGAACCTACTTAAACTGCTAGACTAACTATTTTGCACTGAATGATTATTAATATTATTAGATAACAGCATGCATGTCTAACTCCTCATTCAGTCCTACAGGGGCCACGCTGTATTGTAGATCCAATATGTCTCTCGCTGGCAGGCCCATTGGTGTCTATACCTTATATCCAAATTTCCCATTTCCAAATAGTTTTAAGCTTTCCGGATTGTTCTTGTGGGATTCTGTAAAATGTCTAGGGACTGAATGGTTGTGGGCTCCTTTTATGGAATTAAACACACAATGCTGAGCCACTCCAGGTGAGTTGTCAAACTACCTCCTCCTGCCAGCTTTATCCTAGGGTGGTAGCGCAGCTCGCCTGTCAATGCAAGGAATATATGCAGAATCAGCTGCATGCACTTAAATCCTTTATTCAAACTTCACTTTATAAAATCATAAAAACTTAACAGGCAAACAACAACAGGAGAACAGCAAATGGTAAATGCGTTTCACGCTAGAGACAGCGCTCACAACCTATGAAGTGAAGTTTGAATAAAGGATTCAAGGAAGTGCAGCAGATTCCGGATATATCCATTTCACTCCTTTTAAGTATGTGTCAGGGATATTGCCATGGAAGTATTGGCAATCTTGCCAGTAGAAGAAGTGGGCACCATAGGCGCATCATGTGACAGATGGATCCCCGTGCTGGCCTATAAAGGACTGCCTCTGTCTGACCCAAGTTGCTGGATTGTCATCAGCTTCTTATATTCCTGAACCTCTGTGTTATTTGGATCTCCTAATCATTTGCTCCTTCTCGTTCCAGACCTGTTGACCTCCTCTCCTGGCTAATCGCCTGACTTGCTCCTGGACCTTCCTACTGCCTGATG
This sequence comes from Aquarana catesbeiana, assembly GCF_042186555.1. Taxonomy (NCBI): domain Eukaryota; kingdom Metazoa; phylum Chordata; class Amphibia; order Anura; family Ranidae; genus Aquarana; species Aquarana catesbeiana. Next base: position 263,540,592 of record NC_133328.1, read on the forward strand.
ACCCAGGCTTGCTATATGGACTTTGCCTCTGCCTGATTACCCGAGCATGACCCCGGCTTGCTATACAGACTTTTCTTCTGCTTGATTACCAGTTTATGAACTCAGCTTACTCCACAGGTTTGCTCTTGCTTCTTGCCATCCTGTGTTTGACCCTCAGCCGGGTGTTCACTGCTGTCCTCTGAAGCACGGTTTATTCCAAGCACAGCGGGGAGTTCCTGGCCGCCTGTGCATCATTATGCCCTGGCAGTCCTCACATGGTGACTGTCTTCTGGACCCATCCAGATCCTGTCGGAAACCCGTGCTTCTTCGGGCCGTATACCTTCTGTGGCACTTTCAGAAGTATACCACACCCAGCCACATGGGGAGCCCCTCTCTGCATATTGGCTTCGGATCAGGTACGTGACAGTACAATCCAGCCATGTCAGAAGCCAACAGAGGTGGCTCTCCGCTGGAGGCTCTGTGCCAGCAAGTTACCGCCCCTACCCAGCCAGTTCAAAGACTTCAGGAGGGTTATTCCCAATTGGAAGAGCATCTGCAGCATCTGACAGATTCTCCCGCTATGGCTGATCCCAGTTAACTATCCACCAGCACTGCTTCAGCTTCCTCTACACAAGAACGTGCCACTGCGGCTCCTACAGTGGTAGACCCTCCTCCCGAGCCTCAAGTACCTACGCCGAAAGGTTCCTTGGTGATCGGAAGAAATTCTGGGCCTTTAAAAACGCCTGCATGCTTTACCTAGCCCTTCAGCCAAGAACCTTCTCTATAGAGACTGTAAAAGTTGGGTTCATCATCTCCCTACTATCTGAAGAACCCTAGACCTGGGCTCATAATCTGCTTGAGCAAAAGAGTCCTGTACTCAAGTCCGCGGACTACTTCTTTGAAGCAATGGCCCGACTTTGAGGACCCACAGTGTACAGCCACTGCTGAGTCCGCCCTGCACACCCTGACCCAAGGGAAATGCACAGCAGAAGACTACACTGTTGATTTTTGTAGATGGTCTGCTGACAGTGGCTGGAATGAAGGTGCCCTCAAATACTAGTACCATCTAGGGCTGTCTGAAACCCTGAAAGATGAACTGGCCCAGGTTGAGACCCCAGATACCTTGGAGGATCTGATACAATTGGCTATTAAGCTTGATAGACGCGTGCGGGAATGGTGATTTAAAACTATTTCAAAACCCACGACCTACTTGGATGATGCCCAGGATACCGCAGGTCTCTACTCCCCTACCAGCACCTTCTGCCACCCCAACTGTAGAAGGGGAGCCTATGCAGCTGGGTTTAGTCCATTCCACCCTTACCTCTGAAGAGAAGCTCTGCCTTTTCTGTGGAGGAATGGCACAACTGCCCCATATGACCCAGTAAGTCTTCTCAACCTAGCCCTATCAACTTTCAGGTATCCGGATCTTCTCCCTCTCATCTTGTTCTTCCTGTCTCCTTACAGGTGGCGAAAGGGGGAAATCGGGCTCTTGGCGATCGTTGACTCAGGGGCCTGCAGCTACTTCCTGGATTCTTCTCTGGCTAAGAGACTATGTATACCACTTCAAGATAAAAAAAAAACTTGAAGCCCATTTGGCTGATGGGTCTCTGCCTAGTTCCGAACTTGTCACTCAAGAAACTAGACCCATTCTGACGATTACAGATTCCGGCCACCAGGAATTCATTTGTTTTGATATACTAAATTCCCCATTTGTTCCCTGTTATCCTAGGATGTCCTTGTCCACAAGCCCATGACCCCCAAATCGGGGCAAAAAATAAATCTCCTTTTCAGTGTATTGTCTACAGCATTGCTTTGTTCCTGGTTCCAGCAGTCCGGATAACTGTGTTGCCATCCAAACCACATCCAATTTACATCAAAATATCCCAGCAGCCGATCAAAAATTCTTGGACGTTTTAAGAGAAATGCTGGCACTCTTCCACCTCATCAGCCTAAAGATTGTCCCATAGAACTACTCCCCGGGGCAGAAATTCAGTTTGGGCGAATTTTCCGGTTATCTGAAATCGAGTTGGAGGCTCCCCGAATCTACATCAATGAAAATCTGGAGAAATGGTTCATCCGTCCCTCTTCCTCTCCCACTGGGGCTGGCATTCTATTTCATTGAAAAGAAGTATGGTTCACTGAGACCCTGTGTGGACTATAGGGAGCTTAACAAGGTCACCATAAAGAACCGGTATCCGCTTCCCCTCATTCCTGAACTGTTCCAGAGGTTTCAAACCGTCCAATTTGGACACTTAGAATATCTTGTTATGTCGTTCAGTCTGTGCAGTGCTCCAGCTACATTCCAATACTTGGTAAATAATATCTTCCGAGAATTCCTGGACAACTTTGTTATCATTTACTTTGACATTCTCATTTTCTCTGCCACTTTAGAGCTCCATCATACCCATGTGAAAAAGGTATTGTCTACTCTGAGGGAGCATAGACTATATGTTAAAGCTGAGAAATGTGATTTTTGAAAAATCATTTATTCAGTTTTTGGGACTTGTCATCTCCACTGATGGGATTGGCATGGATCCTCAGAAAATAAAGGCAATTTTAGATTGGCCAGCCCCTTCAGACAAGAAAAGCATCCAGCGATTCATTGGCTTTTCTAATTTTTATCAGGGATTTGTGGGCTTTTCTGCAATTAGCTCACCCATCACCCAGTTGACTCACCAACAGGTGCAATTCCAATGGTCCCAAGAGGCTCAAACAGACCAAGCCTTGCCTTACGTGCTAGAAGTTGATGCCTCAGAGATGGCCACAATTGCAATTTTATCCCAGCCTCAGGGACCTAAAGCCCTGCTGCATCACGTAGCTTTCCCCCTCTCGAAAGATGAGTCCACCAGAGAGGAATTATGACGTGGGTGACCATGAGTTGCTAGCTAATAAATGTGCTCTGGAGAAATGGAGATACTTACTGGAGGGAGCCACTCACCCGATTTCGATGTTTACGGACCACAAGAATTTGGAGTATCTCAGAACAGCTAAAAGGCTAAGACCCCGACAAGCCCGCTGGGCACTGTTCTTCTCCAGATTTAATATCCATATTTCGTACCGATCAGGCTCCAAGAATGGGAAAGCGGACGCACTTTCCCGGATGTTCCCTGATACCCCTGAAATAACGGAACCTGGCACCATCCAGTTTGCAAAAATTTGTTTACTCATCCTGCCTGACTTGAGAACAGCAATTAGACATACATCCACCCAGTGTACAGAGCCAGAGGTGTCTTCTCTAAGAAACCAGGAAGGTCTGCTTTGGTACCAAGATAACATTTTTGTCCCACAGCAAGTCAGACTAAAGGTCTTGAGGACTTTTCATGATCATAAACTTGCCAGACATTTCGGAATACGAAAAACCTCTGAACTAGTCCAACGCTCTTTTTGGTGGCCCAGTCTGAGTCAAGACTGCAGGAAGTATGTAAACTCTTGTACTATCTGCCAACGTAACAAAGGGTCCAATGCCAAATCTTGGGGTCTATGAAGACCATTGCCCATTCTGGAACAGCCCTGGAGAAAGATTTCTATGGACTTGTAGATTTACCGCCTTCAAAAGGGTTCACTACCATCTTGATAGTAGTTGACCGCCTCTCTAAAATGGCCCACTTCCTGCCCATGATGGGCACACCCTCTGCGGTAGATACCGCCAACATATTAAGGAAATCATAAGGCTGCACGGATTACCAGACAATATTGTGTCCGACAGAGAAGTACAATTCATGTCCAGGTTTTGGAGAGGTCTTTGTAAATCCTTATCCATTGAGGTATGTCTATCATCTGTCTATCACCCCCCTTTAGAGCAATGGTCAGACTGAAATAACAAACAGACTTTGGAGCAATATCTGCAGTATTTCCTGTACCTGCTCTCAAGATGACTGGGTCTCTTTCCTCCCTTATACAGAATTTGCATATAATAACTCCCTGCATGCTGCCACTAACCAATCTCCATTCTGGGCTAACTATGGGTTTCATCCCTCTTTCCTACCTAATACCATACCAGAGGCATCGGTCCCCGCAGTCCAGGATCGGGTACATTTTATTCAAGCTAACTACCAGCGACTTCAGGAGGCTCAGGAAAGCGACAAGAGATTCCATGACAAATGGAAGAGAGGAAGTGGTGCTTTTCAAGTAGGTGAAAAGGTGTGGTTACCGGCCATTAATCTTAAGCTCTCTTGTCCTCGGAAGCTTGGACCAAAATTTATTTGCCCTTTTGAAGTCAAGAGGATGATTAAGCCAGTAGCCTTTGAACTGGCATTACCAGACTCGTATAGAATGCACCCGGTATTCCATGTTTTGCATCTCAAACCAGTGGTTCCCAGCCCGTTTCCTGGAAGGGAAGAATTGCCACCACCTCCAGTGTCAGTGGAAGGCGAAGCAGAATTTAATTTTTTTTTTGAAAAATCTTTTTCTTGATCATACATTACGGGACACAGAGTATTTATTACATAGTGGGTTAGATAGGCACCATCGGTGATTGGACACTGGTTAACCCCAATTAAGGAGAATTCCTCCCCTATGTAACCCCTCCCATACGGGGAGGACCTCCGTTTTTTCACCAGTGTCTAAGGTGGTTGGTCACGTAAAACATGTGCTGTGAAGAGAGCTATAGTTTGGTCCCTGCGGGGGCTTAAAAGGCTATGCTGACCGGATCCATATTTCGGGCTGATATTTTGACTCCCAAGATGGTATGGTACCCGGCTCTCGTCATCCAAAGAAGCGAGGTTTTGCCTGTAAGTCTCTCTTTGGAGGACTGGGCTCTGAGAAAACCAGGCTTGGTGTACTATTAAAACAGTGGCACGAAAGTTTCTGGCAGAGTCTTTTACAGGTCCAGGTAAGAGGTTTCTCTGAGTAGGAACCCAAAAAACCCTGAAGGTTGGCACAACGCTACCCGCCGTGATGGGTGAAGGCTGGAAACTGTCTGTTCTCAGCAGTTCCTGCGGCGGGGACAGGTAAGAGAAGTTAATCCTATATATATCTATATTACAAATGGATTTTCTTCAATGAGTAGTTGCATGTCTTACCTGATTTACACCACTAGAGGGAGTAAGGAGCAAACTTACGTGCCTTTCAGATACACACTCAGTGAAGCTGGTGTCCAATCCGCTCACTTCCTCCACTGCTAGTTTGCAGACGCCAGGTGGCTAATTTAAAAGCCCAGAAAGTTCAGAGCTCTGTAAACAGATGGCCACAGAGTGTGGGCAGTGAGCATCCTAAAGTGGTCGGATCCAGGCTAATCTAAGACACCTACTCGGCATCAGGTTGTGCAGTATTAAGCATATATGTATATTGTGAGACTTTTAGCACAACAGTGATTGCATATGTACTAGTACCTCTGCTTTGTAGCTAGGGACTATGTCTCCTCGTAAGTGGGTCTCGGGGGGAGGTAACAAAGGCACAAGAAAGTCACCGCCTGTGTCTAGGGGTCCTAAAGATGCCTGCAGATTACCATTCCCCCCTGCAAGACTGGAGCCAGCCTCACAGGATGAGTCAGTGCCCCTGTCAGGTTTTGCAGCCTCTCCTAATGTTACAGCCCCAGCATATGTCACAGAAAATTCCCCTAGGGCTACATTGGAGAGTTTTGAGGGAAGAATTATGAATTTTATTTCAGCTTCCTTAAAAGATAGCATAAAAAGGGATAAATCCCCTCCCTCTGCTGCACTTTCTCTTTCAGATGATTCTTCTGACAATGAGGAGAGATCCCTATCCAGAGATAGGGATCAAGAGCAGTCTGAGGATTCAGAGGAAGAGGAGAGAGCTTCTTCCTCTCATGCACTCAAGAAGCAGGTCCAGTATTATACTGAACTAGTGCGTTCCACATTTAAAATGCCCTCTGCTGAGGCCGTTACATGCTTTGTTTCTTCCCTGGGGGTCAGAAGGATCCCGCAGACTGCCTTTTCCTTTCCAATTCATCCTTTAATGGATAAATTGTTGTATGAGGACTGGGGACATCCCGATAAACTGTTTACTCCTCCTAAAAGGTTTTCTATGCTTTATCCTCTGGAGGAAAGCTACACCAAGAAGTGGGAGGTCCCATCCGTGGATGCAGCTGTCTCTTGTGTGAATAAAAACCTGACCTGTCCCTTGGACAATGCTCAGGTGTTTAAAGATCCAACTGATAAAAAGCTGGAGACTTTATTAAAAGCCTCCTTCTCCATGGCTGGCGCTGCAGTCCAACCTACAGTCGCAACTGTGGGTTTGTGTCAATTCCTCATGGAACAGGTTAAGCAGATGCTTGGCCTCCTTCCCAGTGAGGAAGTGGAGAACTATGCAGACCTTCCACAGGTGCTGTGTTTTATAACTGATGCCATTCTGGATTCTACCCAGCAAGCATCTCGTTTGTCTCTCCTGTTGGTACACATGCGCAGGTCCCTTTGGCTTAAAAGTTGGGCGAGAACCGCTACTATTGGCCTTAGATCGCTTACTATCCCAGGGAGTGATAATAGAAATTAACCCAAAAGATCAGGGTTCTACTCGAATCTCTTCACCGTTCCAAAGCCAAATAGAGATGTCAGACCCATCCTAGATCTAAAGGATCTGAATCAGTTTCTACACATTTGATCCTTCCGAATGCAGTCAATTCATTCGGTAGTCTCCACCCTGCAGGGGGGAGAATTTATGGCATCAATAGATATCAAGGATGCATATCTTCATGTGCCAATTTTTCCCGCTCACCAAAGATATCTAAGGTTCGCTGTAGACCAGCGCCATTTCCAGTTTGTGGCCCTTCCTTTCGGTCTCACTACAGCTCCTCGAATTTTTACAAAAATTCTAGACCCTCTCTTAGCAAATCTAAGAGCTCAGGGCATAACTGTGGTAGCTTATCTAGACGAATTGCTACTCATAGAGCAATCGGTGGCACACCTGAACCGCGCTGTCTTCAAGACAGTAAGACATTTGGAAAGACTAGGCTGGATAATCAACCTAGAAAAGTCTTCTTTGCAACCTTCAACAAGGTTGGAGTATCTAGGCATGATAATAGACACCGCTCAAGGCAGGGTGTTTCTACCAGAGCCAAAGGTCAAGGCCATAAGAGCTCTAGTCCGCTTAGTATTAAGCAAAAAGTGGCCATCCATTCGGCTATGTATGAAACTGTTAGGAAAGATGGTTGCCACTTTCAAGGCTGTTCCATTTGCCCAGTTTCACTCAAGGCCCCTGCAGAGAAGCATTCTCGCAGCTTGGAACAAAAAGACTCATGCCTTGGATTTTCTGATGTGAATATCCCCAAGGATACGCAAAAGCCTCAATAGGTGGTTACGAACCAAAAATCTTTTGAAAGGCAAAGCCTTTCTTCCACTACAATGGAAGATCGTAACCACAGATGCCAGTCTGACAGGCTGGGGAGCAGTTCTGGAAGAAACATGCACGCAGGGAAGATGGTCTGCAACCGAGAGATGCTTGCCCATCAATATTCTAGAAATTCGGGCAATTTACTTGGCCCTCATGGACTGGTCTTACAGGCTACAGGGTCATCCTATTCGGATACAATCCGACAATGCCACGGCTGTGACTTACATCAATCACCAAGGAGGCACCAGAAGTCTGAATGCCCAAAGGGAGGTGAATCGCATTCTTGCATGGGCAGAAAGCCATGTTTCCTGCCTGTCTGCGGTGTTCATCCCAGGAGTGGAAAATTGGCAAGCGGATTTCTTAAGCCGCCGGCAATTATGCCCAAGAGAATGGTCCCTACACCCCGACATATTCCAAACCATATGTCAAAGGTGGGGAACACCAGATGTGGATCTATTCACGTCCAGATTCAACAGGAAGCTGGACAAATTTGTGTCCAGAACAAGGGATGTACTTGCTCAGGGGTCAGATGTTCTGACAATCCCATGGGATCAGTACAATCTGATGTATGCCTTCCCTCCGAACCCACTTCTTTCGTGGTTCCTGGGAAGGGTCAAAAAGGAAGCAAAGTTGGTCCTTTTGGTAGCCCCGGCTTGGCCCAGACGACCTTGGTATGCAGAGATCGTAAGGATAGCAGTGGTCAGGCCTTGGGTCCTCCCATTCCGGCCAGATCTGCTCACACAGGGTCCGATTTGCCACCCTGCTTTACGAAGTCTAAATTTGAAGGCTTGGCTGCTGAAACCCACATTTTAAAATGACAGTGGGCTCTCGGAGTCAGTCCTTTCCACTCTGGTCAATGCCAGAAAGCCGGCCTCCAGGCTTATTTACTACAAAATCTGGAAGGCATATATTTCCTGGTGTGAACCCAGGGGATGGCATCCTAGAAGGTATATGATTAGCAGAATCTTGACCTTTCTTCAGTCAGGCCTAGAAATGAGATTGGCTTTGAGCACTATCAAAGTCCAAATTTCGGCTTTGTCTGTATTTTTTCAGAAGCCAATTGCTTCACATTCCCTGGTCCGGGCCTTTATTCAGGGGGCACTGCAGTTGAATCCACCAGTCAAACCTCCAGTATGCCCATGGAATTTGAATTTGGTGTTGTCGGCTTTACAGGGACAACCCTTTGAGCCACTGCACCTGGCTACTTTAGCACTTTTGACTAAAAAATTAGTCTTCTTGATAGCCATATCCTTTGCTAGGAGAGTATCAGAATTGGCAGCTTTTTCTTGTAAAGAGCCATATTTAATTATTCACAAGGACAGGATTGTTATGCGTCCTAATCGTTCCTTCTTACCTAAGGTGGTTTCAGGATTCCATTTGAATGAAGATGTAATCCTACCATCCTTTTTTCCAGATCCGCAGAGGAAGAATCTTTGCACACTCTTGATGTGGTTAGAGCAGTCAGTGTGCATCTGCAGGCAACCACTCAGATACGGAAAACTGATTGTTTGTTTATTTTGCCAGATGGCCATAAGAAAGGCCAAGCAGCGTCGAAATCCACTCTTTCTAGATGGATTAGACAGGTTATTTTTCAGGCTTATGATATAAAGAGGAAGACTCCTCCTTTTCATGTGAAAGCGCACTCAACTAGGGCTGCTAGTGCTTCTTGGGCAGTGCATCACCAGGCCTCCATGGCTCAGATCTGTGAGGATGCGACTTAGTCTTCAGTCCATACATTCACCAGATTCTATCAGGTGGATCTAAGAGGGCAAGAGGATACCGCCTTCGGGCGCAGTGTACTGCAGGCTGCAGTTTAGTTCCTCTGGTCCGTTTGCAGTCTATATTTTCTGATCTTTGTCTCCCTCCCCTCAAATGAGCATTGCTTTGGGACATCCCACTATGTAATGAATACTCTGTGTCCCGTGATGTATGATCAAGAAAATAGGATTTTTAAATACAGCTTACCTGTAAAATCCTTTTCTTGAGAGTACATCACGGGACACAGAGCTCCCGCACTTCTATGGGTTTTATGTGGTTACCTATTGCTTTGCTACAAAACTGAGGTCCTCCCCATATGGGAGGGGTTATATAGAGGAGGAATTCTCCTTAATTGGGGTTATCCAGTGTCCAATCACCGATGGTGCCTATCTAACACACTATGTAATGAATACTCTGTGTCCCGTGATGTACTCTCAAGAAAAGGATTTTACAGGTAAGCTGTATTTAAAAATCCTATTATTGGGTGTTCTGAGGTTGCAAATAGGACTTGTTACTGTACTCATCTTGGGTTTAGGCCAACCTACCACTAATGCCCCTAATACTACCCTCTGGAATTTGTTCCGACTGAGAAGTCGCCCCAGTTCTCCAGGAACCCAAACCCCTCCTTTCTACACCAGCTCCTCAGCCACTTGTTTACTTCCCTTATCTCCCGCTGCCTCTCTGGTGTGGCTTGAGGTACCGGTAGTGTTTCTGAGAATACTACCTTGGAGGTCCTATTCCTCAATTTAGCTCCTAAGTCCCTAAAATAATTTTTTAGGACATCTTCCTCTGACTTTGTCATTGGTGCCAACATGGACCATGACAGCTGGTTCTTCCCCAGCTCCTCCCAGTAATCTGTCCACCAGATCTGTGATGTGCCGAACCCGAGCGCCCGGTAGACAACATACAGTTTGGCGCTTCAAGTCTTTGTGACAGATTGCCCTCTCACCAATGTCACTTATTGGGATGTTTCAGCGCAGGATCGGCCTTCCTGACTCACCCATCTACTCTTCTCTGTTGCCTGCCCGGCTTTATCTCCACCTGCCTCTGTGCTGGCCCCTGCCGGCACATGCCAGGTACGATCCCAACTCTCCTTTATGGAGAGTCTTCTCAGAGTTGACTGTTGCACAGCAGTATTCACCCTCGATCAGATGATCAAGGAACGCATACATGCCGCAAGATGTCCACAAGTCGCATCTTCATACCTGCTGGACATCGTACCCACTAATTTAACGGGGATTGGGAATTATAATCTGTCCAAATTAACTAACAACTAGCTTTCTGACACTAGTACCCAACAATACACAGGTACTCAACAATACAATACGCAGGCACTCGCAGCACTTGGGTACTCACAGCACTCGGGTACTCACAGCACTCAGGTACTCACATAAATAAGTACTCCCAATACACAGGTACTCCCAATACACAGGTACTCACAGTACACAGGTACTTACAATACATGGGTACTCTCAATAAACAGGTTCCCCCAATACACGGGTACTCTCAATACATGGGTACTCTCAATACACGGGTACTCACAATGCACAGGTACTCACAATGCACAGGTACTCACAATACACAAGTACTCACAATACACAGGTACTCACAATACTCAGGTAATCATATACACTGTCGGTCAGTTTTTATTATTTGTGTCTCTGTGTCACTCTCCACAGCCGCCCCTTGTAATCTTACACTAGCAGTCAGTAATCTTCAGTGCCTTCGCTTCTCTAATCCGTCTGTCACACTCTCTTCCTCCGGTCTGCAGTGCACTTACCCGCCGCCTCTCCCGGTCAACCTTCTACCCCCCGGATTTACTCCTGTCTCCCCTGTCCATCTGTGGGTGATAATGTCCCCAGTTATTCCCGCTTCACCGCCACCACGATGTCCTTCTCCAGCCACTGCTCTCGGTCCCCAGGTCACCCGCTGCTACTCGGTCACGGTGGGGTGGGGGGAGTCTGGTCCTCTTTTCTCACTCACTCCCTCACCACGCTGTCACAGCATCTGACAATCCTGCGCTTCCGCGCCCAAAAACTTTGCAACAGCACCACCTAGCTGCCTCCTGTGTCAGATCACTGGGTCCTGTTAAACTTATCTATGGATACCTTTTAGTTTTCCATTCACAGAACTCTGTAAATGGCTTGACCACATTCTTTTCAGATTATGGCAGCGAGCAGGGTGAGATGATTCCCAGATCCCTGTTACATTGGGGGGTGGGGGGGCGCGGGGGCCATTGGATTTGTAACATGTTACACCCTGAATATAGGTATAACATGTTGCAAAAGAAAAAGATGGACTTAGCCTTTAACGCAATGTGCTTTTTCTACTTTCACTGTCCAGTCACAAGCTATGGGAGGCACAAGACCTGTACATAGTACTTAACTGCAGTGAAATAAAACAGGCCTTCTACCCTGCCACACAGGGAGGAGTCATATGGCAGGACAATGTAAATCCCAGAGCTGTATAGACAGAAATACATATTTTTTTGACAGGTAAAACAACGTCTGTATTTAATCATATGCATATTGATAGGTTAGCTGTTTCCCAAAAATTAAGCTGGGAAAATGTATTTTTACTGTAGGATATTTGTCTTTTCAAGTAACTGAAGGCTTTTTTCTTTTGTTTGTGTGAAGTATGTGTAGGACGCTGGTTAATGTCATTTTGGACTGGGACTGCAAAAATACATGAACTTTACACAGCTGCCTGTGGCCTCTATGTTTGTTGGCTTACCATTCGAGCGGTAACTGTATTAGTTGCATGGATGCCTCAAGGACGTCGGGTGATTCTTTTGAAAGTTAAAGAATGGTCTCTTATGGTGAGTCTTTGACAGGTAACGGAAGCTTTTGTATAAACATGTAAGTAAAATTAGTGCAGTGCTGTACTATAGATTTAGTGAATATAAATACACTAAAACTATACACCATGTACAAACAATAATATTAGAAAATATATAAAGAAAATTGTTACTCATAATCGAATAACTCGTGACAAACCTATGAATGTGATCTTCTAAATATTCACCAAAGAGATCTTTGTAGTGACTCACAAAAAAATATGCTTCAATATTCACAGTGTCCATCAAAGAGAAGTATGGACACCTAGGTGGATGCAACATTAATCCGATGCTGCATCTGTCCCTCGCCAGCTCTGCAAAGAGAACTGAGCGATCAAAGACTGCTAATCGTTCAGTTCTCTCCTCCTCTCTGAGCAGAGAGACGTGACTCCTAGTGAGTGCTGGGCTGTAGACGAGGTGGGAGGTGCTGGCTCAGGCTCTCAGTGGATCGCTGAGAGGCTGAGACAGCTGCCGGTTGGGATCATTTCAGAGCCTGGATCGGCTCTGTGACATCAGCCGACAGCAGGCTCTAGGGTCACAGGAGTCCAGAACTAAGTTCACTTCTGTGATCTGCAGGAGTGTAGCCAAATAAGCTTTGGCCATACTTCTCATTTAATATTCATCAAAAAGATGCATTTTAAGTGTTCCTTAATTTGTGCCAAAACGCCAAATGTGACCCACACAAGTAATAAATATGCATTTAATGTTCTGCCTCTCCAATCTAACCACTGAAAGCGTGATACTATATTAGTTGGCCTGTATACAGAATGCATTGTTTTTTTGATATCAGGAAATACAGTGCAGCACACATACAGCTCAGTACACCACCCATACATGTCAGTAAGTGCTTAAGAACTTGTGAATGTGTGAGGAGCAATGCCTCATGGGACATGTAGTCCTGGGCAGGAAATGAGTGGTTCTAAAGGCAGATGTTTTTTTTACCTTGCTATAGGGGCACTCTATACTATACTTTGCAGTTTGCTATAGGGGCACTCTAGACTATACTTTGCAGCTTGTTATTGGGGCACTCTGAAGGCAGGAGGAGCCAGAAGTGCCGATGGGGGACCCCAGAAGAGGAGAATCAGCCCCAGTCCAGCAGAGAGACAGTCCCAATCCACCCCCCTTAACCGCCACTACAGAGCGGGACTTTGGCTGTAACACACACTGGATCAGTTCAGTGCACTAACCTTCCTCCCTGTGCAGCTGTCACAGTGTGCCGGCCATTGTTAGGAGAGAGGCTGCTATCGTCCCGAGTACAGGTTTATCTCCAGCGGCTGGCTCGGGAGGTGTCTGTCCCCTGCAGGTACTTCTCTCCTGCCTTCTTCTGCACATCCTAGTTTGCTGGCAGCGGCTCCGCTTCAGGCATGGCTGCATAATGGGAGGTGAGCGGTGGCCGCGGTCTGTGTTAGCCCTGTCCAAGCCGCGGTCTCCTGCTGTGCGGCCTGGTCATCAACAGGCTGCTCTAGTTAGGACATGCAGCCCAGTGGGCCCTTTGGCCAGTCCGGGCCTGGCAGGGTGCTCTAGGTGTGAAAGGGGTCATTCTACCTTTGTTCAGCATCACTCATATTGTGTAAGACCCCTTTTACACTGAGGCATTTTACAGGCGTTTTTGTGCTACAAATAGCGCCTGTAAAGCGTCTGTAAACTGCCTCTTCTGCAGCCCCAGTGTGAAAGCCCAAGTGCTTTCACACTGGGGCAGTGCGCTTGCAGGACAGGAAAAAAAGTCCTGCAAGCAGCATCTTTGGGGTGGCCTGCCCATTGAAATGAATGGGTGCCGCTTTCAAATCGCTTCGAAAGCAGCGCTAAGCGGGTGCTTTTATCCCCTTTTGGGGGGTTAAGTGCCGACACTATAACAGCAGTAAAGTGCCACTAAAACTAGCAGTGCTTTACCGCTAACGTCCCCACTGCCTCAGTGTGAAAGGGGTCTCTAAGAGAGACTGACCAAAGCATGCTTTCATAGTGAATAGTTTAAAACATTGGCAGGCAGTATACAAAAAAAACAAATAAATAAACATTGGCAGGCAGGATACAAAAAAAATAAACCTTGGCAGGCTGGCTCTTTCATGACATCAGGCAGAAGGGTTCTTCTCCAGCTCCTCCCCCTTCATGGTCACATGACCTGACCTCTTCATTTCCTCTGTCCAGAGCTGAATAGGAGGTTGGCCGGACGAGCCGACCGTTGTGAGCGGCGCTGGCACAAGGAGCAGCCAATCTGCCTTGAGAGTGGGGACCATGCCAGAGAGATATGCGGCCCTCTCCGTGGATTCGGCCGCAGAGCTGGCCGCAAAGAGGCCGGCGGTGGGTGTGCAGGGCCGGCACAAGCAGCTGAGAGTCAGGAGACGTGACATGCGACCCGGCCCACCGGGCCCATGCCCAGTGTGCCCTATGGCCAGTTCAGGTCTGCATGCGACTATGTGTCCAAAGTTGCATGACAAGTCACAGCCCATTGATTTTAATGGTACCCATTCTCATCTATGCAACTTTGAAAAGGTACCTGCAATGCTTTCATGCGACCTTGATCCAGAGAGTGTAAAGTTAGATCAAAGCTGCACTTAAAGTCACACTCTAAATCGTGCAACTTTGGGGTCGCAATAGTGGGAACGTAGACTAAGGTTCCGTTTCCACTAGTATGACTTATCATGCGACTTTGGACACATAAACTCGCATGAGAAGTCACAGCCCATTGATTTCAATGGCACCCGTTCCCATCTATGCAACTTTGAAAATCAGTACCTTTGAAAAGCTACCTGCAATGCTTTGATGCGACTTTGATCCAGAGAGCGTAACGTTGGATGAAAGCTGCACTCAAATTTGCATCAATGTCATACTCCAAAGTTGCCTTCTAGCCCTAGGCTATGTTTCCACTAATGCAGCTCCAAAGACATGTGACTTTGAGTGCAGCTTTGATCCAATTTACACTCTGGATCAAAGTTGCATCAAAGCAGCCATTGAAATCAATGGGTTGTGACTTGTCATGCGACTTGTGTCCAAAGTCGCATGACAAGTTGCACTAGTGCAAACTGAGCCTTTAACTCATTACTCACATGTAGCTCCCTCAGCTGGGCATGTGCCACACCATGCACACAGTGCCATGCAGATACAACCACATGGTTGAACACTGTAGAAAATCTGCAGCATGTTGCATTGTAATCTAGCTTACAGTTTCTAACAAACATAACATACTGCCAAAGCCTCTCACTCTCTCCTGATCTCTTTCTCTTGATCTAGCTCTCCCGATCTCTTTCTCTCTCTCTCGATCCCTCAAAACTGCTATCCAAAACGAGGCTATGAAGACTGGAGGAGATCGGAGAAGGGGGGGGGCTGGGCAGGTCTAGGCATGTCTGTCTAAAAAGTAGAGAGGGGCGGGGGCATGTAGAAGAAAAGGGCAATGTTTTTAGGAAGTGAGAGGCCCCCATGCAAAATTCAGAAATAAGGAAGTAAGGTTGTCCCTGAAGAACAGGAAGAAGCTGATTGTCTGGCTTTGATTAGACTTTCTAAGCTTGGCAATCAGTTATACAGAAAATGAATAATGTCAAAGATAAATATATTTTACATATAATTAAGAGAAAACTTTACATATTAACTAAATTATACACCACACTTTTTTGTAAGGTTATTTTCTGATTAATCGAAACAATAATTGGACAACTAATCGATTATGAAAATCTTTTATTTTTTTGCACTATAAATAATTAAATAAAAAACATTTTTGTAAAAAAATGCATTTTTTAATTTTTCTTCATAAATTATGGCCAAAAGTTATACTGCTACATTTCTTTGGTAAAAAAAAATAACCCAAATCCGTGTATATTATTTGGTCTTTGTGAAGGTTATAGAGTCTACAAGCTATGGTGCCAACGATTGAAAACTGATCACACCTGATGTATCAGGCCTATCTCATTTCTTGGGACACTAACAAGCCAGGACAGTACAAAATACCCCCCAAATTAACCCTTTTTGGAAAGTAAAAATCCCAAGGTATTTAGTAAGAGGCATGGTGAGTTTTTTGAAGTTGTAGTTTTTTGCCACAATTCTTTGCAAAAGGAAGATTTTTTTTTTTTTACAAAATTGTCATATTAGCAGGTGTTTTCTTTCACATGGCATATGCATACTTGCAACTACACCCCAAAACACATTCCGCTACTCCTCCTGAGTATGGTGATACCACGTGTGAGACTTTTTCACAGCTGGTCGCATAGAGAGGCCCTATATGCAGGGAGCATTGTCAGGTGTTTTAGGGACATAAATAACACATCTAATTTATTGACTACCTATTACATTTTTGAAAGCCCTGGAGCATCGGGACAATGGAAACACCCACAAAATGATCCCATTTTAGAAAGCAAACACCGTAACACATAATCTAGGATGCATAATGAGTCTTTTGAACATGTCATTTTTTCCCACAAGTTTTTGGAAAATGTGGAAAGAAACTGAAAATGCATTTTTTTTTTTTTTTTACACAAAGTTATAAATTAATAAGATATTTCTATATTATTTCTTTTTATTGTTTTTCATATTGCAAAACTTAAAAACATACAGCGTCATGAGTTATCATATAATATTGCAAATTGCAAAAACATTATTATTGTTCTATGTCCCCTCACCCTCCCTCCAACCCCGCCTAATCCCACCCCCCAACACACATCTCTCAATCATTATCTATGCCTGTCATCATGTCTGTTGTCTATCTGTATAACCGAAGAGAAAGAGGAGATCCTCACCACGGACAGATGGAAGATATATGGAAGAAACCACAGGATAGGGAGAAAAGAGAGAAAAAGAGAAAAGGCGGAGACGGGGGCCTGACGGCAGGCGGGAGAAAATTCTCCTCAGCTCGCCGACATCCCATTTCCTGAAGCCAAGGTCTCCACATCTTGTCAAACTTTCTGAGGTTGCCCTGTCTAATATACAACACTCTCACTCCAAACCATACAATTAATAGTTTCAATCCAATTCTCCATCGCCGGGGGGGGGGTCTGAGCCTGCCATTTCTGTGCAGTTCATTTTCTCGCTTGGAACAGACATCTCAACACTGCTTTGGTAGTACTGGGCAGGACTCTATCTTCCTCCAAGCACCCTAATAGGCATGTCTTGGCCTCAGGTTCTAATGAGCTCCTAAAGGTTTTATTTATCCTAGTAATTATCTCCCCCCAGTATCTTAAGAGCTTTGGACACTTCCATACCATATGAATAAGGTCTCTTGTCGCCTTGCACCTGGGGCACTCATCATTTTGTTTCCATCCAAGTTCAAACATTTTTTGGGAGGTATAGTAGACTCTATGGATTAGAAACAGATGGGAAAGGTTCTGCAAAGGGGAGATCGAGACCAGGGCTCCTTGTTTAAGATCTTGTCCCATTGTGCCATAGTTATTGTCCCTACGTCTCTTTCCCACCCCTCTCTACTCTTAAGAGGACCCACTCCGCTTATAATTCTCTCTCCCAGACTAGCATACATCTTAGAAATTAGACATTTAGTAGAGGCTGAATTGGTGATTTTCAGGAGTACGGGGATCTGGGTCCACTCTATAATTTGAGACCTGAACTGTGCTTGAATGGCATGTCTAATCTGCAAGTATTTATAGAACGCCTTGTCTGATATATTAAATTTCCCTCTTAGATCTAAAAAAAGACTTCATAAGGTTGCCCTCGTATAACTGAATCAGGCGGCTAATACCTCGCCTTTCCCGTTCCCAGGGTCTCTCTATACCCCTTATTTCAGCCAAGTTTTTGTTATGCCATAAAGGGGTATATTCTGTTAGTGCCTTTGTTACCTGCCACACTTTACTAACTGATTTTATCGTTGGGCATCTATGAGTGAAAGAGTCTGCCTCTAGTGCCTCCACTAGTATATTTTGTGGGATCCCCTTTATCATCATTCTATTATTAGAATTCCTGCCACCTAGGGTTCCACAGCCCACTAGGTGTTGCAGCTGAGATGACAAAAAATATAGTCTCGGGTGCGGGATCGCCATACCACCATCTTTAATCGGTAATTGCAATGTTTGCAAAGTAATCCTAGATTGGCCCTTTTTCCAAATTAATTCCCTAAAATGGAATTCTATTTTCTTAAACCGCTTTTGACCTATCCAGGTCAGAGAATTGTGAAGCGTGTACAATATCTGCGGTAGCCATATCATCTTTATTAAATTACAGCGCCCTGCAACAGATAGGGGGAAGCGGCACAAAGTGTCTCCCTTTTGTTTTAATTTCAATAACAATGGGGCTAAGGTATTATTAACATACTGGTTTATATCACTCGTAATCCAAAAACCCTGGTATTTCAACTTGGCCACTACTTTCAGGTGGGGAATTCCCGGTGGTATCTGATGGCCAAATAGGTCGATCGGTAACAGAGCCGACTTATCCCAATTGATGACCAGACCAGAAAGGCACCGAACTCGCCCACCATTTGTATCACTGGGATTAGCAAGGTTTCAACGTCCCCAAGAAAAAACAGGACGTCATCTGCGAACAGTGCTATCCTGTCTTCTTTTAGCTGGCGCCGGAACCCCTGTATGTCTGACCTTGATCTAGTCATGATTGCTAGGGTTCCATTGCAAGGGCGAACAACTGGAGCACCTCCGAATATTTGTTGTTAATTTTAATTTTTGCTCTTGGTTCATTATATACAGTAGTAGCTTCACCCAACTAATAAAGGAGGGGCCAAGCCCAAATCGAAATAGCACCTTCCATAGGTAGTCCCATTCTAGACTGTCAAAGGCCTTGGCAGCATCCAAGGCCAAAATGGCCTTAGGACCTAAGTTATCAGTGGGATTCTGCATGTTTAAGAAGACTCTTCTAATGTTAATGCTTGTTGATCTATTGAGAATGAAACCTGACTGGTCCGGATGTATCAACCCTTGAATACATCTATTTAAACGGGTTGCTAAAACTTTCGCCAAGATTTTTACGTCAGTGCATAGTAATGAGATCGGGTGATAGGAGGAGACATCCAGTTGGTCTTTCCCCTCCTTGTGTATTACGATAATAGTGGTTTCTGACATTGAAGTAGGAAGTCTCCCATTAACTAGTGCCCATCTTAATGTTTCCAACAGTTCTGGGAGAAGTACCTCGCCATATCTTTTATATATTTCTACCGGGGGCCCGTCTGGGCCCGGTGATTTTTGGCTGGACATCCCAGCCACTGCCCGTTTTAATTCCTCTAAAGTCACTGGTGCCTCCAAATCTGTTCTATCCTGCTCTGACAAGGACGGGATTGATATCCCCTGGAGAAAATCGTCCGTTATTTCACTCCCTTCACTCCTGTTAGATTTATACAAAGACTTGTAATAATTACTTAATACCTGCATTATCTCTATCGCGTTGATAGTGATGTCCCCGCTTGGAGTCCTAATCGCCGAGACGGTAGAGGGGGGAGTATTAGATTTGATCAGGAGGGACAGCATGCGGCAAACTCTTTCCCCCTCCCCAAAATGGCACTGCCTCTGAAATATATGTCTATTCTCCGTCCTCCTGGTAATAGCCATTTTTTACACTTGTTATACACTTGTTGCTTATCTAACCATTCCCTCTGCCTATCTAGGGTTGGATCTTCGACATATCGCTTCTCTGCCAGTGTCACCTCTTTCCTAATATCCCCTTCCCACTCTCTGGATTTCCCCTTGGTTCTTGCCACCTGTTGCATCAGAAGGCCTCTGAGATAGGCCTTCAAGGAGTCCCAAACCACATCCAGCAATGCCGTACCTGTGTTAATTTGTACATAGTAATTTAGACTACCACTTTAGACAACACTTCTCCAGAATTGCCAATCAATTCCAGCCAACAAGTGCTTATTTTCCATTCTCTAGGATGGGTCCCTAGCATTTATTGTCAGCACAAGCGGGGCGTGATCTGAGACTCCTCTTGGACCATACTCTATACTACTTATTGTTGATATTGCCTCCCAATTACCTAGGGCCAAATTGATTCTAGAGAGAGTGAGATAGGAACTTGAGAAGCATGAAAACTGTCTTTCTTGCAGGTAGCGTATTCACCATATGTCGCTCAATCCCATTTCCACTAGGAATCGGGATAGCCGACTCTTGTATGCTGTATTGGACCTATGACCCGACGGGAATCTGTCTAGGCTCACGTTGAGTACTTTGTTGAAGTCACCCACCGCTATTATCGGGGTTCCTGCTTTATCCAGCACAAACTCCAATAACTTATGTAGAACCTCTTGCTTGAATGGGGGGGATTGCCAACACAAATAATTTGTTTTCAATCGAGCAAAGTAGAAAAATATATCGGCCCTGTTCATCAATACAATTTCCATGCAGGAGAACGCCACTCCTCTCCCAACCCGGATACTTACAACCCTTGAGTAGGAGGAATAGACCGAATGGTATTGGGCTTGGAACTTCTGACTACACAATTGTATCGCTGTATCATCAGTCAGATGCGTCTCCTGCAGGCAAAGTAGTCCTGGCCCAATCCCCTCTAATGCCGATAGAATCGTCGCTCTCTTAATTGGATCCCCTAGGCCCCGGACATTCCATGAGGTTATGCCGACGCTCCTTTCTTGCATGGTGAAATAAATAAAAATAAATCAACATTCAAAAGCAGCACAAAATTAAGTGAAAAGGTGATCAACCTAGCAATCACACTCACATCTCTTGAACTCAAGTGGCTTTTCCAATCTGTGTATTTCTCCCTCTCTCCATAACCTTCCCCTCTCGCAATTTGTGCCTTGCAAAATACTAATGTTAGTGATGTGTGTTTCTTGACCCTCACCCTTCTCCCCTCCCCATCACCCAAACTCACCCCCCCCCCACCAATACCCCCTCACCCTGCCCATCAGGGTCTACCCTAAGGGCTTCACCTGTGACCTTGTCATACCACTCCCATCTTGCCCTCCACATATTCCAAACCTGTAACTTTAATACGGTAACTTTAATAATGTAAAGCATAACCATGGGAGTCCCTTACACTCTCTCTTACTCCCCTGCTTACAAACATGCACCCAAAAAGTGTCTCCCCTCCTCCACTCCCTCCAATCTAGAAAGAAAATATTGTCAAAAGAAATATGTCAAAAGAAAAAAATAAATAAAAGGGAGGGGGGAGGGAGAGAGAGAGGGTCCTGCAAACCCAAAAAGGCTTAACAAACCTCAACCAGATCACCCCCCTCCCTCCCCCAACAAACAAAATAGTTCCATGCTCTGTCTTCTACCGGTCCTTCTTATTTTCTTCCAGCCACTGCTCCACTTCAGGAGGTGAGCCAAAGAACAAAGTTCCACACAATGCTGTCACCCGCAAGCGAACTGGGTACAGCAGAGCATATGCAAGCTCATATTTCTGCAAAATTTGCTTGATTGGTATGAATTCCACCCTACGCTTCTGGAGCTCCGGTGAGAAGTCTGGGTACAGCAAGCTCCTAACCCTACTGTACATAATGACCCCCATCTCTCTGGCCTTCCATAGTAGGATCACCTTGTCGTTGTAATTAACAAGTTTCAGGAGCAGTGGCCTGGTATATTTGCCCGACTGGCGGGCCCTGAGGGGAACTCGGTGGGCTCTTTCAATCGCGAATAGTGCTGTAAAAGTAGTGGCCCCAAAAGTTTCCCTGAACCACCCCTCAAGGAAAGCTATGGGATCGGGACCTCGCTCCTCTCTGGTAGGCCTATCACTCTCACATTATTTCTACGGTTTCTGTTTTCCATTTTGTCGAGTTTAATGGCCTGTGCGGCCATTTGTTCCTGTAGCCCCTTGATTTCTTGCTTTAGTGGGAATAAATTGTCCTCAACTGTACTTAGTCTCTCTTCTAAGGCAGTAGTCCTCTCTACAGTCTTACCCAATACCTGACTCATTGAGAGTAATTCATCTTTAATACTTTTTATCTGACTATCGAGTCAATTGAGTCTTTGCAGTCGTTAACGGCAGAGAGAACATCCCTCAATGTCGGCTCCTCGCTCTCAAAAATGGTACTGGTCATAATGGCCGCCCCAGCCACCACAGGTTTTGTTGATACTGGTCCCATTTTTCCTCCCCCTGTCCCCTTGGTACTCGCGGTTTTATTGCTGGATGGGGTAGTAGGGTTTGAGGATGTCTGGCTATGTCCTTGACTCCTTCTATCTGGTGTGGACCCCGCCTGAGTTTTGGCTTGTGCCACTGTCTGCTGATGACCCCCCCCCCCTTTTAGCGGGCGACAGGGAAACTGGGCAAAACGTTCCAATTTAGTTGCAGCGACTGCTGCTGCCGCCTGCTTCCCCTTCTTTTCTTTTGCGGAGCGTGTCATTTGTGTCCCTTCCTGGGGTGGCTGCTCATCAGCTGATCGTTTTCTAGACATGCCAAAAAGCTTCAGCAACAATTCAATGGTTAAATTAGCCAAGGATTATTGCAGGCTATTAATGCAGGCTATTATGTAGGCTATTAATGCAGAGAGAGGGGGTTTGAATCTCCAGGGGGGCTTCCCCTTCCCCCGCAGTGCACTCACCGCTTACACCTCCCTCACCTCTCTCGCCATACCATCCGAACAGTCCAGTGACGTATTAGCAGGTCCCTCACGGGATCACGGTTGGGAAACAGGCAGCTCCGCTCGCTACTATAAGATAATTCTAACACATATATACGCATATACAGTGGGGACAAAGTATTCAGACCCCCTCAAATTTTTCACACTTTGTTATATTGCAGCCATTTGCTAAAATCATTTGTTAATGTTTTGTCCTCATTGATGTACACACAGCACCCCATATTGACAGAAAAACACAGAATTGTTGACATTTTTGCAGCACACTGTGATGGCTCTGATGTGGCACGGATGAGCAGTGATGTGGCACGGATGAGCAGTGATGTGGCATGGATGAGCACCGATGTGGCACGGGCGAGGACTGAAGTGGCACGGGCGAGGACTGAAGTGGCATTGATGGACATTGATGAGCATGGATGTGCATTGATGTGGCATGGATGGGCACGTATGAGCGCAGATGTGACATGAATAAAGCACAGATGTGGCATGGCTGAGGCATGAATGAGGCACAGATCAGCAGCATGGGCAGTCCAGATCCAGCCCGCTTACACTGCTGCACTGGCTCCCTCCTCTCCTCACACGATGTATCGATTGGTGTGAGGAGAGAGCTGAACCGGACATGATGCCGGTTTGTTGACAAGTGATCGCTTTGTCATTGGACACAGGCTTTTATGCTTAGATAAATGGTAGCCGAACCTTGCAAAGAAGACTCAAGATCCTGCAAGGTTTTGCCTGTAACGTGGCCTCTGGGCGCTGGGCCCTGCGGAGTGGAAATCCTGGACACTACAGCACTAAGGCATTTCCTGCAGGGTGCTGTACAGGTCCAAGGGAGTGGACCTTAAACATGAAAGGGTACCCAGTCCTTGAAGGTCCAAGTGACAGGAACTGCCATGAAGGGTGAAGATTGGGCCCTTCATTTCTAAGTGGCCCTGCGCCTGGACGGGTAAGTGAAATCCCTCTAATTATTGTGGGGTGTCCCAGTGATTGTAACAATCAGTCAAGCTAGCTAAAGGCTGGACACCTGTGACCATACAGGGGAGTTCTGGGCTAGCTGTGGGTGTTTTCAGGGCGCACGTGCGTTTGCAAAAGGGCCGCTGAGCTCAGCAGGTTGTTTGGCGGCCATGGCGCACGCGGCTTCACCGCACATGCGCCGTAGCCTTTATCTGAGCGCATGAAGATTTGCGTCGTACACAAATACAGTCACACCCGCTCGCCAAGACCGTGCACATGCGTGCGCACGCACTGAACATTCCGGCACACACCCAGCTTATTTAAGCTGTATAGGCCAAGCATGTGGTGCTTCCAGAAGGCAGCTGTGGGACACAGAGCAGGCTCTGAACAGACACTTGCAATGGCTCATTTTTTCTTACCCGGGTCACGTGAGTCACCAGGTGTTACTTGGCAGGCTAAAGGTGCTTAGCAGAATTATTGCATAGGGGCTTGGTGAGCCCTATTAAGCGGTCTCCCTTCTGAGGGGGTTTTAATACTACACCCAAGTACTCTTTGTTTGCGGTTATTAAATGTCTTCCAAAAAGAGGAGTGGGACAAACACCACATGTCGTCAGTAGTTCCTGATGAACCTAGTCGTATCCCTAGTGTTGTATCCCCTGAAGAACCAGAGGCTCCCGGGCAATCTGAGCCACTGTGCCTATCTGGTATTGTGCCTACAGTCAACGCTTTTGCATCACCCTCTATCACTAAGGATGAACTGTCCTCAGCCCTAGCCGGGTTAGAGCACAGGATTGCTGGCATGATTGCCCCCATCCCGCAGGGTGGCAGAAAGCGTGACAGATCTCCCTCCCCGGAGTCTCCTAGTCTGGAGCAGGAATGGGTTGAGGATGGGGAAGGGCTTAAAGCTCAGGATTCAGTGGAGTGCTCAGCAGATGAGTCTGCTTCCACGCAATCTGGACAAGAAGATATCTAGTCGATGTCTGCCTCTCAGTTACGGAGGCTTTTCTGCCTTTAAGTTACCTCTTTCAGAGGTGACTGAGCCACCCTGGTCCTCTTTGGGATCTCTGAGGCCTTTTCAGGTTGCACAGACCGTTGGAACAGGCGGTGTATGCTGATTGGGAACATCCTGATAGGACTTTTTAGCCTCCTAAAAAGTTTTCCCTTTTATATCCCATGGATGAAAAGTTTGTTAAAAAATGGAGCATGCCAGTCGTAGACGCAGAAGTCTCCTCCAGTACTTAACTTGTCCGGTAGATAACGCACAGGGCTTGAAAGACCCTGTTGACAAGAAATTGGAATTATTATTAAAGGCTTCCTTTTCTTTGGCCAGTTCAGCTATTCAGTCAGCTCTTGCAGCAATTGGCATTTGCCAGTCCGTAAAGGATCAGGTCAAATGGCCTGATAGGCCCAACCAGGATGATGATCTGCCTGAAAGTAAGACAGATATTCCTCAAGCGCTGTGTTTTGCTGTTGATGCTTTCAAAGATTCCATACAGCAGGTTTCTTGTCTGGCTCTGTTGTCTGTACATATGCGCAGACTTTTATGGCTTAAAAACTGGTCAGCTTCCTTGTAAAAAGTTTTTGGCAGGTTTCCCATTTCATGGGGAACGTTTATTCGGTGATCACTTAGACAAATATATCCAAAAGTTTTTCGGAGGGAAGAGTTCTCTACTTCCTGTGAAGAAAAGCACAAGATGTCCCTCATTAAAAAACCCAGGGACTGCTTCCTCAAATGTTTCAGCGTCAGGGTGGTTCCGCCGCCAACAGGGCGCTAGGGCCAGGGGCAAGCAACAAGGCCAGGGCCAGAAAAGGCCCTGGGTCCAAAATTCTTCTAAACCCAGCAACAAGCCCTCCTTTTGAGGGGACGCTCCCAATCCATCGGGTGGGGGGAAGGCTGCTGCACTTTGTGGACATTTGGAAAACAACAATTCAGGACGAGGGGGTAACCTCTAATATCTTGCGGTTACAAACTGAAGTTACAGGGGGTTCCCCCTCAAAGGTTTCTAAGATCCAGCTTTCCCTCAGATCCTCCAAAAAGAAATGTATTGCTTCAGGCACTACATCATCTAGTGCATCAAGGAGTGATTGTAGAGGTTCCTGTATTCGAAAGGGGCACAGGGATTTACTCAAACCTCTTTATGGTTCAGAAACCAAACGGGGGCACAAGGCCCATTTTGGACCTAAGGTCCCTGAACAAGTATTTATTGATACAGTCCTTTCAGATGGAGTCTGCGCTCAGTAGTGACCTCACTCCAGAGCGGAGACTTTTTAGCCTCCATCGATATAAAGGACGCGTACTTGCACGTACCTATCTTTCAGCCTCATCAGAGGTTACTACGTTTTGCGGTAGAGGAACATCATTTTCAGTTTGTGGCTCTACCCTTCGGGCTTGCTACAGCTCTCCCCGGGTGTTCACAAAGGTCCTAGCACCAGTACTGGGTCTTTTAAGGGCCCGAGGGATCCTGGTGCTCGGGTATCACTCAGTACAAGCTCTAGAACAGAGCATAATATACACAGTGCGGTATTTGGAAAGCTTAGGCTGGATGATAAATACCGAAGTCAGCCTTGAGACCAGCTCAGAGTCTAAAGGTATTTAGGTCTGATCCTAACACGGTCCAAGCAAGAGTATTTTTGCCACCCGTAAGGATCTGTGTCCTGAAGAATCAGGTGCATCAGATAAGGGGCATCAGACAATCCTCCATTCGGCTCTGTATGAGTCTTCTAGGGAGGATGGTATCCTCTTTCAAGTGCCCTATGCCCAGTTCCATTCCAGGCCCTTACAACAAGACATCTTGTTGGCTTGGAACAGAGGAAGAAAAGCCCTGGATTATTCAATGTGCTTATCTCCTCAGGCATGCTTAAGCCTAAACTGGTGGTTACAGGATCAGAACCTGTGAAAGGGAAAATCCTTTCCCCCGGTAACTTGGAGAGTACTGACTGCAGATGCCAGTCTCTCAGGCTGGGGAGCGACCCTAGACTGGCTCAAAGCTCAGGGGAAATGGTCAGGGACAGAGCAGACTCTGCCCATCAACATCCTAGAATTACAGGCAGTACGCCGGGCCCTGCGGTCCTGGACGGTGAAGCTTCAGGACTGCCCCATCAGGGTTCAGTCCGACAATGCCACGGCAGTGGCCTGTATATACCACCAAGTCGGTACCAGGAGAAGTTCAGCTCTGAAGGAGGTGAACTACATACTAGCCTAGGCAGAGGGGCATGTGCCAATTATATCGGCAGTCCATATCCCGGGAGTAGAGAACTGGAAGGCAGATTATCTCAGCCGCAAGCAGATCTGCCCACGGGAATGGTCCCTACACCAAGAGATGTTCCAGGAAATTTTCCAACGTTGGGGATGGCAAAGGGTTGACCTACTGGCATCCAGGTTCAACAACAAGCTACAGCAGTTTGTGTCTCGAACAAGAGATCCTCTGGCAATTGGAGCAGATGCTTTGTTTATGCTTTCCCTCTGATCCCTCTCCTTCCACATTTGTTGCGCAGGATTCTGAGAGAGGGGTTTCCAGTCATTCTGGTGGCACCAGCCTGGCCCAGAAGGCCCTGGTTCCCGGAGACTGTGAGACCGACAATAGATGGGTCATGGACGCTTCCACGTCATCCCAATCTACTGTCTCAAGTTCCTATATTCCGACCCAATTTACAGTCTCTAAATTTGACGGCATGGCTATTGAAGCCAGGGTGTTAAAGGACGGTGGCATCTTGGGACCAGTGGTGTCTACTCTAGTGAATGCTAGAAAAGCTGTCACTAGGAAGAATTATCATAAGGTCTGAAAGACTTATATTGCTTGGTGTGAAGCCAGAAAATGACTTCCTTGGAAATATGTGATTTTGAGAATTCTCTTTTCTACAGTCAGCTGTGGACATCAAATTGGCTTTGAGTACAGTCAGAGGTCAAGGTTTAGCCCTATCAGTATTTTTCCAAAGGCCTTTAGCCTCCCATTCAATGATCCAAACCTTTATGCAAGAGGCAACTTGCTTGCTTCCCCCCATTAGGTCACCTATGTGTCCTTGGGACTTGAACATGGTGCTGTCTGTGTTACAGAAACAACAATTTGAACCTATTAAGGAAATTCCAGTAGACTTGCTCTCACGCAAGCTAGCCTTCCTGATGGCTATCACCTCGGCTAGAAGGGTGTCGGAGTTGGCGGCCCTTCCGTGCAGGGAACCGTACTTGATCCTTCACCATGACAGAGTCGTCTTATGACCTGTTCCATCCTTTTTGCCAAAGGTGGTGTCGGCCCTTCATTTAAATCAGGACATTATTTTGCCTTCTTTTTTCTCTCAGCCTCGTTCGACAGAAGAGAGACCACTGCATTCTTTGGACGTTGTCCGGGCAGTCAAGGTTTATTTGTCTAGATCTGCGGAGATCAGAAAATCAGACTCTTTTTTTTGTTTTACCAAAAGGACCCAAGAAGGGGCAGGCAGCTTCCAAAGCTTCCATTGCCAATTGGGTCCATCAATTGGTCATTCAGGCCTACTGTCTGAAACGTAAAGCTCCTCCCTTTAGGGTGAGAGCTCATTCTACCAGGGGTGTAGGAACCTCCTGGGCCATCATGTATCTGTGGCTCAGATTTGTAAGGCTGCTGTCTTCAGTGCATACGTTCACAAAATGTTATTAATTTTATTAAGTGGATGTTCGAGCAGCCGAGGATTCGGCTTTTGGCCACAGTGTACTGCGGGCTGCCTTATAAGTTCTGATGGCTATTGTTTGGCAGGGTGTCTCCCTCCCCTCAAGGCTATTGCTCTGGGATGTCCCAGCAGGTAATGAATATTGGCCTGACTCTGTGTCCCATGATGTATGAAAAAGAAAATAGGATTTTTACGTCATACTTACCTGTAAAATCTTTTTCTTTGAGTACATCATCGGACACATAGATCCCTCCCCTCTTTTTTGAGGATTTAGTGCTTGCTACAAAACGAAAGTACTTCCTGTATGGGAGGGGTTATATAGGGGATCACTTCCTGTCTGAAGACCATTGGTCTACCAGTGTCCATTCACCTAATGATGAAGTATAACTTAGTAGGTAATGAATATTAGCCTGACTCTGTGTCCCATGATGTACTCAAAAGGATTTTACAGGTAAGTATGAAATAAAAATTCTGTTTTTTGCACCTATTCGCTGAGAAAGGATAGCTACCACGGCAGAATCTGAAGCATCCACTTCCACAACAAACGCCAGTTCAGGATAAGGACGTACCAATACAGACGTTAAGAGTCTTTTGCTTGATAAAGGCAGCCGGTGCCTCAGGTGACCACACAAAGGGCATTCCTTTCTGCATAATAGGTGCTATCACCTTAGAGAAATTTCTTATGAATGTTCTGTCGACATTTGCAAATCCATCAAATCGTATTTCCTTAAGGTTTCAAGGGGCAGACCAATCCACCACCTCTTTGATCTCATCAGGATCCATGTTCCACTCCCTTTAGGAGAAATGATTTATCCCAAGAGATGGATCTCCAATTTGGTGTAAAGTCAGTTCTTCCTTAGTCTTTTAAAGACAATGGAAACATGCTTGGGATTCTCCTCCAGATTATCAGAAAAGATAAGCATATCTTACAAGTATGCACTATCAAACTGGTCCAACAAATACTGCAGGACATTGATAAAATGTTGAAAAGTTGTGGGAACATTGCAAAGCTCAAAAGGCATGACCAAAAGCTTGAAATGTTCATATCTAGTTTTAAATGCAGTCTTCCAGTTGTCGATAAAGAGAGTCCTTCTCGCTCTTCGGATGGTAAAGTGAAAAATAAGTAAAAACTCAAAAATATTAAATGGTAAAAGTGTAAAGGTTACATATAAATATACAAATTATATTGCAGCAAAATGGGGGTGTTCACACCAACACTTAATAAGGTAGATATTGTAACAGAATTTTGCGCAATATTCTAGTGAATGGGGGAAATGGATTAAATAAAGTGCATCAAAGTGGACACCATATACATCTAAAAATGTTGGAAAAAATATTTCATAATAATGAATGGTGATTAATAATAATTATAATAGTGGCATATACTGCCTACACTGCAAGGACCAATTGTCTCTAAACTACAGTTGTTGCTGCAGCCACTAGCACCTGATTAATACTACAATGTGTGCAAATCGTGCAATAGAAAGAATAATGTAAAAAAACAACCACAATATAGTGAAAGAGATGAACTAAAATAAATGATGCACACTTGTGCTAAAAACACAGTGAACAAAGCTTTCAATATGATAAAGTCCACTGAAAAAATGTGACAAAAAAATATATAAATAAAAAAATTAAATATAAAAAATAAAAAATAAAAATAGGAGAGTCTCTTAAATAAGGAATATGGTGGATAAAGACCCTCTGATCAATAACTGGCTGATGTTCAATATAGTGTGATGACCTAGTGATCCGTCTGGTGTGTGTGGTCTCACAAAACTCTCACCTTCAAACTTTGGTAAAAAGGCATTAAGGGGTTGTAGATCGGATGTTGTGATTTCTGATAAAAGCGCTATCAATGCGGTCCATACATCTTTCCCTTGTAATCCTCCATCTCTACTCCTCCAAAACTCCAATCTTGTCACCTCGGTGGTAGGGGAGAACAAGTGGGGGGGGGGGGAAGGCTCCACTAATTTGATAACGTTTAAAAAGGGGGGGGGGGAATATTAGGTGTCTAGGTAGTGCTCTTACATTGTGAACGATAAAAATAGGCAAAGTAGTAAAAATGACAGTCTGGCGTTCTCAGCGCCCTCTCACTTGTATTCCTGCTGTGTGTGTCGCTCCGGCCAATCCCTACGCGTTACGACACCGTCACGTGTCTTCATCTGGGGGCCCAGCAGGAATACAAGTGAGAGGGCGCTGAGAACGCCAAACTGTCATTTTTACTACTTTGCCTATTTTTATCGTTCACAGTGTAAGAGCACTACCTAGACACCTAATAAATATCCCCCCCCCCCTTTTTTTTAAACGTTATCAAACTAGTGGAGCCTCCCCCCCCCCACTTGTTCTCCCCTACCACCAAGGTGACAAGATTGGAGTTTTGGAGGAGTAGAGATGGAGGATTACAAGGGAAAGATGTATGGACCGCATTGATAACGCTTTTATCAGAAATCACAACATCCGATCTACAACCCCTTAATGCCATTTTACCACAGTTTGAAGGTGGGAGTTTTGTGAGACCACACACACCAGACACCACCAGAAGGGTCACTAGGTCATCACACTATATTGAACATCAGCCAGTTATTGATCAGAGGGTCTTTATCCACCATATTCCTAATTTAAGAGACTCTCCTATTTTTATTTTTTATTTTATTTAATTTTTTTATTTATATATTTTTTTGTCACATTTTTTCAGTGGACTTTATCATATTGAAAGCTTTTTTCACTGTGTTTTTAGCACAAGTGTGCATCATTTATTTTAGTTAATCTCTTTCACTATATTGTGATTGTGTTACATTATTCTTTCTATTGCACGATTTGCACACATTGTAGTATTAATCAGGTGCTAGTGGCTGCAGCAACAACTGTAGTTTAGAGACAATTGGTCCTTGCAGTGTAGGCAGTATATGCCACTATTATAATTATTATTAATCACCATTCATTATTATGAAATATTTTTTCCAACATTTTTTCATTATTTTTAGATGTATATGGTGTCCACTTTGATGCACTTTATTTAATCCATTTCCCCCATTCACTAGAATATTGCGTGAAATTCTGTTACATTATCAGTCTTCCAGTTGTGAACAAGGTTTTGTCCTCCCCGTAAGTCTAGTGTGGTAAACACTTTTGCAGAGCGGAAAAAGTCAAGGCATGGCGGCTGAAGTAGATCAAATGGCGGAGTCATCAATGCTGCTCTCTGAAGCCAGTGCTTTAACAGCGGAGGAGCCATCTTTGAAAAAAAGTATTATTTGCAGTAAATTCCTGTAAATCTACTACGCTTGAGATGTCCGATCAATTAAAGTGTATAAGAGAAGAAATAGTTTAAGACATGATGCACAAAAAACACGGGAAAGAACTTCAGCCCTGGAGGGGAGGATTAGTTTGATGGAAGCCCACTAAAGCAAGAAATGAAAATAATTAGTGAAAAAGTCAACATATTTACTTCCACAATGGAAGATATGGAAAATATACTAGGTAGGAATAACGTGAGAGTTGTGGGTCTTCCTGAGAGGACTGAGGGCTCTAATCCAATGGGTTTTATGGAAAAATGGTTTACAAAAATATTTGGAAAGGAGTCTTTTTCACCATTCTTTGCTATAGAGAGAGCGTATAGAATCCCTTACAGGATGCCAGCACCAGGAGGTCAGCCTAGGCCTTTTTTGGTTAAACTACTTTTTTTTTCAAGGAAAAGGATATTATATTACAGAAGTCAAGAGAAATGAGTGATATAATTTACAATGGAATAAGAATTTCAATATATCCACATTACTTTCCAGAAGTACAGACAAAGAGGGCCAGGTTTATGGAAATTTAAAAGAGACTGCAACATCTGAAAATTATGTATGCCATGCTATATCCGGGGCGATTGCTTATAGTAGCCTTTGGAGAAGTACTTTTTTTAATACATCGAATAAAGTACTGGTGTGGCTGGAAAAGAATGAAGGGAAAGTGTGGACTAATTGAAAAAGAAAGCGCTTAAAAATTATGTTTTTTCTCCCATTTAAGAATAGAAAGGAGTGGGGGTGGGAAGCTATAACACTTTTTTTTTGGGGGGGGGGGGATGGTGATGTATTTCCCCTCTGAGGGAATGTTATTTTTTACCTAACTTTTTTTTCCCCTATTTTTTACATTTTTGGCACACATCTTTTTGTTTTTTTTTCATAATTTTTTTTATTTTAAGAAGATGGATGAAAATGGGCAGGAAAAACAGAAGGAAAATATCACATTGTTCACACATAAAGTCCACTTTAGATGCCCCTTGTGTGGGCCCAAGGAGGGTCAGGTATGGAGGGTGAAAGATTATTTTTATGTGTTTTCTTTTTTTTCCTCTTTTTCTTCTCTTTTTTTCTATTTTTTTCCTTTTTCTATCTTGGTTATGTGATGGTCAGATGGGGGAAGGAGATTTTTTTTCTTTTTTTTTTATTATTATTATAAGGAATGTTTGGTGCTATAAATACACGAATACACTACAATGGAAAAAGGAAACTATGGGTAGACATGTCACTGATACATGGAGTACATGTTACACGATATATGCAGTTATAAAAATAATAATAGATTTAGGTAAAGGAAGAGAGCTAAAAAGAAAGGTATCACCTAATGACATGGAAAATGAGCACTAATATGTTTCACAATTTAGTTTTATTTTTTTGGGGAAATGCAAGCTAAATTTGTAAATATATGCTCCTGGAATGTTTGGGGTTGGGAGATGTGATAAATAAAAAATAATTTTTTTTCTACTGTGGGGAGTTATAACACTGCGATACTCTGTCTGCAGGAGACGCACTTGATGAAAGAAACTATTTGGTATTTGAAACAGAGGAGTTTTTAAGCCTGGTACCACTTGGTATATACTTCATACTCGAGAGGTGTGAGTGTACTGATTGGTGCTGGTGTCGCGTATTCCTGCAGACAGGTTGTCAGATGATAAGAGCCGGTTCACACGGGGGCGACTTGTCAGGCGACCTAGCCGCCTGACAAGTGGCCTCCCGTTCTGTACAATGGAACCGTTCTAATCAGAGCGACGCAAGTCGCTCCGACTTAGAAGATAGGTTCATGTACTACTTTGGGGGCGACTTGCATAGACTTCTATACAGAAGTCGTCTTGCAAGTCACCGCGGCAGTCGTGTGCAGCTCGCCTCGGTGAGGCGACCTGCAAGTCGTGCCGCTTCTAATGTGAACCGGCTCTTAGGGTCGATACGTTTTCCTTTACTGTACTTTACAAAATATAAGATGTATTTTGGCTAATATATATATCCTGCCTCCATTCAAACCTGAGATAATATATAACTTGATTTAATTTATCTCTGATAAACCCAACGTCCCAATATTGGTGGTAGGAGATTTTAATTCAGTATTAAATGGGAAAATGGATAGATACCCGCCGGGAAGGTTAGAGGATCAAGGGATGGAGGGAATGTTTTGTCAGCTATTAAGTGAGGTAGGGTTGAAAGATACAGTGGGGACAGAAAGTATTCAGACGCCCTTAAATTTTTCACTCTTTGTTATATTGCAGCCATTTGCTAAAATCATTTAAGTTCAGTTTTTTCCTCATTAATGTACACGCAGCACCCTATATTGACAGAAAAACACAGAATTGTTGACATTTTTGCAGATTTATTAAAAAAGAAAAACTGAAATATTACATGGTCCTAAGTATTCAGCTGTGACAATCATATATTTAACTCAGGTGCTGTCCATTTCTTCTGATCATCCTTGAGATGGTTTTACACCTTCATTTGAGTCCAGCTGTGTTTGATTATACTGATTGGACTTGATTAGGAAAGCCACATACCTGTCTATATAAGACCTTACAGCTCACAGTGCATGTCAGAGCAAATGAGAATCATGAGGTCAAAGGAACTGCCTGAAGAGCTCAGAGACAGAATTGTGGCAAGGCACAGATCTGGCCAAGGTTAGAAAAAATTTCTGCTGCACTTAAGGTTCCTAAGAGCACAGTGGCCTCCATAATCCTTAAATGGAAGGCGTTTGGGACGACCAAAACCCTTTCTAGAGCTGGCCGTCTGGCCAAACTGAGCTATCGGGGGAGAAGAGCCTTGGTGAGAGAGGTAAAGAAGAACCCAAAGATCACTGTGGCTGAGCTCCAGAGATGCAGTCGGGAGATGGGAGAAAGTTGTAGAAAGTCAACCATCACTGTAGCCCTCCACCAGTCGGGGCTTTATGGCAGAGTGGCCCGACGGAAGCCTCTCCTCAGTGCAAGACACAAGAAAGCCCGCATGGAGTTTGCTAAAAAAAAACCTGAAGGACTCCAAGATTGTGAGAAATAAGATTCTTTGGTCTGATGAGACCAAGATAGAACTTTTTGGCCTTAATTCTAAGCGGTATGTGTGGAGAAAACCAGGAACTGGTCATCACCTGTCCAATACAGTCCCAACAGTGAAGCATGGTGCTGGCAGCATCATGCTGTGGGGGTGTTTTTCAGCTGCAGGGACAGGACGACTGGTTGCAACCGAGGGAAAGATGAATGCGGCCAAGTACAGGGATATCCTGGACGAAAACCTTCTCCAGAGTGCTCAGGACCTCAGACTGGGCCGAAGGTTTACCTTCCAACAAGACAATGACCCTAAGCACACAGCTAAAATAAGGAAGGAGTGGCTTCACAACAACTCCGTGACTGTTCTTGAATGGCCCAGCCAGAGCCCTAACTTAAAACCAATTGAGCATCTCTGGAGAGACCTAAAAATGGCTGTCCACCAAGGAGGAATGGCAGAGGATCCCCAAATCCAGGTGTGAAAAACTTGTTGCATCTTTCCCAAAAAGACTCATGGCTGTATTAGATCAAAAGGGTGCTTCTACTAAATACTGAGCAAAGGGTCTGAATACTTAGGACCATGTGATATTTCAGATTTTCTCTTTTAATAAATCTGCAAAAATGTCAACAATTCTGTGTTTTTCTGTCAATATGGGGTGCTGTGTGTACGTTAATGAGGAAAAAAAATGATTTTAGCAAATGGCTGCAATATAACAAAGAGTGGAACATTTAAAGGGGTCTGAATACTTT
Organism: Aquarana catesbeiana; assembly: GCF_042186555.1. Classification (NCBI taxonomy): domain Eukaryota; kingdom Metazoa; phylum Chordata; class Amphibia; order Anura; family Ranidae; genus Aquarana; species Aquarana catesbeiana. Next base: position 263,575,542 of record NC_133328.1, read on the forward strand.
CTGTCCCCACTGTATATGGAGGTTGAGGAACCCGATGGAACGACAATACTCGCGTTTCAAGTGAAAATGTATTAAAACATTTTGCAAAAAGGGAAACAAGCAAAATTTTTAAATCAATTTTGACTTGATATACAAGCGATGTCTTGATATACAAGTAGCATCATGTCACAAAAAAGTATATGTAGGTCACCGGCGCAAAAAAATTAATTGTGTCAAAAAAACATAAAAAACTAGTTGCTGTAGTCAAAGATAAACTCCTCCAGTGAATGAAAGAAAAACAAAGTGAATATAGTGTTGACTACGCTATCCCAATGTCATAACATTTAAATACACCATTCCTTATTCAATTGTGAAATGAATATAACTGACCAAAAATTTTTGTGCAATGGTAAATGATCGTTTTCACACACTATCAATCTTCAATCAGTTCATATCCATAAAGGACAAACAAACCCTAAATATATCTTAACATAACACCAATATAAACATGCAAAAAACTATTAAAATTGTAGTGTCCAATTATTATTAATAAAGTGCAACGTCCCAATCTACACAGGAGGCTCCTCTTGTGGACTATCCTCTTGTGAATTTGATATTCCTGTGCTCTTAAATTATTCGTCCGCAAAATCTTGTGACAATTTCACTTCAGTGACTACACCCACCCCCACATGGATTGGCCACTCACCAGATGCTGGTATAAATGCTCCTTTGGTTCATTAAGAAGGGATAACCACTCCACTTGTAATATTTAGCCTTGCTGACCCCAATAGACTATGGGCATATTTTATCCATCCAGATGCTGGTATAAATGCGCCTTTGGTTCATTAAGAAGGGATAACCACTCCACTTGTAATATTTATCCTTGCTGACCCCAATAGACTATGGGCATATTTTATCCATCCTCCTCATAAAAAACAGACAGCGATCATTGGGCTGTATATTTTCACTATTTATTTTAAAATTAGTTAAAAAATAGACTGTGAACTCACATTTTATAGTGCCAGTAAGCCGGCACCAAGCTATTCCAGCAGTTAGAATGGGTGTAAAGATGTCGCCGTATGCTTCCTATGCTGGCGTCCACACGAGGACCTCCTGTGTAGATTGGCACACTGCACTTTATTAATAATAATTGGACACTACAATTTTAATAGTTGTTCGCATGCTTATATTTGTGGCTATGGTGATATATGGGGCTTGTCCATCAGTGGTTATTTGTGTCCACATGGATGAGTGTACCCGTATCGCATATCTGAGAGAGAAACATCACTTTATAGGCATATCTGTGGTCACATACCTACCTTTTACAGTCTACAATATAAGCCTTGGACAAGTGGCATTATCTATGTCAGGTTTAAGCAGCTTTTCGATTTGGCCCTGGGTTTGTTAAATGGGTAAAATTATTGTATGGGGAACCTAAGGCAAAGGTAAAATAAATAATGAGTGCTCATAAATATTTTTATTAACCCGGGGTACAAGGCAGAGGTGTTCTTATATCACCCTTGCTCTTTGCCCTGGCGATGGAACCATTGGCTATTGCCATTAGATCATCGGCAAATATTCACAAGAGTATCAGGAGAGGAAAAAATAGCGCTATATGCAAACTATATACTTTTATTTCTAGGAGACACTCGATCCTCTTTAAGTGCAGCAATGGATGTAATTATAGACTTTGGGCAATTTTCCAGCTTGAATATAAACTGGGATAAATCAATGCTCTTACCGGTTGATATTATGGAAACTCCTTTGCCTATCAGGGTCCCGCAGATGGAGATAGCTAATAAAATCAAGTACCTAGGAATATATAGAACCACAAATCCCAAGCAATATACTGGTAATAATCTAGCAGGGTTAATAGAAAGATTTAAAAGTAAGGGAGGGATGTGGCGTAGGCTGCCTCTGTCACTTGCAGGTAGATGTAACTTGATAAAGATGATCTGAATGCCGCAACTCCTATACATATTATCCAACTCGCCAATTTGGATAAAGAAACAATGGTTTCAAAAGATAGATGTAATTTTTAGAGAATTAATATGGAAGAAAAAACAAGCTAGGATAGGATTACAGGGATTGCAAATGCCGAAAGATAAAGGGGGTTTGGCGCTGCCACAACCCTGGAGTTACTTCAGAGCAGCACAATTGCAACAGCTGAGGGGATGTAATCTTCCCGGAAGAAGCGATTTGAATGAAAAAATTATGCTTGAGGGAACAAATCACAATACACTAATGGAGGCTTTAGAAGCTGAATCTTTTATTCACAACTCCCCCACCTTTTTATTGATTAAAAAAGTATGGAATATAGCTAGTGAAATGTTGGGATATCGGGGATATACTGAATTTTCAAACATATGGTTTAAAAAATATATACAAGAGGTTGAAAATATAGAGAGGAGTAAAGAATTTGAAAGATGTGGTCTGGTGCGAAAAATCCAATTATATAGAGCAGGGATCCTCAAACTACGACCCTCCAGCTGTTGCAGAACTACATGTCCCATGAGGCATTGTAAAGCTCTGACATTCACAGACATGACTAGGCATGATGGGAATTGTAGTTCCTGAACAACTGGAGGGCCGTAGTTTGAAGACCCCTGATATAGAGAGACAACCCTTAAATCGTTTCAGGAGCTTAGAGAGGAATATGGTATACCAAGACAGTATTTCTATAAATATTTACAAATTAGGCATGCTTTGGACAAACAATTTAGAGGAAAACTGCTGGAGTGGAGTGGAATTACTGTTCTTTGTAGAGTAGCCGATGCAAGCCTGACTAAAGGATTGATATTGTAAATATATGAAAACATATGTGAAGTGGCGATAAATGGGAAAGAAGAACTCCCTTGTAAGCGTCGATTGGTAGAAGATTTGGGAGATATAACAGAGGAACCATCGCGATACATATTAGATACTCGACCGCTGGTATCCCTTATCCCCATCGCAAAGAACTTCCCATTTGTTACTATTTCACAGAACATATTACACCCCCGAAAGCTATTTTTATTTGGGTGGAGACTCTATGCTTAATGTCCAAGGTGTGGAGATCCTAGGGGAGATCTCATCCATATGATGTGGAGATTTCCAAAGCTACATAGATACTGGAGGGAGGTTGTTGAGACCATAGAATTGGTTTTTGGTTTCAACTTTGAGCTGAATCCAGTGATATGTACTGTATCTTGGGATGTATAAGAGATGAAAACATTGAAAAGAATAAACATATGGCAATAATGATCTGCAGGAGACAGATGTACTTGGTGACAGAGCAGCAAGGCGCTGCTCAGGAGTAAGCTAGGAGAGAGCTTAACTCTAGGAAACTCTTTTGGGTCTGAGGAGCAGACCTAAGGCCTAGGCTAAAGGCCTGAATCACCCGTATGGCAAGAATGTAAGCCAGGAGGCTAAAATATTGAGTGTGCAAGATACAGTAATGGTGGAGCCCCCCTGCGTGGGTATTGATGTCTTTGTGAACTTTTCCGTGCTTTTAAATAAAAGTGGGCTACCAGGCCCTTAAAAATATAGTTTTGTACTGTCTTACTCACTGGAAAACACACCTACCATTTGAGTCTGATAACCCCAATCTTACATGCGGTGGAGGTATTGCTTCAGGCAGATTTGGAAGAGTTCCAGATCCTCGCATACCAAAAACAGTGAGTAGCAAGAAACTGTGTTTTACAGCAATGCTGTGAGGAGCAGCTAATGTGAACCAGTGGAGTCTGCATGTGAAAGTGTAGTGTTTGCAAGTCTTAAAGAGACAGTACGCAAAATTTTCCCGTGTTAAAAGGAACTGTGCTAAAAAGCGTTGTGTGCCTGACTGCAGAGATGGGGCGGTCAAAACCCAAAAAGGAAGCAATGTTTGCTGAGATGAGAGACAGAACCTTGTGGCTGGAGGGGTTGTTACCGACAGAACAAACCCCAGACTGGTGCAAGACGCACTTGGCCGCACTGGAGCAAAGGAAAAAGGAAAGCAAGCCGTCACAGATGGGTGCGCTTGCCTGTGGCAACAAAGCAGAAATCCATACAGCTGACTTCATACGGCCTATGCTGACTTCTGAACACGTTGAAGACTTTTTGGATGATTTTGTGATGATTGCTTCCTACAGAGGATGGCCCAAAAGTCGCTGGGTTGAGTTGGTACAACCTTTTCTGATGGAGGAGTACCAAGAGGTGTACTGCGGGATTTATCATAACCGAGATGACTACGGCAATTTCCTAGGAGCAATCCAATCTAGAGAGCACTGGAAAACATCAGTGAGGAGAATGTGGTCTCCCATAGCAACCAGAGAAAGTCTGTTTGCAGAAAGGAGGAGCTACAGCAGAGATGTGGCTCAAATTCTTAATGAAGAGGTTTGAGCAAAAGTGCCTGTTGTCACCCCTGGCAAACATGAAGGAAATTTTGTTCAGCCTGCAGGAGGTGATGGAGAGCACAAGAAACCAGTGGTTTCAAATTGTGGCTGCTTGTGTGAAGTGGTTAGCCTAGAGAAGAATGCACAGTATCCAGCATCCTGCAAGGGGTATGACCATGTGTGTGGGTCTGCTGTTAGCCCTGGCAACAGGAAATCTGTTTGGCCTGCAGGGGATGTTGGAAAATCCAAGAAGGATGCAATGTTGCCCCATGTCCATGTGGGGGCATTAGCTTGTGGGAGCACAGCAAAGAAGGGACAACGCCCTCAAGTGAAGCTTTCAACACCTGCCAAATGGAGTGGTAAGACTGTTTCAGATACAAATGTGAGAGAGACTGGTTCTGGGACTATTCCCTGTGAAGTGGGAATAAGTCCAGTGAAAAAAAATGCTTTCAGAGACTTGCTGCAAGTAAATACCTTGTGTAGTAGCAAAGTCCAGTTTGAAGCTGAACCTGCAGCAAGTTTGAGGACTGGTAAGGACTTGTCTTCAGGCAGTGTACTGTGTAGCAGGAAGACAAGTGGTAAAAATGAATATAATGTGTTGCTCGCTAATGCAATTAAAAATGTGATATTGCATCCAGAAATGTCAGGGGTGACCACTGACAAATGTGTGCCGTTGCCCCTGGCAACCATGGCAGGTGTAGCAGAGGTGTCCCTGGAGACCGCCCAGGAGCTCATGGTGTCTGAGCTCAGGGTTTCACAGGACAACTGTGTCGCTCCCCCAACTGGCAAGTGTGTTTCACATGAGGTGAAAAGCGATGTACTAAGTATTCGACAATCTCAAACTGCTAATGTGCTAACACAGCCTATACAAGGCAAAAAGGTGGATAATGATGATGTTGAAAAGTGTATTAATGACAGTGTTGATGGTTTGGTGTCTCCCATGGTAACCACAGGCAGTGCCACACAGTTGTCCCAGGAAATCTCACAAGGACTCCCTGTGTTGGAGTCGGGGGGGGGGGTCCAGGACAGCTCTAATACTGCTCAGGTGGAACACAATGGGAAAACAGCTCAAATGATGGTGCATGAATTATCACAATCTGATGTGGTTGACAGTGACTGGTGCAGGATGCCTGCTGCTAAACCACTCTCTCCACCTGTGTCTCCAATGGCAGAGGGAGCAGTACTACGGAGTGCTGGTGACTGGAGCACAGACAGGATAGACTGGAATAGTCTCGCCATAAAGGTGTTAGCGTGGTGGAAAGAAATTTCTGAAGGTAATAGTAAGCTGGACACTATTGCTGCTGTGACAAATGGAGAGGCTGCAAAGGCTGGTGCATTGGCTGTTGCAGAACTTAATCCCCTCCAGGCGGATAGATCGGAAAAGGGCGCATACCTAGCAGAAGTTTTGTCCACAGCAAAAGAGATGAGTAATGTTGAGTGTCAGGACGGTGGGGCTAATGGATAGGGATTGGAAGGGCTCAGTGATGCTGAAAATGAGTGTGACACGTGATTTGCAATGCTCTTGGGGAGCTGCAAGTTTTGTCAGTTGCCTCTGAGGTGGAGGTCTCTTTGAGTGTCTCGGCCTCTCAAGCCTTAGCAAATGAGCCCCTTCACGTTGTTGGTAAAGGAAAAGTCCCTAGAGTTCTGTGTTTAGATGCGGCATGTCTAGAAATAACTGAGATGTTGTTGGAATTGGTGAAAATCTTTCCAATGTACACCTGCATGTATCCACAGCAGAGGGGTGACCTGGTACTGCGTAGTACCAATCGGTGGAGACAGGTGGTACAGGCGATATTAAGCAATGTTGATAAAAATTGGTCACTGCACTGTTGGTTACTTTTGTGGAAAGTTGTCTCACAGTTCTCTGCGAGAGTGCTTCCAGCAGCAGTTATGTGCAGAAGGCGCTCAGGGGAACTGCTAGAGGAAACAGAAATAATAGACATAGTGGCAGTCTCTCTGTATGCTGGTGTGATGGGGTGCATTCCTGCTGGTGTGGTCCGAGGTGCGGCTGAGCAGTGGTTGGTACATGGCGCGTGTACCCACTAGTTCTCATGTAAAGGAAGAGCCCGGAACAGACGTGGCAGTAGTGGGAATTTGGTCCATCATTCGCAGGGAGGTGCAGTTTGAGGTAACCGGAGACACTCTGATAGGAAATAACAGTGTTGGTAACTGTAATGAAAAAGTGTATGAGAAGCACTGTAGAGCACTGTCGGACAGCTCAGAGGTATTGGTTGAGGTACCAATGGACACAGAAATGGTTAAAGAGATTGGTGTGGAAAAATGTGCGTTGGTAGGACAGTCGCTGTTGGAGTGTTGGATAACAGGGGGCAATGTGAAACTGCGGGAATGTCCCATAGGGAGTCGCTGCTTGCCTGTAGATGGTCCCTCCCTAGACACTGTCCTAGCAAACAAGGTGACAAGAGATCCTGATGATAATGATAATATTGAGTTGAATAACCCCTTGTGGAACATTGCTATTGAGGTTAAACAGAAGTATGTGGTGTTGATCTCAGATGATTTGGTTGCCAAGGGTAACCACACAGGGGTTAGTGAACCTGAGAAACGGATATTGTTGGTTAGTGTTGCATCAGGTAGTGAGAGGGGTCAGTTCCTGACAGGTTTCATGGAAGTGGGTCCCCAACAGTCCCGGGAGAGTAGGTCTATGGAAGAAAAAAAGAAAGGGAATATCCCGTTGCCAGAAGGTAGAAGGGATAGAGAGGTTAGTGGACGCCCACGGTTTAGGAAGAAGTGCTGGTGGAAGCACACCCAGAAGATGTTGGTGGAGTGCCCCTTTAGAAAAAAGGTTGGGCATATAAGGACTGCTGCTGATAGTTGGCACAGAGGTGCCAAGGTGAAGTGCTGGTGGAAACATACCCGGAAAAAGAAATGGGCCTACGCAGCTAATGACTGGCACAGAGGTGTCCCATTCATACTGATGGCTTTATGTGTTCCTCTGGTTCGAAACAAGCGGGGAGGATATGTGGCAGTAGGACCCTGTGCTACCTGGAAGATTGATGGTTTACGCCATATTGTGGAGGGAAAGGCACACTGATTGCACAGCTGTGTGCTGGGCTATTTAGTTGTGACCTGGCTATGGCTCAGGGTTCCACCCAACAGACAGGAAGTCTGTGCATGGGAGTCAGGTAAGCTAGGAGAGAGCTTAACTCTAGGAAACTCTTTTGGGTCTGAGGAGCAGGCCAAAGGCCTATATCAGCCGTATGGCAAGAATGTAAGCCAGAAGGCTAAAATATTGAGTGTGCAAGAAACAGTAATGGGGGAACCCCCCCTGCGTGGGTACTGATGTCTTTGTGAACTTTTCCGTGCTTTTAAATAAAAGTGGGCTACCAGGCCCTTAAAAATACAGTTTTGGACTGGCTTACTCACTGGAAGTTTCAGTCTGATAACCCCAATCTTACAATATATATATATATATATATATATATATATATATATATATATATATGTATACACACACACACACAAAATAGTTTACATGTGAATCATATAAACAATGTATACAAAGTGCCACAGAAGATCAATGATAAAAAAAAAAATGCAAAAAAACATTTGTAGTCCGAATAGTCCCATAGACCATACAATACCTGTGCAATCAAATGAGAAAGGAAAAAAACACAAAGAACTTCCTCCGATCCACAATATCTTCAGAAGTGTGAAACACCACCGCAGTGCCCTTCGCCACCGCTTGTGGGTATTTTCTCACCTGATACTGTGGATCCCACATATTAATGTGAAGTCGTATGCACTTTGCAAGTATTGACTCAAACCCCTCTTCATTCTATGAAGCTGACCTTTAGATCGCAAGTATGTTCTCAATAGATAAACTGAGGAAGGAAGCACAGGCATCCTATAGTGCAGACCGTTTAATTCATATTATTAAAAACAAGTATTTAGGGCTGAAAAAACGAATCGACATAATCGATAATGAAAATAGTTGTCAACAATTTCAATAATCGATTAGTTTGCCTGCATACAAAATGCATTATTTGTTTACATATTATTAAATACGATGCAACACACAGTGCAGTATTTCGTTCATACATGTCAGTAAGTGCCTGAAAGCTTGTGAATGTGTGAGGAGCAATGCCTCATGGCACATGTAGTCCTTGGCAGAATAATGTGAGTGATTCTAAAGGCAGATTTTTTTTTTTTTTTACAGTATAAACCCCTTTATATCTTTTTGGTTTTGTACTATAAAGGGTACATTTTTGTTTTTGCAACCCCATTATGACAGGTGATAAAAAAAGCATGCTGCTGCTACTAAATGTCTTATGCTGTTCATACAAGTATTGATTTTTGGAATAGAACATTTGTACAAAAATTATTTGCACATTCGATGAATGGTTGAATGTTGTTCGAAATGTTCTCTTGCTTTTTAACATTCAATTTTAAAATGAATGTAATTTCGGAAACCACATACACTGGCCGAAGATTTTTTGATCAAGAAAAGTTTTCTATTCTGCTCCTTTGAAAGCGAACGTTGATTTGACCCCACTAATGATTAGAAAATCGAACATTCTTAACTGCTTGCCTACTGGGCACATAAACCCCCCTCCTGCCCAGACCGATTTTCAGCTTTCAGCGCTCTCACACTTTGAATGACATTTACTCAGTCATGTAATACTGTACCCAAATGAATTTTTTGTCCTTTTTTTCATACAAATAGAGCTTTCTTTTGGTGGTATTTGTTCACCTCTGGGTTTTTTATTTTTTGCGCTATAAATGAAAAAAGACCGAAAAGTTTGAAAAAAAAGCATTTTTCTTAGTTTCTGTGATAAAATTTTGCAAATTATTAATTTTTCTTCATAAATTTTGGCCACAATTTATACTGCTACATATCTTTGGTAATTATAACCCAAAATATTGGTCTTTGTGAAAGTTAGAGAGTCTACAATCTGTGATGCAAATCATAAAAAATTGATCACACCTGATGTACTGGTGGCCTATCATCTCTTGCGACCCGAACAAGCCAGGAAAGTACAAATACCCCCCTAATGACCCCTTTTTTGAAAGTAGACATTCCAAGGTATTTAGTAAGATGCATGGTGAGTTTTTTTATGTCATTTTTTTCCCACAATTCTTTGCAAAATGAAGATTCCCCCCCCCCCCCCCACACACACAAAATTGTCATTGTAATAGGTTATTTTTCTCACATGGCATGTGTATACCACAGATAATGCCCCAAAATACATTCTGCTACTCCTCCTGAGTATTACGATACCACATGTGTGGGACTTTTTCACAGCCTGGCCACATAGAGAGGCCCAACATGCAGGGAGCACCATCTAGGAGCATAAATTACAAATCTAACTTTTTGACTACCTATTACATTTTTGAAGGCCCTGGAGCACCAGGACAATGACACGTGACACTGACATGGCACTGATGACAGGTGGCACTGACGACACTGATGTGGCACTGATGACAGATGGCACTGATACGTGGCACTGATGACAGATGGCACCGATACGTGGCACTGATGACAGATGGCACTGATACGTGGCACTGATGACAGATGGCACTGATACGTGGCACTGATGACAGATGGCACTAATATGTGGCACTGATGACAGCACTAATACGTGGCACTGATGACAGATAGCACTAATACGTGGCACTGATGACACATGACACTGATGACAGATGGCACTAATATGTGGCACTGATGACATCGCACTACCTATTACATTTTTGAAGGCCCTGGAGCACCAGGACAATGACATGTGGCACTGATGACAGGTGGCACTGACGACACTGATACGTGGCACTGATGACAGATGGCACTGATACGTGGCACTGATGACAGATGGCACTGATACGTGGCACTGATGACAGATGGCACTGATACGTGGCACTGATGACAGATGGCACTGATACGTGGCACTGATGACAGATGGCACTGATACGTGGCACTGATGACAGATGGCACTAATATGTGGCACTGATGACACATGACACTGATGACAGATGGCACTAATATGTGGCACTGATGACATATCACATAACAGATGGCACTAATACGTGGCACTGATGACAGATGGCACTAATACGTGGCACTGATGACAGATGGCATTAATACATGGCACTGATGACAGATGGCACTAATACGTATCACTGATGACACGTGACACTGATGACAGATGGCACTGATACGTGGCACTGATGACAGATGCCACTGATACATAGCACTGATAACAGATGGCACGTGACACTGACAGGTGGCACTGATGACAGATGGCACTAATATGTGGCACTGATGACAGATGGCACTTATACGTGGCAGTGGGGACAGATGGCAGTAGGGACAGATGGCACTGACGTCACTTTTTTCCGTTTTTTTTTTTATTTTTTTTTTTACTCACGCTGCAGCGGTTAGCTCTCCCTCCTCACACGCTGTCTCTGTGTGAGGAGGGAGAGCCGGCGATGAAAGATGATCTCATATGTTTAAATATGAGATCATCTCTTATAGGCACCGCCGATCGCACTGTAAACGGCCGCTGTGATTGGCCATTTACAGCGATCTGTGACTGGCTATGTCCAAGGGAGATGGCCAGCACAGAACTTCCCCAATGCGCACCCGTGGGAGTGTGCATCGCGGAAGTAAACAGGAGGACGTCCAGGAACGCCCTCCCGGCAATTGGCGTCCATGCTGTAGCCGTCTATCGGCTATAGCGCGGGCGCAAAGTGGTTAAAACAAACATTTTCAAAGTTTATGTATGGCCAGCATAAGTGACAACAGATGCAGGTAGCTTGAATCAAGCTACCTGCCTATAACAATGAAGTCTGTTAAGCATAATATTATATTACAGTCCTGTCTGAAAATCTGCAAAACAGCGTTATAAGTCTTAAGTTTTTCTTTTTTCTTTAAATAATTTTTTTCATCTCTGAGTCGCATGTTATGTACCAGATTCAACCTCTAAGGCTTCAAGTACACGGGATGTTTTTACAACTTCTCCTGAATGATTTAACTTGACAGATAGTAACCCGCGTTTAAAACGTCAGTTTTTCCGCGTTTACATGCCGTGTTTAGTGGCGTTTTGCCGTGTTTGCGTTAAGCGTTTTTAAAAAAGATAAACTTTTTTTTTTCTTCAAAAATAAAAAACGCCTGTAAACAAAACGCGAGTTACCGCGTTTGGCATTTGAAATGCCTCTAAACTCAGCTTCTGAACCCATTTTTTTTGCATTCTAAAAAAAGCCTCTAAACTCAACTGCTTAGTAACAACTGTAAATGACCCTATGTACATGTACTGATAAGATAACATAGAGGAGAGTTCAGGAGCAGTTGAAAAAAAATGCCCAGCTGCTCCTAAACGTCTGTTTAGCAGCAGTAGTGTACATGAGGCCTTCTTGTATATAGTATATATACTCACCAGCCACTTTATTAGGTATACCTGTTCAATGGCTTGGTAACACAAAATGCTAATCACATAGCAGCAACTGTCAGGGCTGGGCTCAGCCCTTCCTTCTCAGAGGTTGCTCAGCTGATGATCATATCCTGCTCGTTAATCAGCCTGCTGGCTATTTAAGCTGCTTGCATCAGATGTCCTGTGCCTTCGCCTTGGTCAACATATCTGGATACTCTGCTGCGTTTTTCTGTTAAAGACTTCTGCCTGGCTGACTTATCTTCTGGTTCCTGATCCCGTTTGCTGCGTCTGACTATGCTGATCTCTGGATTCCTGTTTTACTGGCTTGTTCTGACTACCTTCTCCATACCGCCCAACATTTTGAGATGGGAATGAGGGACACCTACTAACAAATGTATGTAGGCATAGGACACGCCCCCTGTCACACCCACTTAAGGGAGAATTAACCAAAAAAAAGGTTAATTAAATCTACCAGGACTTTTTTTACCACTAATATTCCTTTTATATTGGCTTTTAAAATGTACAAATGCAGCAATTTAGAAATTGGATGAAAGATTTAGCACTGTGAAACACTTTTTGAAAAATAGAAAGTGCATTTTATATACAACTATGTGGATTAGACCAAAATGAGGGACAAATGAGGGGGAAAGAGGGACAGAGGGACATTGCTCCAAATCAGGGACAGTCCCTCGAAATCAGGGACAGTTGGGAGCTATGTCTGCTCTGGTTACCGAACCCTGGCTATGTTTTGACTACGTTTGCACTGTTTGTACCATTTTATTAAAGTGTGATTTTTTTACTGCACTTCTCTCTGTCTGATTCATGGTTCCTGACAGTAGGTGAAGGCCATGAATTCAGAAGATGCAGGCAATCCACTTGCTGGTAATTTTTCCAGATTGGATGAGTAGGATCACCGCATGGATCATTTTGCTATAGCGTTACAGACACTCCGGATTCACACTGCTCATCTGAATCCCCCCACTGTGGCTGTTCCGCTTCAACCTGTGTTGCAGGCCCTCCCTGCTGCTGCTTCAGTCTCTGTGCAGGCAACCACCTCGAGTATTACCTCTATAAGAGGTATGTCTGGTTCCGCCCCGCTTCCCCTAGCGATTTGGGGGCAATCCAGTTCAATGCAGAGGGTTTCTCAACAAGGTTGGGATATACTTTGAGATGCTGCCCCAGGCGTTCACCACGGACAGAAGCAAAGCAGGCTTTGTGATATATTTGCTTTCTGTGAGAGCTTTGGCCTGGACAAACCCTCTATGGGAGACACAAAAACCTATTGTCCTGAGATAACCAAAGTTTGTGGATCCCTTTAACTGCTTCAGATCCGCATTATAGCCGAATGACGGTTACAGAACAGATCTACTTTGCCGGGAGTAAGTCTATTGACGTCCTCCCCTTTGCACGCTCACCACGCCCCCCCCTGAAGGGCATGCACGGCGCACGCTGTGATCACCCGAGTCAATGAGACTCGGGTGATCACAAATCCGAGTAAGGAATCCGAGTAATGACAGCTGATCACGTGATGTAAACAGAGGATCGGTAATCGTTTTTTTTTTTTTTCTTCTCATACTGATAGCATGAGGAAGCGTCTCATATGCCCACCAGTACCGCCTGCCAGTGCCATGAATCAGTGCCCACAATGCCCACCAATCAGTGCCCACACTACATAAGTCCCAGCAATCAGGGCCACCTATCAGTGCCCACAAGTGCCACCTATCAGTGCCCACCAATGGTGCCAATCAGTGCCACCTAACAGTGTTAGCTATCAGTGTCACCTACCAGTGCCGATCAGTGCCCATCACTGCCACCATCAGTGGCAGCTATCAATGCCATCTATCAATGCCCATCAGTGCCACCTCTCAGTGCCCACCAATGCCACCTATTAGTGCCCATCAGTGCAGCCTATCAGTGCAGCCTCATCAGCGTACATCAATGAAGGAGAAAAACTACCTGTTTGCAGAATTTGTTAACAAAATATAAAATGGTTTTGTGCTTTTTTTAAAAAAAAAATCAATCTTTTCACATTTTTTTTAACAAAAAATAAAAAACCCAGAGGTGATCAAATACCACCAAAAGAAAGCTCTATTTGTGTGAAAAAAATTATAAAAATGTCATTTGGGCACAGTGTTGTATGACCGCTCAATTGTCATTCAAAGAGTAACAGCGCTAAAAGCTGAAAATTGGTCTGGGCAGGAGGGGTGTTTAGGTGCCCAGTAAGCAAGTGCTTAAAAGGGTATTTGATGTTCCCACATGCTCCACTTTTGCTGCCAAAGTCCTTTATGTCCGTCAAACAGGGTACGAGAACTGTTGCCGATTACCCCATCGAATTCCGTACTCTGGCAGCAGAGGTTGCTTGGAATAATGAGGCCCTCATGGCTGCTTTTTCTCATAGTCTCTCGGATAAGATCAAAGATGAGATAGCAGCCCGAGACGTTCCCACCGAGCTGGAGAAGTTGATCACGTTTGCCACTCTTATTGACTCCAGACTCGGAGAGACCTTCCTTTAAGGAGCGCTTGCGGAAGCCTCCTGTTTGTTTAGCTCCTGGCTTTGTAGTTCCACCCTCACCTCCCATACCTCCTGGTACCGAGTCTGCCAGTGAGGTAGAACCCATGCAGTTGGCTTCACACGTCTCTCTGCAGATGAGAGGGCCTTTAGGAGGAGGGAGAGATTGTGCCTTTATTGTAGCCAGGCAGGTCACATTTTGAGGTCTTGTCCTACCCGTCTGGGAAACGCCTGCACCTGAATTCCTGTAGGGGTCAGACCTTAGGTGGCGTTATGTCCCCAGTTATCCAGAAGGATAAGCCCCTGGTTCTTGTGACCCTTTCCTCGAGATACAGGTTCTAATCAACTCTGGGGCTGCAGGCCTGTTCATAGATGATGCGTTTGTGTCTAAACACTCAGTTCTGCTGCAGCTTCACACCACTCCACTTGCCATTGAGGCTATTGATGGGAGAACTCTACAGCCTGTCCAGGTGACTCATAAAACTGCTCCGTTGACCAAGGCCATAGGGGCTCTTCACCGTGAGATAATCCAATTCCAAGTCGTTTCCTCACCTGATTTTCTGGTGGTTATTGGTTATCCTTGTTTACAGAGGCACAACCCCTCTTTTGACTGGCTTCGTGCTGAGGTTCTTTCCTGGTCGCCAAATGCAGTAATACATGTTTTCAGAAAGTGGCTAAGGTCTTGTGCACCTCTTCACTCTCCTCCCTGCCAGAGGAGTACTGCGATATTAGCAATGTCTTTGACAAAGGTCAAGCCGGTAGTTTGCCTCCACACTGGTTGGATGATTGCGCAATTGATCTTCAACCTGGTGCCATACCCCCTCGTGGCTGGGTTTACCCTTTGTCTGTCTCGGAGGACAAAGCCATGGAGGAGTATGTTGTTGACGCACTTTCTCGTAAATTTATCCGCAAATTCTCGTCTCCTGCTGGTGCTGGTTTCTTCTTTGTGAAGAAGAGGAGTAGTGAACTGAGACCTTGTATTGATTATAGGGGTCTCCATCGTTTCACAATTAAGAATGCTTATGCGATTTTGTTGATTACAGAGTTATTTGACCACCTCAAGGGAGCAACAGTTTGCACAAAGCTTTATTTGAGAGGGGCATACAATCTCGTGAGGATCAAGGTGGGCGACGAATGGAAAACTGCGTTTAATACCGGAACAGGCCATTACGAGTACCTCGTAATGCCGTTTGACCTTTGCAATGCTCCAGCAGTTTTTCAGGAATTTATTAACAATGTCCTCTGATATTTGTTGCAGCTAAGTGTGGTGGTTTATCTCAATGATATCCTTATATTTTCCAATTTCCTAGAGAGCCACCACACAGTTGTCTACCATGTGCTTCAGAGGCTGAGAGAAGATAACCTGTATTGTACATTGGAGAAGTGTGAGTTCCATTGTGAACAGTTTAAATTCTTGGGTATTGTCATTTCCACTGCTGGTTTTTCGATGGACCCGGAGAAACTTTCGGCAGTCCTACAGTGGCCCCGACCCGTGGGTTTACGTCCACTGCAACGTTTTCTTGGATTTGCCAATTATTATCGGAAGTTTATTCGTAACTTCTCGTCTCTGGTCAAACCCCTGACTGATATGATCAGAAAGGACAGTAACCCACAGAATTGGTCTCCGGATTCCATTAAGGCCTTTGAGAGTCTCAAGGCTGCCTTTGTTTCTGCTCCTGTGTTGGCACATCCTGATCCTACAGTACCCTTTATCCTTGAGGTTGATGCATCCGAGACTGGAGTTGGCGCCCTTCTGTCTCAACGTCCTACCTCTGAGAGCGCTATGCATTCTTGTGGCTACTTTTCCAAGAAATTGTAAGTTATGACAGTGCAGTTATGAGATTGGGGATGGAGAGTTTTTAGCGATCATTTTATCCCTTAAAGAATGGAGGCATCTCCTCGAAGGTACCACTGTGCCGGTTCTCATTCTGACTGACCATAAGAACCTTACATTCTTGTCTGAGGCTAAACGCCTCTCTCCCAGAAGGGCGCATTGGGCTCTTTTCTTGTCAAGCTTCAATTATATAGTCTCATTCTTACCCGGTACTAAGAATGTAAGGGTTGATGCATTGTTGCAACGGTTTTCCTCTGCTTCCATGATGGAGTCGGTTCCTGTTCCTGTGATTCCTCCTGATATTATTTTGGCTAAGGTTCGTACCAGTCTCACTTCACCTTTGGGTGACAGAATTCTTGCCGCTCAGATCCATTCTCCTCCTGAGAAACCTTGTGACCGCTGTTTTGGTCCTGAGAGTCTTCAGACTGCTGTGCTCCAGACCTACCATTCTCCCAAGGCTGCTGGCCACCCAGGGAAGAATCAACTCATTTGGGCTATTTCCCAACAATTCTGGTGGCCTAGTCTCCGCGCTGATGTAGCCGCCTTCATAGCTGCCTGTTCCATGTGTGCTATGAGTAAGACACTTTTCAGTGTGTTTCCTACAACCCATACCCAATGGAGAGAGGCTTTGCACCCACCTGTCTATGGATTTTATTGTGGAGTTACCCAACTCCCAGGGCAACACAGTTATCCTTATGTTGGCTGAGCGGTTCTCGAAAATGTCACATTGCATTCCACTTAAGTTGCCCACATCCAAAGAACTGGCATCCATTTTTGCTCGGGAGATCTTTCGATTACATGGGCTACCCAAGGTTATCGTCTCGGACAGGGGTAGCCAGTTTGTATCCAGGTTTTAGCTAGCCTTTTGTGCACAGTTAAGAATTCAGCTTTCCTTCTCCTATGCGTATCACCCGCAGTGTAATGGGGCCGCAGAACGAGCTAACCAGTCCTTGGAGCAATTTCTACGTTGCTATTTTTCTGACCACCATAACAACTGGTCAGACCTCTTACCTTGGGCAGAGTTTGCTCACAATAGTGCCGTTAATACCTCTTCCCAATTGTCTCAGTTTATGGCGAATTATGGGTTCCAACCATCCATGTTGCCTGACTCATTTGTTCCTCAGAGCATTCCTGCGTTAGAGAAGCATCTCCGTGGTCTTCGTTCCACTTCTTCAGTATAGGTCCAAGAGTCCTTGCGACGTGTCAATGATAGGTACAGACTACATGCTGACCGCAGACGCCTACCTGGGCCTTCCTTCCAAGTTAGGGAGAGGGTCTGGCTGTCATCTCGCAAACTCTGACTCCGTGTTGCCTTATTGAAATTGGCACCACAGCGTATTGGGCCTTTCCCTATTCTCCACAGGATTAACCCAGTGGCTTGTCCTTTAGACCTTCCTTCTAATATGCGCATCTCTAATGTATTCCATGTCTCCTTATTAAAACCTTTGGTGTGCAACCGCTTCACCACCTTGGTGCCATGCCTCACCCAGTACAGGTTGAGAACCATGAGGAGTATGAAGTACAATCCATCATTGACTCCCGTAGGTTCCGTGGACGCATACAGTTTCTGGTTCATTGGAAAGGATACGGTCCGGAGGAGCACTTTTGGGTCTCATCCTCGGACGTACATGTCCCTGTCCTCCTTCGTGCTTTCCAAAGATGTTTTCCCCTCACACCTAGTGGCCGAGGGGGAGGGGGTTGTTGAGGGGGTACTGTCAGGGCTGGGCTCAGCCCTCCCTTTTTAGAGGCTGCTGAGCTGTTGGTTAATTGCCAATACTCTTCATTCCACAGTGACTATCCTGATGATCATATCCTGCTCATCAATCAGTCTGCTGGCTATTTAAGTTGCTTGCATCAGATCTCCTGTGCCTTTGCTGCCTTTAACATATCCGGATGCTCTCTGCTCTGTTTTCCTGTTAAAGACTTTTGCCTGGCTGACTTCCCTTCTGGTTCCTGGATCCTGTTTGCTGCCTCTGACTATGCTGATCTCTGGATTCCTGTTTTACTGGCTTGTTCTGGTTACCGAACCCTGGCTATGTTTTGACTACCTTTGCACTGTTTTTAACATTATACAATTTTATTAAAGTGTCATTTTTACTGCACTTCTGTCTTAGTCCGATTCATGGTTCCTGACAGCAACTCAATGCATTTAGGCATCTAGACGTGGTGAAGATGACTTGCTGAAGTACAAACTGAGCATTAGAATGGGGAAGAAAGGGGATTGAAGTGAATTTGAATGCGGCATGGTTGTTGGTGCCTGATGAGCTGGTCTGAGTATTTCAAAAACTGTTGATCTACTGGGATTTTCACGCACAACTATGGTTGAAAATGGTAGAAAAAATAACCAGTGAGCAGCAGTTGTGTGGACGAAAAGGCCTTTTTGATGTCAGAGGAGAATGGGCAGACTGGTTCCAGGTGGTAGAAAGGCAACAGTAACTTAAAGTGGTTGTAAACCCTAAAAGACCACTTTTACCTACAGGTAAGCCTAGATTAAGGCTTACCTGTAGGTGCAAGAAATATCTCCTAAACCTACACGGTTTAGGAGATATTTCCAAAAGACAGGCACCGATGTCTACGGCGCATGCACCGTAGACAACGGCGCGCAGGCGCACTGAGCATGCCGTTTCTAACGGCGATCATGCCGTTAGTGGCAGCACCAGCGCGCATGCGTGGGAATGATGTCATCGCGGCTCCGGCCAATAACAGCGCCGGAGCTGCGATACCCGGAAAGATGATGGACGCTTCGTGGAAGAAGGGACAGCGGTGACATTGCAGGCTCCTGTGTCAGGTAAGTGACACATAATGGGTTACTATGCGATGCATAGTAGCCCATTATGCTTTACCTTTGCAGGGAAACAAAGAGGAAATAAACCCATCAGGGTTTACTTCCTCTTTAAATAACCACTTGTTACAACCAAGGTATGTAGAATACTATCTTTGAATGCACAACACATCAAACCTTGAAGCAGATGGGCTATAGCAGCAGAAGACCACACCGGGTGCCACTCCTGTCAGCTATGGACAGGAAACTGAGGTTACAATTCGCACAGGCTTACCAAAATTGGACAATAGAAGATTGGAAAAACATTTCCTAGTCTGATGAGTCTCGATTTCAGCTGCAACATTCAGATGGTAGGGTCAGAATTTGGCGTAAACAACATGAAAGCATGGATCCTGCCTTGTATTAACAGTTCAGGCTGGTGGTGGGGGATATTTTCTTGGCACACTTTGGGCCCTTTAGTACTAATTGAGCATTGTTCAAACACCACGGCCTACCTGAGTATTGTTGCTGACCATCTCCATCCCTTTATGATTACAGTGTACCCATATTCAGATGGCTACTTCCAGCAGGATAATGCTGGATGTCACAAAGCTCAAATCATCTCTCTACTGATTTTTTGAACATGACAATGAGGTCACTGTACTCCAATGGCCCCCACAGTCACCAGAACTCAATGAAATAGAGCACCTTTGGGATCTAGTGGAACGGGATATTTACCTCATGGATAGGCAGCTGACAAATCTGCAGCAACTACGTAATGCTATCATGTCAATATGGACCAAAATTCTGAGGAATGTTTCCAACACTTTGTTGAATCTATGCCATGAAGAATTAAGGCAGTTCTGAAGGCAAAAGTGGGTCCAACCTGGTACTAGCAAGGTGTAACTAATAAAGTGGCTGGTGAGTGTATATCACTTCTATCTGTTATTTTCAAAGTTAATTAGATATTTTGTTCCTCAACCATATAGATGGTTATTTATATTTACCGCTGCAGATAGATATACAGACAGGTCCATAAATATTGGGTCATCGACACAATTCTAATCTTTTTGGCTCTATACACCACCACAATGGATTTGAAATGAAACAAACAAAACTGCAGACTTTCAGGTTTAATGTGAGGGTATTTACATCCAAATCAGGTGAACGGTGTAGGAATTACAACAGTTTGTATATGTGCCTCCCACTTTTTAAGGGGCCAAAAGTAATGGGACAATTGGCTGCTCAGCTGTACCATGGCCAGGTGTGTGTTATTCCCTCATTATCCCATTTACAAGGAGCAGATAAAAGGTCCAGAGTTCATTTCAAGTGTGCTATTTGCATTTGGAATCTGTTGCTGTCAGCTCTCAATATGAGATCCAATATGAGATCAGAGAGCTAGCAAAAACATTACCTGTGGCCAAATCAACTGTTTGGAACATCCTTAAAAAAAAAACGCACCGGTGAGCTCAGCAACACCAAAAGACCTGGAAGACCACGGAAAACAACTGTGGTGGATGACCGAAGAATTCTTTCCCTGGTGAAGAAACACCCTTCACAACAGTTGGCCAGATCAGGAACACTCTTCAGGAGGTAGGTGTACTTGTGTCAAAGTCAACAATCAAGAGAAGACTTCACCAGAGTGAATACAGAGGGTTCACCACAGGATGTAAACCATTGGTGAGCCTGAAAAACAGGAAGGCCAGATTAGAGTTTGCCAAACAACATCTAAAAAAGCCTTCACAGTTCTGGAACAACATCCTATGGACAGATGAGACCAAGATCAACTTGTACCAGAGTGATGGGAAGAGAAGAGTATGTAGAAGGAAAGGAACTGCTCATGATCCAAAGCATACCACCTCATCAATGAAGCATGGTGGTGGTAGTGTCATGGCGTGGGCATGTATGTCTGCCAATGGAACTGGTTCTCTTGTATTTATTGATGATATGATGATTTCACTTGCTGAAGACAAAACTGAAGGGAAAATGCCCCGAGAACAAGCAGGAACTGAAGACAGTTGCAGTAGGCCTGGCAGAGCATCACCAGGGATGAAACCCAGCGTCTGGTGATGTCTATGCATTCCAGACTTCAGGCTGTAATTGACTGCAAAGGATTTGCAACCAAGTATTAAAAAGTGAAAGTTTGATGGATGAGTGTTAATCTGTCCCATTACTTTTGGTCCCTTAAAAAGTGGGAGGCACATATACAAACTGTATATCCTACACCGTTCACCTGATTTGGATGTAAATACCCTCAAATTAAAGCTGAAAGTCTGCAGTTAAAGCACATCTTGTTTTATTTCAAATCTATTGTGGTGGTGTATAGAGCCAAAAAGATTAGAATTGTGTCAATGTCCCAATATTTATGGACCTGACTGTATGCATATACATTTCATATAGAATAAACTGTCTTTTTTTTTTTTTTTTTTTACAACTCGCATATTAACTAGATTATAGACCAAACTTTTTTTTAGGTTTTTAATCCGATTCATTGATTAATTGAAAAACAATAATCGGCCAAGGAATCAATTATGAAAATAATCGTTAGTTGCAGCCCTACAAGTATTGCAAGTACTGCACTTACATGTAATCCATAAAATCAAGCATGGTATAAACACAGGCAAAACACTGTTCTCTAAGATGGCGTCCAAGCCCTTCACTACACTTTCCAGTTTGAAAAAACTTTTATTGGTATAGCATAGTCGGTCGCACGTGCAGATGAGTTAGAAAAATTATCAATCAACGCCATGTCACTCATATTGTCCCCAATCATCACCACACCAGTTATATTGTCCCTGATCATCGCCACACCAGTTGCAGTGTCACCACACCAGTGATAGCGAGCAACAGTGTCCCCGATTAGTGCCATACCAGTTCTAGTGTCATCTGACCAGTATAAGTTAGCAGCAGTGTTTGCGATTGCTGCAACACTAGTCCTCAGTGTCACCAAACCAGTGCAGTCAGCAACAATGTTTCTGATCACCTCCACACCAGTGCAGTGTTGCCTTTGCCTGCCGCCTGTACTGACCCAGGCCTTTTTATTGACCACATTTCTGCCTGTTGCCTGGAACAATCTTTTTCCTGTTTGCTGACCATTTCTCTGCCTCAGGCCAACTCAGGGCTTGACAAATTTGCTTTGAATCTAGGAGCCAGTTAAAAGTTAGGAGTCAGTTTTTTTTAGAGTGGTATGGATTGTCAGTTCCTGGGGTAAGGCCAGTAATTTTCGCCCCCTAACCCTAACTCACAACGGAGCACCCAGTCAATACCTCCAATGTAATGCTGTTACATCAGGGTTATGGGCTGGCCAGAAAGAGTAAGGCTGGCAACAGATGGCACTGGTTGGCTCTGGCAGGTGGCACTGGTTAGCTTAGGCAGGTGGCACTGGTTTGGAACTGACAGATGGCACTGGTTGGCACCGGCAGGTGGCACCGGTTGGCACGTGGCACTGGTTTGGAACTGACAGATAGCACTGGCAGGTGGCACTGGTTTGGAACTGACAGATGGCACCGGTTGGCACTGGCAGGTGGCGCTGGGATGTGGCACTGATTGGCAGGTGGCACTGACAGATGGCATTGGCAGTGGCACTGATTGGCAGTGGCACTGGTTGTGATTGGCATGTGGCACTGGTTTGGAACTGACAGGTGGCACTTTTGGAACTGGCAGGTGGCGCTGATTGGCGGTGGCACTTGGCACTGATTGGCGGTGGCACTGGCAGGTAGCACTGGTTGGCGGTGGCAGGTGGCACTGGTTTGGAACTGACAGATGGCACTGGTTGACAACGGCAGGTGGCACTGATAGGCACGTGGCACTGGTTTGGAACTGACAGATGGCACTGATTGGCACATGGCACTGGTTGGTGGCATTGGTTTGGAGCTGACAGATGGCACTGGCAGGTGGAGCTGGCACATGGCACTGATTGGCAGTGGCAGATGGCACTGATTGGCAGTGACACTGGTTGGTACTGATTGGCAGTGACACTGGTTGGTACTGATTGGCAGTGGCACTGGTTTGGCACTGGCAGTGGCACTGGGTTGGCATTGGCAGGTGGCACTATTGGCACTGGCAGGTGGCACTGATTGGAGGTGGCACTGGTTGGCGGTGGCAGGTGGCACTGGTTGGCACTGGCAGGTGGCATTGGTTGGCACTGGCAGGTGGCACTGACAGATGGCACTGGGTGGCACTGGCAGGTTTCACACTGAGCTGAGTATAACTGTGTGTGAAACTGACAAGTAACAGAGACGAGCTGTCAGAATTGAGCTTAATGTCGGGTGGGCCGGACCCGGCAGCTATCAAACACCAGCCAATGATTGGGCTGCTTAAGAAAAGGAGCGGGGCCACATACACGTAGCGGTCCGCCCAGATCCCATCCCATTGGCTGGTGTCCCCTGACATCAAGCTCAATTCTGACAGATCCTCTCTCTCTTCTCTCGGTTATGTGTCAGTTTCACACACTCAGCGGCTCTGGCAAGCAACAAGTGCCGCACTGAGTGTGGAGAACGGAGGAGGAATGGCGGTCAATGTTAAATATCCATAGCACTGCATGTCTGGGGCATCGGGAGTTGCAGTGAGTGGGCTGGTGGCAGCCTAGGCGCCACGGTGCGGTTTCTGGTCGCAATGGCGACCTGGCGCCTGGGGTTTGTCGAGCCCTGTGCTAACTTATACTGGTTAGGTGACACTAGAACTGGTATGGCACTAATCGGGGGCACTGTTGCTGGCTTTCACTGGTGTAGTGACACTGCAACTGGTGTGGTGATGATCAGGGACAATATAACTGGTGTGGTGGTGATTGGGGACATATGAGTGACATGGCAATGATTGATAATATGACTGGTTTGGCAGTGACCAGGGAAATTGTACCTGGGGTGGCGATGATCAGGGGCAATATGACTGGTGTGGTGGTGATTACAGACAAAATCACTGGTGTGGCGGTGATCAGGGACACTGGGACTGGTGCAGCAGTGATCAGGAACATTGTAAGGGGTGTGACGATGATCATGGACAAAATGACTGACTGGTGGGGCAGTGATTAGGGGCACTGTAAGTGGGTGGCGGTGATTGGTGACAATGACTGGTGCGGCAATGATTAGGGACACTGACTGGCAGCACTGGTGTGGTGACATTGTACTGCAATGGCGGTGATCAGAGATAATTGCTGACGCCACTGACATACAGTGAAATCAGAGCAGCCATCCGATGTACAATATCACCGCCACAGTGGTATGATGTCACCATAATGTTTTTACACTCTGTCACCAGAGCAGTGCAGTGTTACCGTAGTAACACTGCACTACTCTAGGGAAGTGATTGTTTTTGTTATTTTTTGCACTATCTTTACTACTGAAAATGTGATTGCTGTGATTAGTGACAGCAATCACATGGTATCAGGGAACAGCACTCTGACTCGGTACTCGAATTGGTGATCCGCAGTGTCTGGTGGATACAGCTGTCACAAGATCGCAGTGATGCACATCCTTGGGGGGTGCGCACGAGGCACAGATCTGGGAGGATATACTGTTATGTTCTTCCAGATCAACACTTATCCCACCCAGCCACTGCATGTTAATGACCTCTAGAAGGTTTTACCCCCTTAAGGACCAGGGCATTTTTAGCTATTCAGCACCGTGCTACTTTAATTGGCAAATGGAGGAAAAAAAAGAGGTTTGGGAGAACAGCTTAATTAGGCCACATGCCTAGTACATGGATAGGAAGAAAACAAAAAGCAAATTGGACTTTTTAGGCTCAAAAGGTGTACAGACGCAGGCTGAACATAAAGTAGATTCAAAGTATTTATTAGTATCACAAGTTAAAAGGTATAGATAAAATAATGTACATTAAACAATATTACATTAGGCTGAATTGTCCGTGGCCGCAAGGCACAAAGTAGCATGAACCAATATACAATGATGAAATAGGTTGTAAACCAAACACCAACATGTTTCAGGGTCCTATTTGCTCCTTGTTCAGGGTAGATTTAAACAGCATTGGTAAACATCTTCTATAAAATAAAACACTCCCGTGGGTCCTGTCTGAGCCGCTGGGGGGGGGGGGGGGGGGTCCTTTGGCGCTTCCATTTTCCACTTCATTGGATCCTGCGATATTGTTTTTAAATTTTGGTTGGCTGTGTGCTGTGTATCCACTCTCTGGCATTGCGAGTAACTTCTCAGCTACCGCTCTCTCTTATCCGCCTTGTTTATATTGCAGAGTGACTGCTATTATGTTCTAATATGTGTTTTATTTTATAGAAGATGTTTACCAATTATGTTTAAATCAACCCTGAAGAAGGAGCATATAGGACTCCGAAACATGTTGGTGTTTGGTTTACACACCTATTTCATCATTGTATATTGATTGACATTACTTTGTGCCTTGCGGCCACTGACAATCTAACTTAGGGTCCTTTCACACTGGGGCGGTTTGCAGGCGCTATTGCGCTAATAATAGCGCCTGCAAACCGACCCGAAAGTGCCGCTGCTTTAATTCCAGTGTGAAAGCCCCGAGGGCTTTCACACTGGAGCGGTGCGCTAGCAGGACTTCGGAGCGGTGAAGGAGCGGAGTGTATACCGCTCCTGCCCATTGAAATCAATGGGACGGCACAGCTATACCGCCGGCAAAGCGCCTCTGCAGAGGTGCTTTGTGGTGGTTTTAACCCTTTCTCGGCCCCAGTGTGAAAGGGGCCTTAGTGTAATATTGTTGTATGTACATTATTTAATCTATACCTTTTTAATTTTTAATACTAATAAATACTTTGAATCTACTTTATGTTCAGCCTGCGTTTGTATACCTTTTGAGCTTAAAAAGTCCCGTCTGCTTTTTTGGGGAGTTTTCTTCCTATCCTACTTAACTAGCAATTGCGTGGTCATGCAACATTGTACGCAAATATATCTGCCCTTTTTTTTTTTTTTTTTACACAAATAGAGATTTCTTTTAGTGGTATTTGATCACCACTGTTTTTTTTTTTATTTTTTGCTATATAAACAAAAAAAAACTAAACATTTTGGGGAAAAAAAACAATATAACACTATTTTCTACTTTCTGTTAGAAAACATATCTAATAGAAAGATCAAATTTCTAAATAAATTTAGGCCAAAATGTATTCTGCTACATTTCTTTGGTAAAAAAAAAAAAAAAGAAAAAAAAAATCCTAGATCACTGTTGCTATGCACGCAGAGTTCTTTGTGTTTGTACACACAGAACTCTTTGTGTGTGATTGGACACAGTTGATCAGCAGGTTTCAGCAGGTTGCAGCTGAAATCATTGGGACACTCCCGAGGTGCAGATCTGGGAGGATGTACTGGTACATCCTCCCAGATCGACACTTGTCCCACATGGCCATTTATATGCAGTGGCCAGGCGGGAAGGGGTTCATATATTAAAAACAAGGGTTGATGTTAATTGTGTTTTAGCCAGTATAGAGGGAGAAAACAGATCTAAAAAGAAAGCAAGTAGAGTTTTTGGTACAGGCCCTTGAACTGGCAATGGGTAGCAACTACTTTTGGCATGACAAAGTTCTACAGGCAAAAAGGAATTGCAATGGGGCCAAATATGCCCCTATTGTGGCTAATGTTTGTAGGAGTAGGTGGGAGAAGCAGGACATGTATAGGTTATGTAGACTAGAATTAAAGTTATACAAAAGGTACATTAATGATGTTATAATAATATGGGAGGGGTCTGACGAATCAGTTCAAGAATTTTTGAGAGAGATTAATACTAACAAGCACAATATTTCCTTTTTAGGAAATTATAATAATTATCTGGATCTGGTGGTATAGGAAAAAAGGACAAAAACTAGGCACACATACTCATTTCAAGGAAGCAGACCACAATGGGTACATTCTCATGGGAAGCTGTCACCACCCAAGGTGGTTGGGAGCAATCCCTAAGCCCTGGTTCACATTGATGCGATTTGGCATGCAATTTGACATGTCAAATTGCATGCCAAATCGGCGGGAATTGCCGGCAATGGTAGCATCCGAAGCCCTGGTCCACATTGATGCGATTTGGCATGCGATTTGACATATCAAACCGCTTGCCAAATCGGCGGGAATTGCCGGCAATGGTAGCATCCGAATCGGTGCAATGCCGCATTTACGGCACCGCACCGATTCCCAAAAGTAGTTTTTGTACTACTTTTGGCAATTTCGAAGTGCAATTTCCGTTGACATCTATGCAGAAACCCGCACAGATGTCTCTGAAATCGCTCCCGAAGTCAGGATTGACATGCGGGAATGAAATTGTGCGAGTTCAGCTGAACTCGCACAATTTCATTCCCACAGTCACTGTGAACCAGGGCTAAAGGACAATGAATGTGGATAAAGAGAAATTTTGATGTGTAAACACATTTTGAAGCCCAGGCAGACATTCTATTGGAAAGGTTTAGCCTTAGGGGATATAAAATTAAATTCTTGGATATAGTAAAAAAAAAAAAAAAAAAAAAAAAAAACAAATGAAAAGAATTGATAGGGGACTATTATTGAGAGAGAAAAAGAAAGAAAAAAAAATGTTGGGATTGTGTTCTCTATGGTGTTTAATTGACTGTATAGGACCATGGAGAAAATAGTAAGGAAGCATTGACCTATACTCCTCATGGATAACGTATTAGTGAAAATGCTCCCCAAACAGCCAAAGTTTGTATATAGAAGGCCACCCATATTAAGAAATAAAATATTAAAGGATGTACGGAAAAAAGTCACTTTTATGGACCAGGTGGGGTTTTTAAAATGTGGCAGGTGTATCCGCTGCAGAACAATTAAGAGTAGGGGAAGAAAAAACACTAATTTTGAATTTAGGTATAACAGATACAGGTAATGAATTTCCTTATCTCATAACTGTAACAGTAGCCATGTCACATATTGATTGGAATGCCAGTGTGGGCTTCAGTATGTGGGCAGGATGAAGAGAAAGTTGGGGAACATATAAACAATATAAAGAAGGAATTGCAGAAACATTGCGTTTCTAACCATTTCAGACTGTTCATAATAGGGATCCCATGTTGTTGTTCTGTGGTAAATAGGATAGATAAACACTGCAGGGGTACATATATGAGAAGAGCTGTCTTAACCACTTGACCTCCAGAAGGTTTTAACCCCTTCATGAACAGGGCATTTTTTTTTGCTATTCAGCACTGTGCTACATTCTTGGTAAGTACGTGATCATGCAACATTGTACACAAATAAAATTTGTATTTTTTTTTTTTACACAAATAGAGCTTTCTTTTAGTGGTATTTGATCACCACTAGGTTTTTTTATGTTTCGCTATATTAACTGTACCTGTTGCCCGTTCCCAGTATGTTTATATATAATAATAAGTTCTCTGTGCGTCACGTACTTGGCAACGTCCAACATTTCCATTCCTTCAGGCCTTATTGTGATTGGTGTTTGTTCACCATTGCTAGAGGTGCTGGAATCTAATACCTGGTGTTTCGTGTTGGAGATCACGGAGTAACAAATGGTTTCAGTAGAGTTGAAGGCTTGACATTTGGTGGTCTCATGGTGTGAGTTTCGAAAACAGTGTGACCAGCCTTAGGAGGTTTTAAGATGATTCGTGAGCTGGATTCAGCAAAATCTGCAGTGACACATGAGTTGCTGTATCGGATGTTAGTAACTTGGTTGATTGTTTGCTGTAGCTACCTTGCCGAATATATTGTGGGTTGGTGTATAGGGCTTAAGGTGCAACTGTGTGCATATTGTTTTGGCTTAGGACAAATTGCTAGGTCTGTCTTGCAGGGTCATCGGAGGTTGTAAATAAGATGATGGATGACTTCTTCGACCTGCACAAGTTGTTCTAAAACATTGAGCTTGACTAAGGATGCTGCTTTCTTTCTCTTCATCTGAAAGGCTTCGAGTTGCTTCCCTCTTCATAGCTCATTGCTCTTCCAGCTTTACCCTAACTTCTCTTAAAACTGTCCCATCCCCCTCCGAACACCTATGCTGACTAATCTGTGTAAGAAAGATGTATATACTTACCTATTTTGAGGCTGCTCCAGTCTGGTCACGTGATCCCATTCCCGTGTCAGCACGGCTGCAGGGGAGAGGAGGAAGCGCTGATAACAGGTAGGCAAACCTGTGTGTGACGTCACCACATCAGGCTCTATAAGCTGTTGTCAGAGAGATCACATGAACAGAGTGGGCAAAAAATTAAGAAGCATACATCTTTTTTACATAAGATAAAGCATAGGTGTTAGGAGGGGAGGAAACAGTTTTAAGAGTAGTTAGGGTTAAGCTTGTATTCCAGTTTAAGATAATTGCAGTACAGCAGATGTAGTTTTTTGAAGTGTAAGAAGAGAATGACTTTCCTAAGCCCTGTCTCTGTGAGGTAATAACAATAACTGAGGGAACATGGATGAAACTGAGAAGCTCTAGCTAGAACTGAACTAACTAGTATTAAACGGAGGAAGACAAAGGGAGATGCCAAACACATAAGTTAATAAGTTGTGGCTCTAAGCCGTTACTAGATGTTGGCATACTGCAGAAGAATAACTGATGCAATTCATGACAGCACTGAAAAAAAAACATACCTGGGACAGAACTACTACTGTAAAAATATAAAATAAGATACTGCGCTAACGAAAAACTAAACCTACGTGAGCTGCGACTAAAAAGTAGTAAACAACACAGTCTAATAATAATAAAAAAGTCGCGCTAAAAATGTGAGAAATGGCAAAAAACAAGTGCCTATAGCCTCATAGAGGGATATGAATAGGAGTGAAAATATATTAAATTCATAAGACACAGATATGATTTCTATGGCTGCAGAGAGTGAAACAGTAATGTGACGTGATAGAGGCAGCAGATGGATGCCTCAAAACACCATGACAGATATGTCAAACAAAAATCACTGTGACAAATAAATGTCTCAAAAAAAACCATGACAAACATAAATAAAAAAATAAATAAAAAATTCAATGTATAATGTGAACAGATCTTTAGAAGCACAGATATTGTCCTTGGTTTGCACACATAGAACAATAATGGTAATAGTCCATATGCTATATATAAATCAAATGCAGGAAAAATGGAAAAAGTTAAAATTAAAATAAATGAAAAATATCCCCAGGTGACAAGTGAATGTTGATAATCTTGCTGCAGTGAATAGGGTGCGTTGATAAACCTCCACCTTCAAAAACTGCTGCCTCTTACCAAAAAACGTTGGTCTCTTAGTTATAGGAGACCTTACTGGGCAGATGGCTGCAACCCCAGCCCGGGATCTGTGAGACAGGTACTGGATATCATCCGGTCTGCAAGGTCTGCAAGAACCCCCTCCACCAACCGCACCAGGATAGGTTGGATATATCACCATAAAAGAAATAAACAGCTCCACATAGCGTAAAACCTTACATTTATTGAATAAAAAAACAGGGAATACACTTACAAGCGTCAGTAGTATATAGGCGTACAAAGAAAGCCGGCCGGCTCCAAAACAACCCGTAGCTTCCGGGTACTCGAATCGCGGTGTCGTCGGGACGCGGCTCCTCCTCCCTACGTCATTTCGTCACAACAGGACGTGGTCACATCCACTGGGGTTGCAGCCATCCGCCCAGTAAGGTCTCCTATAACTAAGAGACCAACGTTTTTTGGTAAGAGGCAGCAGTTTTTGAAGGTGGAGGTTTATCAACGCACCCTATTCACTGCAGCAAGATTATCAACATTCACTTGTCACCTGGGTATATTTTTCATTTATTTTAATTTTAACTTTTTCCATTTTTCCTGCATTTGAGTTATATATAGCATATGGACTATTACCATTATTGTCCTATGTGTGCAAACCAAGGACAATATCTGTGCTTCTAAAGATCTGTTCACATTATACATTGAATTTTTTATTTATTTTTTTATTTATCTTTGTCATGGTTTTTTTGAGACATTTATTTGTCACAGTGATTTTTGTTTGACATATTCTGTCATGGTGTTTTGAGGCATCCATCTGCTGCCTCTATCACGTCACATTACTGTTTCACTCTCTGCAGACATAGAAATCATATCTGTGTCTTATGAATTTAATATATTTTTTTATCACTAAATTAAATTGCACAGTGATTTTCACTCCTATTCATATCCCTCTATGAGGCTATAGGCACTTGTTTTTTGCTATTTCTCACATTTGTAGCGCAACTTTTTTATTATTATTAGAACTACTACTGTGTTTGTATATGGAATCTTCTCTCGACTTGAACTTTGGATAATGCCTCTGTCTGCAGCCTGCCTTGACTTCTTTGGTGGGTAACTCTGTAACAGGAGAAGTTCAGTCCAGAACATACCAAAAGCCTTGTGTTGGGAACACTACTCTGTATGTGATGACTCACCCCATGCATACAATTAGAGCTATACCGGTGGGAGGATTTTTGAGAGCATGCAGATATTGCTCCATGGAGGAATCTTTTGAGATGCAATGTGAGATAATTAAAACTCAGCTCTGAGAGAGTTTCCCTGCGTGGAGCATTGACCATGGTATTCACTTAACTAGGTAGCGGAATCACAGTGAACTTTTTGGCAGCAAGCGGAAGTAGAAACAACAAAAGAAAAAAATACAATGTTGGAAGAGTTTTTGGAAAAGGGATAGTTTCTTTTGGCACAACATTTTCGAAACAATATCACCAGATTATTCATATTAAAAAAAAAAAAAAAAACCTTCCCATATTGTATACAGATAAAGATTTACTTCTTATTTTACAACAGGGCTGCAGGTTTTCTAACCATAGGGCCCCCACCTTGGGCTCACTCCTTTCTCCAAGCATGTTCACATTCAAAAGACAAATCTCCTACTTGGCTCACTTGTATAGGTTCTTATGCTTATGGTTTGAACACAAGTATTGTCTTTTAATTTTATACACAAATGCTTTTAAATCTTTAGTCACGGTGAGCAATTTGAAATTGAACATTATATAAACTGCGCAACTGCTTAATTTGTGGGGTGCACAATATGTCCCTTGAGGATTCGCATTGGTGAGCATTTTAGCAACTTGAGTAATCCACAAGCCAAACAGATATCTAATGTCTCAAGACATTTTAAAGAAATTTACAGGGTGATACCACTCCTTTTTAGATATTGTGGAATAGTAAGAGTGCAATCATTACCTAAAGGGGGAGATGGGCATCGTAAATTGCAGGAAGCAGCATAGTGGATTCACGTATTGCAAACTTGGGTAGCCAAAGGGTTATACCTAAGATGGGACCTGGATCTGCATCTGAATTGATACGCTATCTAACTGTACGCTATCCAACTCTTAATGATCCAACTGTGTGTTAACTAACTGCACATAACCTAACTGTACATTATCCAACCATACATTATCCACCTGTGCGTTATTGAACCATACTTTGTCGACCTGTGTGTTATCCAACTGCACATTATCCAACTATACCCATGAAAATATTCGGTTCTTGCAGCTGTTTTTATTCAGTTGACTTAAAGTGGTTGTTAACCCACTCTGCTAAGTTTCTATAATCTGCTTGGTCTCCTTATGCTAGATGCTCCTGTCTCTGTGATTTATTTAAAAAATGCTTTCTTTACTTTATCTCAGAGTGGCGATCATGTGACCCGCTGCCTCACTGCTCTCCCCGTCTGACAGATGCAGCAGGCGAGGCCGAAATTCTCCCCCTGACGGCAGTCAGGAGGGGAGAAGGAGGGAGCCGGCGGGTCATGTGGTCACTGATCGGCGCTCTGAGATGAGGTAAAGAAGGCATTTTTTTAATAAATCACAGAGACAGGAGCATCTAGCATAAGGAGACCAAGAGGATTATGCAGGATTTAAAATATTTTTTCAGCTGCTGGGGGGGAGGGGGTGGGCTCTTGACACACAGCAGACAGGGAGGGAGGGTTGAGAGAGCACAGAGACGAGACAGGAGAGCTGCGAATGACGAAGGCACGTAAACTGACCACGGTGTCAGGGCTCACCAGCCATGATATACCATGGTCAGTTTACAGGGGGGAGGGTATAGCCAGAAAGGATCAGCCAGGTATTTCAGGTGATACGGGGGCCAAATTACATAGCACAAACATTGTATAACATGCTTTAAAGGAGCAGGATCATTTTTTTTTCTTTTAGGTTAACAAACACTTTAATTGATATTCCACTATTAATGTAGTATATATGATTTTCTTTATTTTATTTTGACTCAATATCTGCTATTATATATTGTATTTATTCTTTGTTGTGGTGACAGATGAATTGAATGATAGCTTGCCTTCTCTCTCCAGCAGAGTACCTAATGGTTAAATGACTAATTGTGATCACAGCTGGGGTGTTTAGCTTGCCATATACCTGCTAGTTGGTTATGTCAGACTAAGGCTGGGTTCACACTGGTCCGACAAACGCTCCGACATTGGGAGCTCATGTCGCATGACGTGTGAAATTCAATGTTTCCCTATGGGAGCCGTCCTAACTGGTCCAACACAAGTCGTTCCGACTTTAGAAATGCTCCCTGTACAACTTTGGTCCGACTTTGATCCTACTTCAGCCCATTGACTATCGTTGAAGTTGGATCAAAGTCGTATCGCCGTCTCGCATGATCTGACTTCGGCATGCAACTTG
Source organism: Aquarana catesbeiana (assembly GCF_042186555.1). NCBI lineage: Eukaryota > Metazoa > Chordata > Amphibia > Anura > Ranidae > Aquarana > Aquarana catesbeiana. The sequence continues at coordinate 263,608,887 of NC_133328.1, forward strand.
TGCTCAGATGATCTTCAGGGGGAACTCCGCGCTAAATTTTAAATAAAAAAACGGCATGGGCTCCCCCTCCAAGAGCATACCAGGCCCTTGGGTCTGGTATGGACCTTAAGGGGAACCCCCAACGCCGAAAAAATGGCGTGGGAGTCCCCCCCAAATCCATACCAGACCCTTATCCGAGCACGCAACCCGGTCGGTCAGGAATGGGGACAAGCGAGCGCCCCCCCCCCCGAACCGTACCGGGCCGCATGCCCTCAACATGGTGGGGTGGGTGCTTTGGGGCAGGGGGGCGCCCTGTGGCCCCCCACCTCAAAGCACCTTGTCCCCATGTTGAGGACAAGGGCCTCTTCCCGACAATCCTGGCTGGGGGGCTTATCGGAATCCTGGAGCCCCCTTTACTAAGGGGGCCCCCAGATCCCGGCTCCCACCCTTTGTCAATGAGTATGGGGTACATCGTACCCATTCACCTAGGGAAAAAAGTGTCAATGAAAAAACACAGTACACAGGTTTTTAAAGTAATTTATTAGGCAGTTCCAGGGGTCTTCTTCCGACTCCGGGGGTCTTCTTTCGACTTCGGGGGACTCTCCGGCGTCCTGATCTTCTGCCGGCTCCTCCACTATCTTCTGCAGCTCTTTTGCTAGCGGTGGCCCGGACTTCTGCCTTCTTGTCTTCTTCCCTTCTTCCCTCTTCTCTTGTTCCGATGTTGACACGATGCTCTCTCCAGCTGGAATGCTCTCTGAGCGCTCCGCAATGGACTTATATAGGCGGTGACCCCGCCCCCTTATGAGGTCACAGTCCCGAGGCATGCTGGGACTGTGCCGTCATAAGGGGGCGTGGTCAACATCACCTGATGAAGGCAAAAAAAACCTTATGAAGCATAATCCAATTTGCTCCAGCAGGGAAAAAATAATTCCTTCCTGATCGCCCAGGGGGCAAATGGATATTCCCTGGATCAAAAATCTCTGGTGTTATTACTTATAAATGTTAATATCCAGATATATTTTGGGCATTTAGGAATGCATCCAGTTCTTCATTTTTTTATTTTTTTTTTTTACACTTTACTGAGCTGGCCAGAACTAGTTCTTGAAATAGTCTGCTCCACATTTGCAAAGCCCTTACTGTGAAGAAGCCTTTTCTGTATGTGGAGGTAAATCTCTTTTCCTCCAGGCATAAAGAGTGCCCCCTTGTTCTTTGTAACCTGGACCTAAAAATGAATAACTCTACATCAAGTTCACTATATGGACCACCTATGTATTTATATATGGTTATGATAATTCCCCTTGAAGCGGTTCTTCACCCCGGAAATACTGTAGCTGCTGACTTTTATTAATAAGACAATTATCTGTCCAAGGATCCAGGGCTGTCCTCACCCGAGCTAGCTCTTTAGCTGTATTCGTGTTCAGGCGCTAGCATATTTACTTTGGGAAGTTTGAATGCTTGTGGCTTCACAGCCAGCTTCCCACTGCACATGTGCGAGCTGTGCTGTGCTTTGTGAATAGTTCCACAGCTTTCTGGGACCTGTGAATTGTCCCAGAAGGCTGCAGGGGAAGGAAGGGGTGGCCGAACCTCCGCATGGATCACCGCAGCAATCTGATGTGAAAAGTGGCAGTGGATACCTGTCAAAACCAGGTACCCCCCTCCCAAGAAAGGAAAAAAAAATGAAGTGCCTACACTTAAAGAGGAAGGTGGAGGAGGCAAACAAGCAGAACTTCTCCTTTTGGGCAAAGTTCCGCTTTAATTAAGTTAATCTATTATTTCTTCATAGCTGAGCTCCTCCATGCCTCTTAATAGTTTGGTTGCCCTTCTCTGCACTCTCTACAGTTCTTCAATATCAATTTTGTAAACTGTTGCCCAAAATTGATCTGCATATTCCAGGTGAGGTCTAATGGTTTCTTTCTCTCTCTCCCCCCCCCCTCTCTCTCTCTCCCCTCTCTCTCTCCTCTCTCTCTCCTCTCTCTCCCCTCTCTCTCTCCTCTCTCTCCCCTCTCTCTCTCCTCTCTATCCCCTCTCTCTCTCCCCTCTCTCTCTCCTCTCTCTCGCTCTCCCCTCTCCTCTCTCTCTCCCCTCTCCTCTCTCTCTCCCCTCTCCTCTCTCTCTCCCCTCTCCTCTCTCTCTCCCCTCTCCTCTCTCTCTCCCCTCTCCTCTCTCTCTCCCCTCTCTCTCTCTCTCTCTCTCTCTCCCTCTCCTTCTCTCTCTCCCCCTCCCTCCCTCTCTCTCTCCCCCTCCCTCGCCCCTTCTCGCTCTCTCCCTCTCCCTCTCTCTCTCCCCCTGCCTCTCTCTCTCCCCCTCCCTCTCTCTCTCCCCCTCCCTCCCCTTCTCTCTCTCTCTCTCTCTCCCTCTCTCTCTCTCCCTCCCTCTCTCTCTCTCCCTCTCTCTCTTTCTCTCTCTCTCTCTCTCTCTCTCTCTCTCTCCCTCCCTCTCTCTCTCTCTCTCTCTCTCTCTCTCTCTCTCTCCCAACCTCTCTCCCACCCTCTTTCTCTCTCCCACCCTCTTTCTCTCTCCCACCCTCTTTCTCTCTCCCAACCTCTCTCTCTCCCCCTCTCTCTCCTCTCACTTTCTCCCCTCTCTCACTCCCCCTGCCTCCTTCCCCCCTCTCTCACTCCCCCTGCCTCCTTCCCCCCCTTCTCCCCCCCTCTCCTCTCCCACTCTTCTTAATTTACAGCATTTATGCACACTATCGAATAATCGTGTGCATATTAGTGAGATTTCTATTCACTACCTGTTCTGCCTGAAAGTCCATCAAGTAGACCATAATCGGAGTGATTTTCCATCACTCACTTCTTTTCAGTGTGACAGGTGTAAAAAAAAAAAGGAACAGAAGAGAAATCTCCTGCATCTCAGACGAGGACGCATGTACCATTTAACAACTTCCCGCCCGGCCTATAGCAGAATGACGGCCGGGCGGTGGTTCCGTTATCCTGACATATGACGTCTTTCAGAATAACCCCTAGCATGCGCCCAGTTATTTGGGGATGGCGCGTGTCCCTCGGACAGAGCGCTTCCCTGATCACGGTAAACAGCCAATGAAGTTCACAATCACAGCCGGTCACAAATTTAAACACAAATCGTGTGAGGAGGGATCAGTAAGTGATCAGTGTATTGTCTGTACTGTATTACTGTGCACAACATGCCCCCCCAATAAAGAGAACCTGTCAGGAGTTCTGTCAGTCCATCTGGATCTGTCACAGCCCATCTGTCACACAGGACCGTCATCGGTACCTCCATCTGTACCGCCACACAGGCCTGCCATTAGTACCTCCATCAGTACCGCCACACAGGCTCACCACTAGAACCGCCATCTGTACCACCACACAGGCCTGCAACTAATACCGCTATCCACACAGGGCCGCCACTAATACCGCCTCCAGTATATCCACACAGGCCAGCCACTAGTACCGCCATTGGTACGCCACACAGGCCTGCCACTAATACCGCCATTGGTATATCCACACAGGCCCACCACTAGTACCGCCACACAGGCCCGCCACCAGTACCACCAGCAGTACCATCACACGGGCCCGCCAATAAGTTCCGCTATCATGTCTCAAAGGGTTTACACACCTGAGGAGGCATATGCTATCCTTACCATGTCCGATGATGAGAGCAGCGGGGAGCTCCCATCATCCAATTCTGGTTTGGAATAGGAGCCAGTAGAGAGTAATGGATCGGAGTCCGAGTCAGAGGAGGAAACCGTCCCTCCTAAAGGAATAAGGAGATCAGGACCAAGATCAGAAGACCTGCCTACCACCAGCAGTGACGGACCCCAGGAAGAGGAGCCCAGTACCAGTACTGGAAGTACACACCCAACCTGAAGAATACAGTCCTACCTTCCCGATGCCCTGGCAAACCCCTTATGGTTGCCTGTCAGCTCAGGGTCCGCTATAATCCCCCCTTTCACCGCACAGCCAGGTGTGCAGCCTAACACTACAAATTTTTCAGAATTGGATTATTTTTAATTTAATTTTTCCACAAGATTTGTTGTGGAATATGGTGGATCAAACCAATCTGTATGCAGAGCAATTTATTGCTGCCAACCACAATTCATCCTATGCCCGCATGTTCCAGTAGCGATGTCTCACACTGGACGAATTTAAATTGTTTTTGGGCCTTACGTTCAATATGGGGCTTACAAAGAACGAACGAACTCCATGCCTACTGGTCCACCAACCCCATCCACCACATGCCAATATATTCTGCTGTCATGTCCAGGACACGCTACGACATGATCATGCATTTCCTACATTTTAATGATAATTTGCAGTGCCCTCCCTGAGATCACCCCAGCCACTAATTATACAAAATACGCCCCCTAATAAATTAATTTTCCCAGTGACTTGCTAAAGTGTTTATCCTGGACCAAAACATTTGTGTCGACGAATCCCTTATATATTTTCCTGGCCGACTGCACTTCAAGCTGTATATCCCAAGTACGAGAGCCAGGTACGGGTTGAAATTGAATAAATTGTGTGATGGAGCCAGTGGGTATGTATATACCTTCTGGATTTATGAAGGCAAAGACTCCCAGCTCCAGCTCCGTGAGTACATATATTATAACCAGTGGGAAAATTGTCTGGGAGCTGGCATACCTCCTGTTCAAAAAAGGATACTGTGACAGACTCACCCGGGACAGAGGCTTTTGAAAGGGAATGAATGCCAGCCTCTTGCCTACCGATTATGGGCCCTGGCATTCGGGGGAACGGTGCGCTTTGTGAGCTGCATGACTAGGGACCCTTGAGGTGGTGTTACTTTGGATTCGCGTCCTTGTCCCCCAGGACACACAGACTCTGGGAACCCTGTGTATGCCATATTGGAAATGGTGACTGGGAGGGTATGTCTTGCTTAAACGGGACAGTAATTATTATCCACAATATCTCCCAGGATATATGTAAAGACTATTCTTGGTTTGTTTGATTCTGAACTCCACATGTTAGTTGATAGAGCTGATCACATTGGCCTCTAGAAATGGGTAGGAGACAGACAGTCTACTCATACTATAGTTTGTTGCCTACTAGGCTGAGGGGGGGGGGGGAGATCACTGTTTGTATTGTTAATTTTAATTAGCTCCTGCTATTGTGTTTATACTACTGTGTGAAGCTCGGTGGCCACAAGTCTGCCCAAAGGTCATGTCTCTGAATCACCTAGTCTGGGTAAATGATTTAGTAAACTAGCTCATGTTAATTAGGTTAATTAGTTTACAGTTGTATTGTTAGAGTAAAGTTGTATGAGCAGGAGGGGGGAACCTCCTCTTTAACGGTATATAATGACTTGTACTTTTGGTTCTAATAAATGAGTCCATGTTAGCAGCTAAGCAAGTCTCATCTTGTTTTGTGCTTGGGAGTGGTTGGATCAGCCAGCCCCTTTTTCGTCACCTTTACCGTAAACAAACACTGGCATGCGGTTAAAAAAAAAAAAAAAAAAAAGGAAGGGCTTCCCACAAAATCTATTGACAAAAAAATTACAAAACAGAGAATCGGCATTCATGAGAAATGAGGAAGTGTTGGCCATGAAGTGGAGAGACAAAAAAGATGTCCACATCCTCTCTACGATCCACAATGACACCTTGGTGGAGATCCAGAGAAGACGCTGCCCTGTTGTAAAGCCTGAATGTATCCACAACTACAATCTGTCCATGGGGGGGTGGACTTAAATGATCAGATGCTACAACCATATTTGTCAACCCGAAAGTCCTGTTATTGGTATAAGAAAGTTGCATTTCATCTGTTTCATGGCCCTGTTTAATTTGTTTGTCTGCTACCAAAAGTCAATTGAAAACCAACAAATCACCTACCTCAAGTATATTGAAGACATCGTCACTTCCCTGATTTACCAACAAGGACTCTCCCCAGGAAGCATTCGCTCTGATGGTGTGAGTCGACTTCATGAGCAACATTTTACCTATGACATTCCCTCCAAGAATCCGGAAGAAGTTGCCACAAGAGATGTTGTGTATGCAGCAGAGGAGGAGTTAGAAGAGATACCAGCTATTATTGTCCCTCCCAACCTGACCTGTGCATCGGAGATTGCTTCAGAAGTAACCACACATCCATTAGATATTAATTCCCCTTATTTTTAACAGACTGCCATTTCAAGTACCTGTGTGGATCATTTGCCTGCTACCATGTTTCTACCTTCCATGTTAACTGACCCTGGCCTGTTTACCGACGATGTCTTTGCCTGCCATTTTAACCACTTAAGGACCGGACCATTATGCTGCTTAAGGACCAGAGGACTTTTTCCAATTTGGCACTGCGTCGCTTTATGACCCCATTTTGGAAAGTAGACACCCCAAGCTATTTGCTGAGAGGCATGTTGAGTCCATGGAATATTTTAGATTTTGACACAAGTTACGGGAAAGTGACAAATTTATTTTATTTTTTTTTGCACAAAGTTGTCACTAAATGATATATTGCTCACACAGGCCATGGGCATATGTGGAATTGCACCCCAAAATACATTTAGCTGCTTCTCCTGAGTATGGGGATACCACATGTGTGGGACTTTTTGGGAGCCTAGCTGCGTACAGGGCCCCGAAAACCAATCACCACCTTCAGGATTTCTAAGGGTGTAAATTTTTGATTTCACTCTTCACTGCCTATCACAGTTTCGGAGGCCATGGAATGCCCAGGTGACACAAACCCCCCCCCCCCCAAATGACCCCATTTTGGAAAGTAGACACCCCAAGCTATTTGCTGAGAGGCATGGTGGGTATTTTTGCAGCTCTCATTTGTTTTTGAAAATGAAGGAAGACAAGAAAAAACATTTTTTTTTTTTTCTTTTTTCAATTTTCAAAACTTTGTGACAAAAAGTGAGGTCTGCAAAATACTCACTATACCTCTCAGCAAATAGCTTGGGGTGTCAACTTTCCAAAATGGGGTCATTTGGGGGGTTTTGTGCCACCTGGGCATTTCATGGCCTCCGAAACTGTGATAGGCAGTGAAGAGTGAAATCAAAAATTTACGTTCTTAGAAAGCCTTAAGGCGGTGCTTGGTTTTTGGGGTCCCGTACGCGGCTAGGCTCCCAAAAAGTCTCACACATGTGGTATCCCCGTACTCAGGAGAAGCAACAGAATGTATTTTGGGGTGTAATTTCACATATTCCCATGGCATGTTTGAGCAATATATCATTTAGTGACAACTTTGTGCAAAAAAAAAAAAAAATTGTCTCTTTCCCGCAACTTGTGTCACAATATAAAATATTCCATGGACTCGACATGACTCTCAGCAAATAGCTTGGGGTGTCTACTTTCCAAAATGGGGTCATTTGGGGGGGTTTTGAACTGTCCTGGCATTTTATGCACAACATTTAGAAGCTTATGTCACACATCACCCACTCTTCTAACCACTTGAAGACAAAGCCCTTTCTGACACTTTTTGTTTACATGAAAAAATTATTTTTTTTTGCAAGAAAATTACTTTGAACCCCCAAACATTATATATTTTTTTAAAGCAAATGCCCTACAGATTAAAATGGTGAGTGTTTCTTTTTTTTTTCACACAGTATTTGCGCAGCGATTTTTCAAACGCATTTTTTGGGGAAAAAACACACTTTTTTAAATTTTAATGCACTAAAACACACTATATTGCCCAAATGTTTGATGAAATAAAAAAGATGATCTTAGGCCGAGTACATGGATACCAAGCATGACATGCTTTAAAATTGCGCACAAACGTGCAGTGGCAACAAACTAAATACATTTTTAAAAGCCTTTAAAAGCCTTTACAGGTTACCACTTTAGATTTACAGAGGAGGTCTACTGCAAAAATTACTGCCCTCGATCTGACGTTCGCGGTGACCCCTCACATGCATGGTGCAATTGCTGTTTACATTTGACGCCAGACCGACGCTTGCGTTCGCCTTTGCGCGAGAGCAGGGGGGGACAAGGGTGCTTTTTTTTTTTTTTTTATCTTATTTTTAAACTGTTCCTTTCATTTTTTTTTTTTAATCATTTTTATTGTTATCTCAGGGAATGTAAATATCCCCTATGATAGCAATAGGTAGTGACAGGTACTCTTTTTTGAAAAAATTGGGGTCTATTGGACCCTAGATCTCTCCTCTGCCCTCAAAGCATCTGACCACACCAAGATCGGTGTGATAAAATGCTTTCCCAATTTCCCAATGGTGCTGTTTACATCCGGCGAAATCTATGTCATGAAATGCTCGTAGCTTCCGGTTTCTTAGGCCATAGAGATGTTTAAAGCCACTCTGGTGTCTGATCAGCTCTATGGTCAGCTGGCTGAATCACCGGCTGCATTCTCAGGTTCCCTGTTGAGACAGGAGAGCCAGAGAAAAACACGGAAGACGGTGGGGGGGGCATTCCCTCCCACTGCTTGTAAAAGCAGTCTAGAGGCTAATTAGCCGCTAGGATTGCTTTTACATGAAAGCTGACCGCTGGCTGAAAAGAATGATACCAAGATGATACCTAAACCTGCAGGCATCATTCTGGTATAACCACTCAAATTCGTGAATGGCGTACCTGAAGACAAAAAAATGGTTAAAGTGGAGTTCCACCCACTTTCACAACTCTTCAGCATCCCTCACTAAACTGTGCACTGTAAACGAATTGGATATTTTTAATTTTTTTTTCTCAGCACTTACTGTATATCTGCTGTATTCATTTTTCACTTCCTCTTCCCTGGCCGCGGCCCATCGCATCATTTCCTGTTTGCAATGCCTTCTGGGAAGGGGCGGCAACTTCCTCTGACACTGCCGTTGCTATGGAAACCTAACCTGAAACCTATTACACTGCTTGTGCTGAACTGAGCATGTGTGAGATCTGCAAGGATGAGATCCAGGAAGAAATACAGTCTGGCTTCAGATGCCCAGACTTAAGATGGCCACGGCCTGCTGTAAGTTTATAAAATAACAAACTACTGCTATAAACTAACAAAACAGACCTTAGTTTACAGACTAACTTTACTAGAATACATTAAGCTTGTGTATTATAGGGGTATTTTTATTTAAAAAGTATAATTTCGGCCGGAACACCACTTTAACAATAAAACACAGTAAACGGTAAAGTATAAAAAAATTGCATACCTGAAAAGCAAACATGATAAAACATAATAACAATAAAACATTGCAGAATAGAATACAGTAAAAAAGAGCAGAACAATAGAGTGAGAATATAGAGAGAGAGAACAATAAAACGATAACTATTTTTTTTTTTTTTTACACTTTTTTTTGTAACTAACTTTTATAACTGTAACCGGTTCCAGGTTCGGGTCTCTCAAAATGCGATGGCATCTTGGGAGACCCTGTGAAAGTGTGCCTAGTCTGTGCAATGCTGTACCCTACGCTAATACGCAACTAGTGAATGGTAGCGTTCAAAACATTCACCAATGCAAAGACCAGGATTGTCAGGACAGGAGGGACAACATCACCAAGTGTTACTGCAGTGCTGGTTTGACTATGACCAGGGTGTACTAGGCCACTGGTGCTTGCCAGTTCACCAAAACGCTACCAAAAAAACTGTTAGCGATCGCAGGGATCAGGCCTGACTCTGCGAACGCTGCAGTTATGCGTTTAGTGTTTTGAAAGTGACAGTGATCGATCGATACTGCACTTGGGTGGGCTGGGCGGAGGGGCAAAACGCAGGTGCTAGCAGGTATCTGGGCTGATCCCGCTAACACTGCGTTTTTGGGAACCCTAAACTGCTGGGGACGCTAGTATAGATCTGATCGCATCAGATATTGATCCGTTCAGATGCTATACCATTAAGAGAGGTGTACGGTGCGTGCGTGGGTGTTAGCGGTACTGGCGCTAACCTGACGCTGCCTGGGGCGACGCATATCACCGCCGGGCGATCGGGGGGCTAAACCTTTATTCGGTAATAAACGGCGGGTGCCCTGACACTATAAAAAATAAACAAACTAACCAGCATCACCCATAACGGTTATATGGTGATCAGTGGTGAAAGGGTTAACTAGGGGGCCATCAAGGGGTTAAAACATTTATAAGATAGTATATGGGGGTCCCTGTCGCTATAAAACGCTGACGGCGAACTTAAATATTATTATATACGTCCCTAACTAGCGTCACCAGTGACACTAATACAGCAATCAGAAAAATGATCGCTTAGTGACACTGGCGACAGGGGGTGATCAAGGGGTTAAAACTTTATTAGGGAGGGTTAGGGGGGTACCCTAGACCTAAAGGGGGCTAATACTAACTGCCCTAACACAGTAACTGTCACAAACTGACACCATGCAGTAATCAAAAAAAAAAAAACTGCTTGGTGTCAGTGTGACAGGGGGGGGGGGGATCGGGGGTAAAGGGGGGTGTAATGTGTGCCTGGCATGTTCTACTGTGTGTGTTTGGTGCACTCACATTTCAGTCTTCTCTCCTCGGCGCCGGAACGGAAACTGCCGAGCCGAGGAGAGATGACATCATTTCCTTTGCCTCTGTGTACTACACAGAGGCAGGGGAAGAATCTTATTGGCTGGGAGGGATCGCGAGGGGGGGCCATGATCGGATGGCCTCCCCTTCATCTCTGATCGCTGCCAGACCAAAGGCGACTGCCGCTGGCACCGGGGGCGGTCCGGTCGGACCCCCCACCCACGGGAAGGCAAGGACGTATATGTATGTCCTTTTGCCTGCCCGTGCCGCTCTGCCGACACATATCGTCGTGCGGCGGTCGTCAAGTGGTTAAACCACATTTCTGACTTCCACGTGCACCAACCTTAGACTGTTTACCGACGATGCCTCTGCCTGCCGTTTTATATCATGTTTCTGACTTCCACATGCACCGACCTTGACCTGTTAATCAACCATGTTTTTGCCTACCACTTGGACTGATCTTTTGCCCTTCTACTTTAGTACACAGGGGTCTCACATATGTGAGGGGCTTCAGAATAGCGTTTTGAGTATAGAAAAACAGTGGTTTTCTGTGTTCCCAGAACAGGGTCTGGTTTCCCTGAAGCTTTAAAGAGATTTGGGTGGGAGAAGCCTCTACCCCTGTCCCCCTAGCCCTAAGCTTGATGGTCCTTCCTGCTGCCTGGACCAATACTTTGGCTGTGCTAACCATATCACTGCCTGCTGCCTCTACTGACTATGGACAGTATTTCTGCCTGCTACCTGGACCAACGCTTTGGCTGTGCTTTGGCTGTGCTGACACTATCTCTACCTGTACTAACTATTTACAGTATTGCTGCCTGGACGATTGCTTTTGCTGTCGCTGACCACATCTCTGCCTGCTGCCTGGACTGATGCTCTCCTCTGTGGACCACTGCACTACTAAAACCACAGATAATCTTTTGTTATTTGGAATGTACATGCTATGTGTTAGAAATATGAAAGGCCTTCAAAAATGTGATTGGTAGTCAGAAAATTATATGTGTAATTTATGCTCCTAGAACGCCTGAAGGTGCTATTTCAGTGTTGGGCCTCTGTATGTGAACCGTTCAAAAGACTCATTAAGTCTCATAGAATATACGTTGGGGTGTTTGCTTTCCAAAATGGGGTCATTTTGTGGACGATTCCATTGTGCTGGTGCTCCATGGCCTTCACAATTGTAATAGGTGGTTGAGAAATGAGATGTGTAATTTATACTTCTAGAACGCCTAAAGGTTCTACTTCAATGTTGGGCTTCTGTATGTGGCTAGGCTGTGTAAAAGTCTCATGTGGTATCACCATACTCAGGAGGAGTAGCAGAATGTATTTTGGGGTGTCATTTTTGCTATGTACATGCTATGTGTTATAAATATCTTATAAATGAATAACTTTGTGTAAAAAAAAAAAAAAAAATGTGTTTTCATTATTTTCCCACATTTACCAAAAACTGGAAAAAATGAACCGTTCAAAAGACTCATTATGCCTCATAGATTATATGTTGGGATTTTTGCTTTCCAAAATGGGGTCATTATATGGGCAATTCCATTGTCCTGGTGCTCCAAGGCCTTCAAAATTGTAATAGGTGGTTGAGAAATGAGATGTGTAATTTATCCTCGTAGAACGCCTGAAGGTGTTACTTCAATGTTGGGCCTCTATATGTGGCCAGGCTGTGTAAAGTCTCACACATGTGGTATCGCCGTACTCAGGAGGAGTAGCAGAATGTATTTTGGGGTATGGTTGAAAGTATGCATATGCTGTGTGTGAGAAATAACCTGCTAATATGACAAGTTTGTGTAAAAAAAAAAAAAAAAAATTCCATAATTTTCCCAAGAACTGTGGGAAAAAATTACAACTTCAAAAAACTCACCATGCCTCTTACTAAATACCTTGGACTGTCTACAAAAAACTTTCATTTGGGGGTATTTGTACTTTCCTGGCTTGTTAGGGTCTCAAGAAATGAGATAGGCCATCAGTACATCAGGTTTGATCAATTTTCAGTGATTGGCACCATAGCCTGTAGACTTTCTAACTTTCACACAGAATAAATAATATCCACTAATCTGAGTTATTTTTTATCAAAGATATGTAGCAGTATAAATTTTGGCCCAAATTTATGAAGAAAAATTACTTATTTGCAAAATTTTACAATAGAAACTAAAAAAAAATGTGTTTTTTTTTCAAAATTTCTACCCTTTTTTCGCTTATATCACAAAAAATAAAAAACCTAGTGTTGATTAAATACCACCAAAAGAAAGCTCTGCATGACTGAGTTATTGTCATTCAAAATGTGAGAGCATTGAAAGCTGAAAATTGGTCTGGGCAGGAAGGTGCATAAGTGTCTAGTATTGAAGTAGTTAAACAATGACTCACTATCCAAAATAATAAAGTGCAGTTTTGTATTGAGTTGGGCTTTAAATATAGGAATGGGTCTCATTTATTTTAACAATGTATTTTTATTTTCAAACTAGATCATGAAGACACTTGTAGTGGCCCTTCTCCTAGCCGGTGTTGTACCTCTTCTGCTTGGACTTTTATTTGAACTAGTAATAGTTGCACCTCTTAGGGTGCCTTTGGATCAGACACCTTTGTTTTATCCCTGGCAAGTAAGTCTACATATAAAAATATGACTTTTGAAATATTGTATTAGTGTTTATCATAGACCCTGAGGTATAGGCTCATACTTTCAGATGGTTGGACACTGACAAAGCTTTTATAGACACGTCCCCTGGGCACATCCCATGTAACCCTACCCTACACTGAGTTCTTGTTGGTTTTTTTGTTTTTTTTTTTGCTAGTGTCCTAAGGTGTTGAACCTCTTCTCCCTTAGAGAGTAATTACCGCTTAACTCTAACTTAATTAGTTTCTTACTTTATCTTTGGATTCTTGGAACAATTCTTCATTTAACTCTTCATTGTCTTCTAGTACCACAATAGAAACAATGCATCTGGATTGGTGCTTTCTCAGTATAAATTTTGGAGCCATACCTGGACCCCACACCATGAGGACAGCCTGTAATTTTGCTTCGGGCGCTGGTTTCTGTACAGGCGCTCACCATGGCACTGCATGAAGTCAGCCTCAGCATACTATACAGGTCCAGGGCCTTGGTCCATCCCTATGGATCCCACACCCTTAAAACATTTTCAGGATTATGCACACCGTGACAGGCAAAGCCTGGACCTATATAGGTTTCAGCTTAGAGAACTGGTCGTTATTGTAAAAACTGGAACTATGTTTGGAATGTATTCACTTTACAGTGTAAACCTTTCTAATTTGGTGCTAAAACTCAACCACTCAGAGCTTAGTCTCAGGTGAATGATCAGGTGTTACATCACATCAGTGGTTACACACTTTACTGCCTCTTCTGCCTAGAGTCCTTATTATAAGTTACTCAGGCGCTTCCTTACGCCCTTTTGCCATGCGCACTTCACTACAATACGGTCTACTCCAAGGATACTTTACAGACACCCTTACCCTATATTCCAAACCCTACTCCTTGAGTACCCCACCGGTGATCACTCTCCCCCTTAGCTATGATTAAATCTAGACAAAAGAGATTCACAGCATAAACTCAGGTGAACATTTGCTCTGCCAAAGGCCCACACAACAATCAACCTCAGATTGACAATGCTTTCCTTGTACTGGGAACACCTCTCTCTGCAAACATCTCTAGTTCCATTTCAGACACGCAACAAGTGGCCTATCTGACAAAGGCAAATTTTTATGCAACTATGTCACAAGTTCTTGGTCAGCTAATGGCTTTAATATATAGCCATCCCTTTCTAGGGCTCCAAAACAGAAATCCCCTTCTCTAGCTCCTCTGTCTGTACCTGAGTTGGATCCCAATATGCCCGGCCTAGAAGAAGTGGACATAGAAGGAAATGACGATGACCCAGTGCAGTGCTAAAGGAGACAATTTCTCACCCCCAGACCTATGCACCTTCATTTCCAGCTTCACAAAGTATGCTTGTTAATCTGGATATGTGGATTCTGTTGTGCAAAAAGCCTTGTCGTTGGCACGCTTGATTTTCCTCCTTCTTGCCATGCCCCTTTGGGTTCAAAGAGACCTGCAAAATTGAAAGACATTCCCCATAAATAGTATGAGCAATCTATGACAATCTGGTCAGTCCAGAATAGATTTTTTCTGCTCTGTAAATCATTACTGAATTTTATCCAGTGGAAACAGTGTACTAACAAGTGGTCTGTACCTGCCCTTTAAAGTCGTAAATATCTCACTGCAGTTGAAGATGTTCCTCTATTCAAAGATTCACAGATAGGAAGTTTGAGATGCTCTTAAAGGCTCTCTGTGATTTCTGTCTGTCAAACTGCAGCTAACTGGACTAGGGCAATGAAAAACCAACAAGAACCTGTATTCCAGGACGATGCCTTAACTGAGCAGTTGCAGCAATTACCTCCTGCTTTGCTTTTTAGTGTCGATGCCCTAGAACAAGTAATGTAATAAATTTCCAGAATGGCTTCATGCACAGAATCTTGTGCCTAAAAATCCTGGACAGCTGAAAATTACTATAATATAATAATAACAATACTGACATACAGGGGTGGACTGACTACTCATGGGGCCACCGGGCATTAGGAGAAGATTATGGGGTCCCTGGGCAATAGTAGATTATGGGGCCCCCAGGCAATAGATTATGGGGACACACAGTATACAAACACACACATACAGTACACACACACAGACGCACAATATACACACAGTATACACACACAGAATACACATACACACACTGAAAAGGTACTGGAGAGGCAGGCCAGCTAAAATCTTGGGATTTTTTAAAAAACACAGATTTTTGCATACTGTCCCTGGTTTTATTGAGGCTGGCAACTCTGATGGGGCCCCTTAATGGCATGGGGCCCTCGCGCAGTGCCCGAATGGTCAGTCCGCCCCTGCTGACATATGCCCTTTGAAGGAGGACAACTTTTTGGTGAGACACTTGACAAATTTAATAAAGATGTCATGGGAGGGCAGGTTCTACTTCCACAGAGGAGGATTCAAAAACCTCCCTCCTTTATCACTTTAAAATGCAGGCTATCGAATTGCTCTTCTTTTTAGTGAAAGACTTGGGCCACAAAATCCTCCAGTGAAGGGGTGCCCTCACTCCTAAGAGTAGGTTGATGTCTGTTACAGTTTATCTTCTCTGGGTCACAGCTCTCCCAGACCTGTGAGTTCAATTGGTTGTTTCAAAGGTGTACAAAATAGAGTTCAAAACTCTACCACCTCACCGCTTTCTTCTCTCAAATCATCCAAAAACTGCTCAACGACAGTCAGTTTTGCAGAATGCTCTGAACCATCTGTTGTTCCAGGGAGTAGTTGTGCCAGTACCTCAACAAGACAGGTTCAAAGGCTTCTATCCAAACCTGTTCACGGTTCCAAACTCCAATAGGGGTATTCCTCCTATTCTAGACTTAACCTCCAGGCACCAGCTGCATGCAAATATGTGGCCTCTCTGCATTTGGGCCTTGGCGCTGAGCGGCCGCATTTTTGCGTCCATTAGTGCAAATACAACTGTGTCACAAGCTCGCACCCTGCTCGCTCCGACAGCTAGCGTAAAGCTCCCGATCGTTGCTTGTGATTGGGAGCTTTCTGATCATGTGATTGCCGTGACAGCCAATCATAGCGGTCACATGGTCATAAACCCTGCCCTGCCTCCCAGCATCCTAAACCCCTAAAAAGCCGGGAGGGCCCGGCTCCAAAGGGTTAAAGTCTTTGTTACAAATACTCTCAAATTCCCAAATTTTGCATGGAATCCGCAAAGTTAATAATTGCCTCTCTAAGACAAGGGGAATACTAAGCATTTGTGGATATACAAGATGCATATCTGTATATTCCCATGAATCCACCTCACTGGCATTTTCTGTACTTTGCAGTGGAAAACAGCCTTTTCCCATTTGTTGCACTGCCTTTTGGCCTATCCTCTGCTCCTATTGCTCCTCTGCTCCTATTCACAAAAATCAAAGCATCTCTTCTTGCCCTCTTAGGAACGCACGGCATTCAGGTCACAGGTTATCTGGATGACATTTTCCAGAAGAACTCCTCTCCCCTACAGTTTTCAACAAACTTCCGCAGGACAGTTCAGATGCTCCAGACTTTTTTTTGTTATGCGATCAATTTTCAAACATCTGCTCTCCAGGCTTCTTCTCTTCATCTGAATTTTTTGTGCCTGGACATTGACACATCCCAAGCAAAGTTTTTCCTTCCAGAGGAGAGAAAGCTCTCTTATGCCGCGTACACACGAGCGGACTTTCTGACATACTTGGTCCGGCGGACCAGAGTCTGCCGGACAATCCGACCGTGTGTAGGCTCCGGCGGACTTTTTCCCAAAAGCCCGCTGGACCTAGATTTGAAACATGTTTTAAATCTTTCTGTCGGACTCAGTTTCTGGCGGAAAGTCCGCTCGTCTGTGTGCTGGTCCGACGGAAAGCCCGCTTGTCTGTATGCTGGTCCAATGGACCAGATGCGACGCAAGGACAGGGTTGCATTTCGCGCTCGCTGCAATAGGAAAAACAAATTTCTTTCTCGAACATCACGGGACACAGAGCCTCAGTAATTACTGATGGGTTATATAGGTATCACTGGTGATTGGACACTGGCACACCCTATCAGGAAGTTCAACCCCCTATATAATCCCTCCCCCTTGCAGGGATACCTCAGTTTTTACGCCAGTGTCTTAGGTGATGGACGTGTAAAGATGTCCTGTGCTGAGCTCCAAAGGGAAACCAAGACATTGTTCTACCTTCCTTTTTTCCAGATCCCTGTTCTCCGGAAGAGAGATCTCTACATTCGTTGGATGTAGTAAGAGCAGTTAAGGCCTATCTAGGGGCAACTGCTCAGATTCGCAAGACGGATGTTTTGTTTGTGCTGCCAGAGGGTCCCAATAGAGGACAGGCAGCGTCAAAAGCTACCATTTCTAAATGGATTCGACAGTTGATCATTCAAGCTTACGGTTTGAAACAGAAGATTCCTCCGTTTCAGATCAGGGCACATTCCACAAGGGCTATTGGTGCTTCTTGGGCAGTGCATCACCAGGCCTCTATGGCTCAAATCTGCAAGGCCGCAACCTGGTCTTCAGTTCATACATTCACCAGATTCCATCAGGTGGATGTGAGAAGGCATGAGGATATCGCCTTTGGGCGTAGTGTGCTGCAGGCAGCGTTACAGGGTCCTCAGGTCTGATTGCACCCTACTTGGTCTTGGTTCCCCCCCCTCAGGTAGCATTGCTCTGGGACATCCCATCAGTAATTACTGAGGCTCTGTGTCCCGTGATGTTCGAGAAAGAAAATAGGATTTTTTAAAACAGCTTACCTGTAAAATTCTTTTCTTTCGAAGGACATCACGGGACACAGAGGTCCCGCCCCTCTTTTAATACACTATATTGCTTGGCTACAAAACTGAGGTATCCCTGCAAGGGGGAGGGATTATGTAGGGGGTTGAACTTCCTGATAGGGTGTGCCAGTGTCCAATCACCAGTGATACCTATATAACCCATCAGTAATTACTGAGGCTCTGTGTCCCGTGATGTCCTTCGAAAGAAAAGGATTTTACAGGTAAGCTGTTTTAAAAAATCCTATTTTTCCTATTGCGGCAAGCGCGGGGCATACCAGTACCTATAATAAGTGGGCCCCCAGATCCCGGCCCCCCACCCTATGTGAATGAGTATGGGGTACATGGTACCCCTACCCATTCACCTAGGGAAAAAGTGTCAATAATAAAACACACTACACAGGTTTTTAAAATAATTTATTTAACAGCTCCGGGGGGGTCTTCTTCCGGCTTCGGGGGTCTTCTTCTGGCTTCGGGGGTCCCTCCGGTTCCTCTTCTCTCGGCGTCCGGTTGGTTCTTCTCCGCTCCCTCCTGCTTCTTCTCCCGGCGTCTGATCCTTAAGGGCATACTAGGAACCACTGACGATCGTTGTGGAGCCATACTTAAAGGAGAATTTCACTGTGTGCAGGGTCTAACAAGGAGATGAGCGTGCATTGCACTCTGTGAAGGGAGCACATAACACAGAGTGGTGTGGAGTTTTTGTGAAGCATGTTGCATTTGGAAAATCTTTATATGTACCTTATATAAGAAGAATCTCATTCACTTACTTGTATGTCACAAATGGACTTTATTTGAACTGTGTGCACTTTATGAACTTTTATGGTATTGCTACTTTCACATTGATTTATGTCATTCAATTTGGTTCATCAGCATTGCTATCACACTTAATTATTATCTATCTGTTTTTGTGGGAATACACAGGTGATAGTTTTTTTTTATTGTTTTATGGTTATCTACCACTAGGTGGCAGCACGCAGCTTTATTGATTATTTTGAAGGATGGTTCTGCAACACTGGAACCCCATTCTACAAGGATACCAAGCAGATTACCCCAGCCACCACTAGCTGGATCAAGGGGAAAGGGCAAGGGCCCTTCACCCTGACATCTTAAATTTGATACTGTATGTCAGAAATGGGGAACTCTGAATATCCTGGCCTTCTAGGTACAACAACAACTAACTCTGTGATCAGAACCAAAGATCCTCTACAACTAACATTGGATGCTTTGATAATCCTCTGGTCTCAGTTCAGGCTAATGCCTTTGGATTGCCTAAACAGAGAACGTGGAATTTAAAATTTACCACTAATATAATGTCCAGGGGGGCCATCCTAAATGTATAAAGTTACAAAAGCAGAAAAACAGAAGGGATTTTTAATGTGCCACCCTGGAAACCATATGTAGTGCCAAACATGTATGCATAGACATATGTATAAAATCTAACGAGTCCTCATTTAAGCAGCAAACAGCTGAAAGGACAAGGGTGAAAATCACCTCAAAAGATCATTAAAATCAAATTCAAAGATTACGCCCCAACACAGTAGTGTTATGCTAATGCGTTTTGCGGGAACCGCTTCCTCAGTACACGGATGCATTAATATAGATCTTCAATCGGTCATAAGAAAGATCAACAAATGTAAATAGAATAAGATTTTTAAAATACATAACTAATTATATACATAAGGTTTGAAACTAAATAATATCTTTACTCTGATCTCCTGCCTATAACACTCAGGGAGAAAAACAAACACCACACAACACAACATACTTGCCTTCACAAAGAAAAGCCCAAAACATACGTCACATCTGGGGAAGGACCCGCCCACATGTATTCAAAGTGACAGGAAAACCGGTGCATCCCATGTGTGGGACGCTACTGGAAATGACTGCACGCCAGACATGCATCATCAGTAAATCCCCGTTATCATGATGCTTACCAAGCTGGAACGCACCGAGAGAGGGCAGGAGCAACCAAATGAGCCTCCAGGAGGACAACAATCAAATCGCCATACAAGACAGCACCTCTCACCTGCAACATCTGCGCTCCAAAATAGAACACAAATACAACAGCAGAGCCTGGACTAACCAGCAATAAAGGGGACCCCTCAGCTCAACACAGGAATATGGTAGCACAGGCCAAGGGAGACAACAAAACAGCCTACCACAGAAGGGGTTTCGCATCAAACCAAAAACTAAACGAATAAAACACAAAAAAATAGAAAAATAAATGATATACAAATAAAATATTGAACACTAAAAAAAGAAAAAAATATAAAGAAAAAGAATAGACAAATACATTTTTTTTGTGTTCCATATTTTATTTGTCTATTTTTCTATTTTTTTTTTTTTTTTAGACAATCTTTTCCTTGTCCAAGCTTTTAATTCAGGGTATATATTGGATCATGCCCCCTTACAGTACCCTGTGCTTCTTTGGGACCTTAACTTGGTTCTCGCCTGCCCTGCCACACTTTAACCACTTTCCACCTGGCTTATAGCAGGTTGGCAGCCGGGAGGTGGTTCTGTTATCCTGACTGGGCGTCATATGACGTCCAGCAGGACAACATGCCGGCGCGCAGCGTGGCGATCGCAAGTGCCGCGTGTAGTGTGACACGCCGCATCTCCGATCATGGTAAGGAGCCTCTGACAAAGGTTTCTTACCACATGATCAGCTTTGACCAATCACAGCTGATCATCGTGTGAATCAGGAAGTGCCGGTAAACAGTATTCCTCGGTTTGCGCTGACAGGGAGAGCTGATCGGCGGCTCTTCCTGTCAGAGGGGGGTCTGTGCTGATAATCAGCACATTGATTATCAGCACAGCCCCCATCAGATGTGCCAATCAGCTGCCAGTCAGTGCCCCTTAATAAAGTCTCTCAGTGTCCACCACAGTGCCAATCAGTGCCCATCAGTAACACCTGTCAGTACCTCATCATCAGTGTTGCCCATCAGTGCCATCTATTAGTGTCCATCAGTGCCACCTGTCAGTGCCAATCAGTGCTGCCTATAGGTGCCCATCAGTGCCACCTCATCAGCACTGCCTCATCAGCACCCGTCAGTGAAGGAGAAAACAACATTTTATGACAGAAACTAAGAAAAACTTTTTTTTTTCAAAAATGTCGGTCTTTTTTAGTTCGTTTAGCAAAAAATCAAAACCCCAGAGGTGATCAAATACCACCAAAAGAAAGTTCTATTTGTGGGAAGAAAATGATAAGAATTTAATTTGGGTACAGTGTTGCATGACTGCGCAATTGTCATTCAAAGTGCGACAGCGCTGAAAGCTGAAAATTGTCCTGGGCAGGAATGGACGAAAGTGCCTGGTATTGAAGTGGTTAAAACATTCAGAAATATACCCTTAGATGATCCCTCCTGAAAAGTGACCTATTTGGTAGCCATTAAGTCTGTCAGGTGTGTTTCTGAGCTGGTGGCTATCTCTTATAAGGAGCTATGCCCAAGACCATCCTTCTTTCCTAAGGTGGTATCAGCCTCCCACCCCAATAAAGACATAGTCCTTTCATCCTTGTGCACTACCCTAAAGAATCTAAAGGGAATTGCTCTTCATTGCTTAGATGTAGTCAGAGCCATCAAAGTCTACCACAAAGAAACAGCTTCTGTCAGAAATATGGATTCCCTATTTGTCCTATTTTTACGACCTCGCAAGGGACATCCTGCTTCCAAGCCCACCATTGCACAATGTTTCACTAGAGCTTACATTCTTATGCCCTGTACACACGATCGGACATTCCGGCAACAAAATCCATCTGATTTTTTCCGACGGATTTTGGGTCAAACTTGTCTTGCATACACATGGTCGCACAAAGTTGTCGGAAAATCCAATCGCTCTGAACGCGGTGATGTAAAACACGTACGTCAGGACTATAAACGGGGCAGTAGCCAATAGCTTTTGTCTCTTAATTTATTTTGAGCATGCGTGGCACTTTGTGCGTCGGATTTGTGTCGGAATTTAAACGATTGGATTTTGTTGTCGGAAAATTTTATATCCTGCTCTCAAACTTTGTGTGTCAGAAATTCCGACGGAAAAAGTCTGATGGAGCCCAAACACGATCGGAAATTCCAACACCACAATCCGATCGCACTTTTTCCATCGGAAAATCCGACCTTGTGTACAGGGCATAAAGGAGACAACTCCTCCTTTGCTTTTTAATTAACTTTTAACCACCGGAAGATTTTTGCCCTTAATGACCAGGCAATTTTTTGAGATATGGCCCTGCATCGCTTTAACTGACAATTGCGCAGTTGTGCGACGCTGTACCAAAACAATATTGACATCCTTCTTTTCCCACAAATAGAGCTTTGTGTTGGTGGTATTTGATCACCTCTGAGGTTTTTATTTTTTGAGCTATAAACAAAAAAAGACCGTCAGTTTTGGAAAAAAAAAAAATATTTTTTACTTTTTGCTATAATAAATATCCCCCAAAAAATTTTAAACAAATTTTCTTCATCAGTTTAGGCCAATATGTATTATTCGACATAGTGTAATTTATACAGTAATCAGTGCATTTGTATAGCACTGACTGCTGTATAAATGTCACTGGTCCCAAAGAAGTGTCAAAAGTGTCCGATCTGTCTGCCGCAATGTCGCAGTCCCGCTAAAAATCTCTGATCACCACACCACCATTACTAGTTAAAAAAAATAAATAAAAATGCCATAAATCTATCCCCTATTTTGTAGACGCTATAACTTTGGTTAACACTACCCCTTGGTTAACACTAGTGGTGATCAAGGGGTTAAATGTGTTCCCTGGGAGGGGTTTCTAACTGTGGGGAGAGGGGACTGACTGGAAGAGGAGAGAGATTGTTGTTTCTGATCACTAGGAACAGCAGATCTCTATCTACTCCCCTGTCAGAACGGGGATCTGTTTGTTTACATTGACAGATCCCCGTTCTGGCTCTCTGTGTTGTGATCGCGGGTGGCCCGATGGACATCGTGGCTGCTGGCCATGCGCATTGCCTCCCTGGCTGTGCAACGGGCATGCGCGCCTGCTATAGCTCTTAAAGGAACTGACATACACCTGCGGCGATTTGTGGGAACGAGCCGACCTGCCGCAGTATAATGATGGCGGCTGGTCGAAAAGTGGTTATTGACACCCTAATGCATGGCAAAACTGCACAGCACCATGCAATTCCATGCAGTGCGATTTTAAAATCCATGTTTCTGTGGGTATGACAGCCCACTGAAATTAATTGGCTGCTCTGCCTGCAGAATGTGGGTAGCACAAGTGTGAATCTACTCTTACTGGCTGGATCAACAGGAAAAAAAAAACTCTATACACAGTGCACCCCCGAACCCTGCATTCTGTACACAGTGCACCCCCGAACCCTCCACTCTGTACACAATGCACCCCCGAACCCTGCACTCTGTACACAGTGCACCCCCGAACCCTGCACTCTGTACACAGCACACCCCTGAACCCTGCAATCTGTACACAGCGCACCCTTGAACCATGCACTCTGTATACAGCAACACCTGAACCCAGCACTCTACACAGCACACCCCTGAACCCTGCACTCTGTACACAGCGCACCCCTGAACCCTGCACTCTGTACACAGCGCACCCCTGAACCCTGCACTCTGTACACAGCGCGCCCCTGAACCCTGCACTCTGTACACAGTGCACCCCTGAACCCTGCACTCTGTACACAGCGCACCCCTGAACCCTGCACTCTGTACTTCGTCACCCCTGAACCCTGCACTCTGTACACAGTGCACCCCTGAATCCTGCACCCCTGAACTCTGCACTCTGTACACAGAGCACCCCTGAACCCTGCACTCTGTACACAGCGCACCCCTGAACCCTGCACTCTGTACTTCGTGCACCCCTGAACTCTGCACTCTGTACATAGTGCACCCCTGAACTCTGTACACAGAGCACCCCTGAATCCTGCACTCTGTACACAGCGCACCCCTGAACCCTGAACTCTGTATGTAGTGAACCCCTAAACCCTGCACTCTGTACACAGCACACCCTTGAACCCTATACTCTGTACACAGCGCACCATTAAACCCTGCACTCTCTACACAGCACACCCCTGAACTCTGCACTCTGTACGCAGTGCACCCCTAAACCCTGCACTCTGTACATTGACACCCCTAAACCCTGCACTATGTAAATTGACACCCCTGAATCCTGCACTCTGTACATTGGCACCGCTGAATCCTGCACACTGTACGTAGCACACCCCTGAACCCTGCACTCTGTATTTAGCACACCCCTGAACCCTGCACTCTGTATGTAGAGCACTCCTAAGCCCTGGGGGGTTTCCAAACTTCTGTCTTTGCCCCAAAGGAAAGAATGTCTAGCTTTGCCACTGGCTGATAGTAATGCAGAGTCATGTCAGAGCTTACGGAGTTTCAAAGAGGGCAAATTGTTGGTGCCCGCTTAGCTGGTGCCTCTGTGACTGAAGTTGCCAGTTTATTTGCGGTGTCGCGAGGTACAGTATCAAAGGTTATAACTGCATATACAGTTTCCAGGAAAACATTGTCTGATAAGCATATTCACGGTTGACATGGTCAACTGACCAAAAGAGATAAGAGGACATTGTGCAGGATTGTGACCTGGATTTCTGCATGAAGAGTGATATTGGATTCCATTATCCATCATCCAAGACTTACTGTATATCTGTCAATTCCCAAGAAAATTCAGGCTGTCTTGGATGCCAAAGGCTGTCCAACACCACATTCGATAACTATTTTGTTCTTTTACGAAACTTGTTTCCATAATTTTGTCCAACCCCTGTACATATAATGTATGTATATTTTTTGTCCTCGCTAGCCAAATGTTTTGATTTATATAGCGTGTTTCATGTTCTCTATTTTTTTTTTTTTTTTTTTTACTTCAGTTACATTTTATAAAACAATGTTTTCATTTTTTAAATTATTGGTCATGTTGATATGCAAATGTTTTATCACAGGACTGGGCTCTTGGTGTTTTACATGCCAAGATTATTGCTGCTATAACTCTGATGGGTCCTCAGTGGTGGTTGAAAACTGTTATTGAACAGGTAAGGAATCACTATGTTTTATTATGCTCTAACTGGGCTATTGTATATAATCTATTTTGTTTCTTTCATTATTAAAAAGTAAAAAATCTAAAACTTGGTTCAGGTTTAAAGTCAGTGGCGTCACTACAGCTGGTGTCACCCGGTGCGGAAAAAAATTGGTGTCACCCCCCCCTCCACCAACTATGGCCCCCCCTCAGTACAGACCCCCCTCCCTCAGTAAAACCCCCCCCACTAAGTACAGACTGCCACCTCCAGCAGTATAGATCCTCCTCCCTCAGTACAGACCTCTCACTAAGTACAGACCCCCCCTCCATCAGTTTAGACCCCCTCAGTGTAGACCCACCTCATCAGTATAGACACCCTCAGTACAGACCCCTCTCCCTCAATACAGACCCCCTCAGTGCATCCCCCCTCAATGACTTTAGACCTGCTCAGTGCAGACCGCCCTCCATCAGTATAGACACCACATCAGTGCAGACCCCTCTCCTCTATCAGTGCAGACCCCCCTCAGTGCAGACTCTCCCCCATCAGTACAGATCCCCCTCCATCAGTGCAGACACTCTTCTCCATCAGTGCAGACCCCCCTCCATCAGTGCAGACCCCCCTCAGTGCAGACCCCCTCAGTGCAGACCCCTCCTCCATCAGTGCAGACCCCCCCCATCAGTGCAGACCCCCCTCCTTTAGTGCAGGCCCCCCTCAGTGCAGACCACTCCCTCCATCAGTGCCAGTGCAGACCCTCCCCTCCCATAGCACCCCCCAGCACATGTCCATTTGCATTACATTTTTACAGACCTCAGAACAGCGTTGGGTAGGCACAGCAGTGTGTCCCTTGGACTCCCTCCTCCTCCTCCTGTGTAGATGTGGGAGGCGGCTTTGGTCTGCTCCACTGTGTGAGACAGGGAGACAGCCAGAGAGATCAAGCGAGAGATCAAGGTAGGGGTTGAGGACCGTGCCGCTGCCCGCAGGTGTCACCCCTCTGGCGGGTGTCACTCGGTGCGGACCGCACCCCCCACACCCCCCTTGTGACGCCACTGTTCAAAATCCCCAATAATAATAATAATTTTAAAAAAGACAAATTTGATTTGATTCAACTTGCACATTGGTTTCATGACCAATTCATTTGAATCTGACTCAGGAATAAAATGGGAAGGCTTAAGAATTTTAGCATGCTTTTATTAGGTTTGCATAAAGTAATTACAGAATAACTAGTTTCCACCTAAAAGAATGGTCACTAGATCAAGTTCCAGTATAGTGGTTATGAAGTATGTTACAATGTGAGGGAAGGAGATCCAAAGTCTCCAGTTTTGATCAAAAGAGTCAGGCAGCCCCTGTGTATACATGTCAATTTATAAAGGGGAGGAAAGAATTATTATGACTTATCCACATAGGGGGTGATAAGGAATTGGAGCGAGGGAAGATCCAAGTAGGTACTCTTTTTAGCATAAAATAACAAAGTACTTATAAATGTTTTATGATATGAAGATAAATAGATGGCCCCAAAAAGCATATTTCCAATGATATTATATTTTGTAGGCTGAGCGACTCATTAACCACTTCAGCCCTGGAAGGATTTACCCCCTTCCTGACCAGAGCACTTTTTACAATTTGGCACTGCGCCGCTTTAACTGCTAATTGCGCGGTCATGCAATGCTGTACCCAAACGAAATTTGAGTCCTTTTCTTCCCACAAATAGAGCTTTCTTTTGATGGTATTTGATCACCTCTGCCGTTTTTATTTTTTGCGCTATAAACGGAAAAAGACCGAAAATTTAAAAAAAAAAATGATATTTTCTACTTTTTGTTATTAAAAAAAATCCAATAAACTCAATTTTAGTCATACATTTAGGCCAAAATGTATTCGGCCACATGTCTTTGGTAAAAAAAATGTCAATAAGTGTATATTTATTGGTTTGCGCAAAAGTTATAGCGCCTACAAACTAGGGTACATTTTCTGGAATTTACACAGCCTTTAATTTATGACTGCCTATGTCATTTCTTGAGGTGCTAAAATGGCAGGGCAATACAAAACCCCCCAAATGACCCCATTTTGGAAAGTAGACACCCCAAGGAAATTGCTGAGAGGCATGTTGAGCCCATTGAATATTAATTTTTTTTGTCCCAAGTGATTGAATAATGACAAAAAAAAAAAAAAAATTTACAAAAAGTTGTCACTAAATGATATATTGCTCACACAGGTCATGGGCATATGTGGAATTGCACCCAAGAATACATTCAGCTGCTTTTCCTGAGTACGGGGATACCACACTTTTTGGGAGCCTAGCCGCGTACGGGGCCCCGAAAACCAATCACCGCCTTCAGGATTTCTAAGGGCGTAAATTTTTGATTTCACTCCTCACTACCTATCACAGTTTTTTGAAGGCCATAAAATGCCCAGATGGCACAACCCCCCCCCCCCCCCAAATTACCCCATTTTGGAAAGTAGACACCCCAAGCTATTTGCTGAGAGGCATGTTGAGTCCATGGAATATTTTAGATTTTGACACAAGTTGCGGGAAAGCGACACATTTTTTTTTTTTTTTTTTTTTTGCACAAAGTTGTCACTAAATGATATAGTGCTCACACAGGCCATGGGCATATATGGAATTGCACCCCAAAATACATTTAGCTGCTTCTCCTGAGTACGGGGATACCACTTTTTGGGAGCCTAGCCGCGTACGGGGCTCCGAAAACCAATCACCGCCTTCAGGATTTCTAAGGGTGTAAATTGTTGATTTTACTCTTTACTGCCTATCACAGTTTCGGAGGCCATGGAATGTCCAGATGGCACAAACCCTCCCCAAATGACCCAATTTTGGAAAGTAGACACCCCAAGCTATTTGCTGAGAGGCATGGTGAGTATTTTGCAGCTCTCATTTGTTTTTGAAAATGAAGAAAGACTAGAAAAAAAAAAATTCTCTTTTTTCAATTTTCAAAACTTTGTGACAAAAAGTGAGGTCTGCAAAATACTCACTATACCTCTCAGCAAATAGCTTGGGGTGTCTACTTTCCAAAATAGGGTCATTTGGGGGGGTTGTGCCACCTGGGCATTCCATGGCCTCCAAAACTGCGATAGGCAGTGAAGAGTGAAATCAAAAATTTACGCCCTTAGAAAGCCTGAAGGCGGTGCTTGGTTTTCGGGGTCCCGTACGCGGCTAGGCTCCCAAAAAGTCCCACAAATATGGTATCCCCATACTCAGGAGAAGCAACAGAATGTATTTTGGGGTGTAATGTCATATATTCCCATGGCATGTTTGAGCAATATATCATTTAGTGACAACTTTGTGCAAAAAAAAAAAAGTGTCTTTTTCCCGCAACTTGTGTCACAATATAAAATATTCCATGGACTCGACATGCCTCTCAGCAAATAGCTTGGGGTGTCTACTTTCCAAAATGGGATCATTTGGGGGGACTTTGAACTGTCCTGGCATTTTATGCACAACATTTAGAAGCTTATGTCACACATCACCCACTCTTCTAACCACTTGAAGACAAAGCCCTTTCTGACACTTTTTGTTTACATGAAAAAATTATTTTTTTTTGCAAGAAAATTACTTTGAACCCCCAAACATTTATATATATTTTTTAAAGCAAATGCCCTACAGATTAAAATGGTGGGTGTTTTCGTTTTTCGATTTTTCAAACGCATTTTTTGGGGAAAAAACACTTTTTTCAATTTTAATGCACTAAAACACACTATATTGCCCAAATGTTTGATAAAATAAAAAAGAAGATCTTAGGCCGAGTACATGGATACCAAACATGACATGCTTTAAAATTGCGCACAAATGTGCAGTGGCGACAAACTAAATACATTTTTAAAAGCCTTTACAGGTTACCACTTTAGATTTACAGAGGAGGTCTACTGCTAAAATTACTGCCCACGATCTGACCTGCTCGTAGCTTCCGGTTTCTTAGGCCATAGAGATGTTTGGAGCCACTCTGGTCTCTGATCAGCTCAATGGTCAGCTGGCTCCCTGTTGGGACAGGAGAGCCAGAGAAAAACATGAAAGATGGGGGGCATCCCCTCCCACTGCTTGTAAAAGCAGTCTAGAGGCTAATTAGCCGCTAGGATTGCTTTTACATGAAAGCCGACCGCTGGCTGAAAAGAATGATACCAAGATGATACCTAAACCTGCAGGCATCATTCTGGTATAACCACTCAAAGTCCAGCAACATACCAGTATGTTGCTGGTCCTTGTTGGGCATATATTGTAATTTATTTTTTTTTCATGCAGCCTGTGGGCTGAACGAAAAAAAGAGATTGATCGGTGGGGATGCCCACCATTAGAATACCTCCCTTCATCCACCCACTTCTAATGATGGGCATACATGCACCGTTTATACATGCCGAGGCATGGGGGCATCCTCCCGCAAAAGGTAGGAGCAAATCGCTCCTCCGCCCCTGCTGCCCCCATGCTTCGGCATATATCACCTCCGCTGGAGTCACGGCTTTATATATCGTGGGAGCAAACGCTGTTGCTGCCAAGATAAATAAATCCGCGCTGCAGCTGAATGGCGTACCTGAAGACAAAAAAATTGTTAACAATAAAACACAGTAAACGGTAAAGTATAAAAAATTGCATACCTGAAAAGCAAACATGATAAAACATAATAACAATAAAACATTGCAGAATAGAATAAATTAAAAAAGAGCAGAACAATAGAGAGAGAACAATAAAACGACAACTATTTTTTTTTTTTTTTATATTTTTTTGGGGGTTTTTTTTGGTTTTTTTGGGTTTTTTTTGGTCTTTTTACACTTTTTTTTGTAACTAACTTTTGTAACTGTAACCGGTTCCAGGTTCGGGTCTCTCAAAATGTGATGGCATCTTGGGAGACCCTGTGAAAGTGCGCCTAGTCTGTGCAATGCTGTACGCTAATACTCAACTAGTGTATGGTAGCGTTCAAAACATTCACCAATGCAAAGACCAGGATTGTCAGGACAGGAGGGACAATAATAGCGGGTGTCACGCCTATATCCGCGCTTGCTGCAGGCACAACATTTTTTGGGAGGGTTCGTTGGGTAGGGGTACTCGGGAGGACATAAAGAAAATGCCTCTCATGCAGCCGACTGCATTTGGCTGGGGATGTGAATGGGAGAAGTACGGGTGCTGCAGAAGTGGTGGGTTCCCAATTAGGATTGGCGAATGCAGCAGGAAGGGCATTATGGGCACGACGGGCCTGTGTTTGTCTTCTTCTTGGTGGCAGCGGGACACTACTTGTGCTTACCACCTCACCAGCTTGAACTGCACTTATGGGACTCGCCACGTCACCAAGTGTTACTGCAGTGCTGGTTTGACTACGACCAGGGTGTACTAGGCCGCTGGTAATTGCCAGTTCACCAAAACGCTACCAAAAAAAACTGTTAGCGATCGCAGGGATCAGGCCTGACTCTGCGAACACTGCAGTTATGCGTTTAGTGTTTTGTAAGTGACAATGATCGATCGATACTGCACTTGGGTGGGCTGGGCTGGGAGGGGCAAAACGCAGGTGCTAGCAGGTATCTGGGCTGATCCCGCTAACACTGCGTTTTTGGGAACCCTAAACTGCTGGGGACGCTAGTATAGATCTGATCGGATCAGATATCGATCTGTTCAGATACTATACCACTAAGGGAGGTGTATGGTGCGTGCGTGGGTGTTAGTGGTACTGGCGCTAACCTGACGCTGCCTGGGGCGATGCAGACCCTATCTGGCCCTAAAACCTAAGTTATATCACCGCCGGGCGATCGGGGGGCTAAACCTTTATTCGGTAATAAACGGCGGGTGCCCTGACACTATAAAAAATAAACTAACTAACCAGCGTCACCCGTAACAGTTATACGGTGATCACTGGTGAAAGGGTTAACTAGGGGGCAATCAGGGGGTTAAAACATTTATTAGATAGTATATGGGGGTCCCTGACGCTATAAAACGCTGACAGCGAACCTATATATTTACCTCCCTAACCAGTGACACTAATACAGCAATCAGAAAAATGATCGCTTAGTGACACTGGCGACGGGGGGTGATCAAGAGGTTAAAACTTTATTAGGGGGGTTAGGGGGGTACCCTAGCCCTAAAGGGGCCTAACACTAACTGCCCTACCACACTAACTGTCACAAACTGACACCAATGCAGTAATCAGAAAAAAAAAACTGCTTGGTGTCGGTGTGATGGGGGGGGGGGGGGATGGATCGGGGGGTGTAAAGTATGCCTGGCATGTTCTACTGTGTGTGTAGTGTTTGTGCACTCACTGGGATGTCTTCTCTCCTCGGCGCCGGAACGGAAAATACAGAGCGAGCGATTAAATCACTTCCTCCGCCACGTCAAAGGTTTACTGTTTACTTTACAGAAGCCGAGGAAGCATTTCATTCACCAGGAGCGATCGTGAGGGGGGGGGCCACGAATGAGTGGCCTCCCTCTCACCTTTGATCGCCCCTGACGAGAATCTGACCGCCGCAGGCACCGGGGGGGTCCGATCGGACCCCACGCCCGCGGGCAGGCAAGGACGTACAGGTAAGTCCTTATGCCTGCCCGTGCCATTCTGCCGACGTACATCGTCGTGCGGCGGTCAGCAACTGGTTAATATTAGTATTATTATTATTCAGGATTTATATGGCCCCAACAGTTTGTGCAGAGCTTTACAATATAAAGGGAAGACAGTACACTTCCAATACAATAAAATACAAACGTGTTAAGCGGGCCCTGCTCATAAGAGCTTACAATCTAATAGGGTCGGCAAATGGTACAAAAAGTTATTGGGGGGGTGAGCTGCTGGAGATGAAAAAAATTCAGTTAGTTGGAGGTGGGATTGGCTCCCCTGAAGAGATGATGTGACGGGAGGGCCCGTGGAACTCAGAATCCCTTGGAAAGTAGGGGATGTCCTTGTTTCAGCTCCCCGTATACCTCTTATGTCTAAGTCACCCTGTGCTATCCTGGCACAGGGTGAGTGAGAAAATATAACTTGGACTACTTAAAATGGGACAGTAATATTTGTCCACAATATCTCCCAGGATGTATGTAGAGACTATTATTGGTTTGGTTGATTCTGAACTCAACCTGTTAATTGAGTGAGCTGATCACATTAGCCTCCAGGACTGGCTAGGAGACGAACTGTTGATGACTAGGCTGAGGAGGGGGGGAGATTGTTGTTTGTATTGTTAATTGTAATTAGCTCCTGCTATTGTGTTTATACTACTGTGTGAAGCTCGGTGCCCACAAGTCTGTCATCTGGTCTGGGTAAATTTTTTAGTAAATTAGCTCATGTTAATTAGGTTAGCTTTGAGTCAGCCTGCTGTATAAATGTGTGTGAGATCTCAAATAAAGAGTTAGTCCTGATGTACTCCAAGACTGGTGTTGTCTAGTTCTTGGGGGTTCCTATAGCCAGATCCATTGGACTCGTGTTCCAGAACTTAGGAAGCGGTATACTGACGGAAGCACTCAAGCGGAGTGTGGGACATTCCGTGACAGATGAGTTTTCAGGGATCTCCTAAAGGCAGCCAGATTAGGAAATAGCAGAACAGATTGAGGTAGAGAGTTCCTGAGGATGGGAGAGACTCTGGAGAAGTCCTAGGGATGAGCATGTGAGGAGGAGACAAGGAAGCTTGAGAGCTGGAGGTCTTGAGAGGAGCGAAGAAGACAGTTTGGGTGATAATTGGAGGCAAGATTGATGATGTAGCTTGGGGCAGAGTTGTGAATGGCTTTGTATGATGTTGTTAGTATATTGAATTTATTTCGCTGGGCAATTGGAAACCAGTGGAGGGATTGGCAGAGAGGGGTGGCAGATACTAAACTGTTGGTAAGGTAGATGAATCTGGCAGCAGCATTCATGATAGACTGAAGAGTAGAAAGGTAGGCCTATGAGAAGGGAATTGCAATGGTCAAGGCTAGAGATAACAAGGGAGTGAATGAGTTGGTGTTTTCATTCGTTAAAAAGAAGCACATTTTAGAGATGTTACAGAGGTGATGTCTCTAAGCTTTTGACAGCGATTGGATTTGGGGCTGAAAGGACAGGTCTGAGTCTACGATTACACCTAGAACCCTTGCGTAAGGGGAGGGACTTATAGTGGCATTATTGATCTTCATTGGAAAAGTCGTGGAGGGGGACATGGGCGGGGGGGAATATTATCTGCCCGGTTTTAGAGAGATTTAGTTTAAGGAAACATCCATGTTGAAATGTCCATTAGTAATGTGAGAGGAGACTGAAGGGGTAAGGACTGAAGAGATAGATTTCGGTGTCACCCGCGTAGAGGTGCTATTGGAACCCGTGGATCAAAGATAAGAGGTGTTTTGACACAAAAAGTCAAAAATAGTTTGTATTTCTATACAGTATTAAAAAATTGGAAACTATCTGAGCCTGACCATATTCTCCCTCCAAATTTCAGTCCAAGTCACACTGTTGGAACTCTACTTTCCTGTAGTACACTCATACTGCATAGGACAGGCATGTCCAAAGTCTGGCTCACGTTCCGGTTTAATATGGCCCCTCTGGTAATCTGGATATATACCGTATTTATTGGCGCAGCCTCGGAGGGGACATGGATGTTGTGGGGCGAGTGTCGTCAGATTACATACAGGAGAATCTCCTGTTTGCTCGGCGACGTCTGTAATAGGAAGTCCCGTCTCCTGGACTGCCATTGGAAGACTGTTCTGTCTTTCGTAGGAGGCAGGACTTTGTATTAAAGAGGCTGTTCAGTAAACAGGAGATTCTCCTGTATGTAATCTGTTGGCAATCGTCCCGCCCACCTCCCTGTCTCCCCCAAGGCTGCACATGGGCGTCGATCAGGCTGCACTGATGCCAATGGTAAGGCTGCATTCATGGCACATGTGAGGCTGCGTTGATTGCGATGGTGAGGCTGCGTTGATTGCGATGGTGCGGCTGCGTTGATTGCGATGGTGAGGCTGCGTTGATTGCGATGGTGAGGCTGCGTTGATTGCGATGGTGAGGCTGCGTTGATTGCGATGGTGAGGCTGCATTGATTGCAATGGTGAGGCCGCATTCATGGCAATGGTGAGCACTGATTAGTCTGCATTCATGGGCACTGACCCTTATTTTGCTTCATAGTTCTTTATTTAAAATTTTATTTTTTTCCTGAAACTTCCCTCTTAAAGTGAAGGTAACATGCCCAAGCTCATTTTTAGTCCGGAGCGGCACTCTGGGATTCTGGGGCCACAAAAGATATATATATATATATATATATATATATATATATATATATATATATATATATATATATATATATATATATATATATATATCTTCACTACACACAGCCACAAAGGCAAGAGAATTTTTGTTGGACAGTGTATTAGTGCTTGGATGGCCCTCACGCATGTTTACGTCTTTAAATCTGGCCCTCTTTGAAAAAAGTTTGGACACCCCTGACATAAGAGAACCATGAGCAATAAAAAGGCCAGGTGTAAACACACTTTCATATATTGGCGTATTGGACTCTACTTCACAGAGCGTGTCATTGAGAGTGTACCTAAAATTAGTACACTCTCAACACACTTTGGTATACTCTCACCCTGGGTTCAGGATGTCTTCTTGTGATTGGTAAAAGGATACCTTTATTTCTCTTTCTTTCTTTGAAGGACACAGCTAAACTTAAGGATCTTAATGGATGGGTTATAGTGTTACCTACACGAATCGAACACTAGTTAAAAGTAGAACATTCTAGAGTGCCCCCTGCTGGTGACCAAATAGGCTAGGAATATTGTTCTATATTTTAAAAAACTAAAAAAATAAATAAGACCTTTTCTTCAACGGAGAATAGTTTGACCATTTTTAACACAAGTCATGTCTTCCATTAACCACTTAAGGACCGAAAGGATTTGCCCCCTTAATGACCACAGCACATTTTCCAATTTGGTACTGTGCTGGTTTAACTGGTAATTGCGCGGTCATGCAATGCTGTTCCTGAAATTTGTGGCAAAATATAAAATATTCCATGGACTCAACATGCCTATCAGCAAATAGCTTGGGGTGTCTACTTTCCAAAAAGGGGTCATTTGGGGGTATTTTGAACTGTCCAAGCATTTTATGCACAACATTAGAAGTTTATGCCACAATCAACCACTCTTCTAACCACTTGATGACGAAGCCCTTTCTGACATTTTTTGTTTACATGAAAAAATTTTTTTTTTTGTTAGGAAATTACTTTGAACCCCCAAACATTATATACTTTTTAAAGAAAAGGCCCTGCAGATTAAAATGGTGGGTGTTGCAATTTTTTTTTCCACACAGTATTTGCTCAGCGATTTTTCAAACGCAATTTTTTTTTTTGAAAAAAAAAAACACTTTTTTGAATTTTAATGCACTAAAACACACTATATTGCCCAAATGTTAGGTAAAATATAAAAGATGATCTTATGCCGAGTACATGGAGACCAAACACGGCATGCTTTAAAATTACACACATCCGTGTAATGGTGACAAACTACATAAATTTTTAAAAGCCTTTACAGCAGGGATCTCAAACTGGCGGCCCTCTAGCTGTTGCTTAACTTCAAGTCCCATCATGCCTCTGCCTATGGGAGCCATGCTTGTAACTATCAGCCTTGCAATGCCTCATGAGAATTGTAGTCCTGCAACAGCTGGAGGGCCACCGGTTTGAGACCCCTGCTTTACAGGTTACCACTTTAGATTTACAGAGAAGGTCTACTGCTAGAATTACTGCCCTCGATCTGATGGTCGTGGTGATACCTCACATGCATGGTGCAATTGTTTACATACAACACGAGACAGGCACTTGCGTTTGCCTTTGCACGTGAGCATGGGGGGGACAGGGGTGCTTTAATTTTTTTTTATTATTTATTTTGCTTTTTTATTTTATTTTTACACTGTTCCTTTCACAGGGAATGTAAATGGCCCCTATGATAGCAATAGGTAGTTACAGGTACTCTTTTTTTGAAAAAATTGGGGTCTATTTGACTCTAGATCTCTTCTCTGCCCTTAAAGCATATGACCACACCAAGATCAGTGTGATAAGATGCTTTCCAAATTTCCCAATGGTGATGTATATAAATCTGGCGAAGTCATGAAATGCTTGTAGCTTTCAGGTTCATAGGCCATAGAGATGACTGGAGTCGTTCTGGTCTCTGATCACCTCTATGGTCAGCTGGCGGAACCACCAGCTGCATTTTTTGGTTCCCCGGTGGGACAGGAGAGCCTGAGAAAACCATGGAAGACGGCGGGGGAAGGGGGGACGGACATTCCCTCCTACTGCTTGTAAAATAAGTCTAGTGGCTAATTAGCTGCTAGGATTGCTTTTACGTGAAAGCTGTCTGCCGGCTGAAAAAAAAAACAATACCAAGATGATACCTAAACCTGCAGACATCATTCTGGTATAACCACTTAAAGTTGCTGGTCTTTGTTGGGCATATATTGTAATGTTCTTTTTTTTTTTTCATGCATCCTGTGGGCTAAACGAAAAAAGACAACCTAACAGATTTCTCCATTCAAATCGATTGATGCCCACCATTAGAATACTGCGCTGCATCCACCCACTTCTAATAATGGGCATACAATAAATATAAAAATATATGCTGAAGCATAGGAGCAATCTGCCCCTATGCTTCGGCATATATGCTCTTTTTGTAACTGTGGTGGTGAAATCCCCTCCTACAGCGCTGGAGTCACGGATTTAAGTATCGTGAGAGCAAACCCTGTTGCTGTCAAAATAAATAAATCCATTCTGCAGCTGAATGGCGTACCTGCAAAGCATAATGGTTAACAATAAAACACAGTAACATTACAGTATAACAGCAGGACATACTATACCTGCAAAGCAAACACAATAAAACACAGTACAATAAAACATTACAGTATATCATAAAATACAGTAAAACAGAGGAGAACAATAGAGAGAGAACAATAAAACTACAACTATTTTTGGCTTTTTTATTTTCTATATTTTTTTTTTACACTTTTATTATAACTTTGAACCTTCCAGGTTAGGGTCTCTCAAAATGCGATGGCCATCTAACATCTTTCGAGACCCTGTGTAAGTGTGCCCTAGGACTGTGCCGTGCTGTACCCTACGCTAATACTTCACTAGTGTGTGGTAGCGACGGAAACAGTCACCAACACAGAGACCAGGTTGGTGAGGACAGGAGGGACAATAAAAGCAGGTGTCACGCCTATATCCGTGTTTTCTGCAGACACAACATCTTCTTTGGGATGTTCTTTGGGTAGAGGTACCACGGAGGACTTTTGGAAAGTGCCTCTCATGCAGCCGGCTCAATGCATTTGGATTGGAAAATTAGGGCACAGCCCTGTCTGTAGACAGATAGGCTGTGATCTCTTCCTGGAATTTTAGGAAGGATCCAGTTCATCCTGATGCTTTGTATAGCACATAAGCGTTCAGCAGAGCCAATTGAAATAAGTATACAGACACTTTTTTATACCAGCATCTGGCTGTACGGGTAATAAAGTATGGCACCATCATCTGGTTGTTGAAGTCCACCCCTCCCATGTTAACCACTTAAGGACCAGCCTCGTTTTGGATTTTAGGTGTTTACATGTTTAAAACAGTTTTTTTTTTGCTAGAAAATTAGTTAGAACCCCCAAACATTATATATTGTTTTTTTTCTAACACCCTATAGAATAAAATGGCGGTCATTGCAATACTTTTTTTTGCACCGTATTTGCGCAGCGGTCTTATAAGCGCACTTTTTTTGGAAAAAATTCACTTTTTTGAATAAAAAAATAAGACAACAGTAAAGTTAGCCCAATTTTTTTTTAAATTGTGAAATATAATGTTACGCCAAGTAAATTGAAACCCAGCATGTCACGCTTCAAAATTGCACCCGCTCCTGGAATGGCGTCAAACTTTTACCCTTAAAAATCTCCATAGGCGATGTTTAAAAAATTCTACAGATTGCATGTTTTGCGTTACAGAGGAGGTCTAGGGCTAGAATTATTGCTCTCGCTCTACCGGTCGCGGCGACACCTCACATGTGTGGTTTGACCATCGTTTTCATATGCGGGCGCTACTCACGTATGCGACCGCTTCTGCGCGCGAGCACGTCGAGACATGGCGCTTTAAAAAAATTTTTTTTTTTCATTATTTATTTTACTTTATTTTATTTATTTTTTTCACTGTTTTTAAAAAAAAAAAAAATTTGGATCACTTTTATTCCTATTACAAAGAATGTAAACATTCCTTGTAATAGAAAAAAGCATGACAGGTCTTCTTAAATGTGAGATCTGGGGTCAAAAAGTCCTCAGATCTCATATTTAGACTTTAATGCAAAAAAAAAAAGTCATTTAAAAAAATGACACAAAAAAAAGTGCCTTTAAGAGAAGTGGGCGGAGCTGACATAATGACGTCGCTCTGGCCGTCCTATGGTATAGAGACGGGTGGGCGCCATCTTTGCCTTACTCATCTCTATACTGAGGAAGAGAAAGGTCCCGATCGCCTCCGCCGCTACCGACGGCTCCGGTAAGTGGCGGAGGGCGCGGGAGAGCGGTGGGGGGGTGGCACCTCTCCTGCCGCCGATAACGGTGATCTCGCGGCGAACCCGCCGCAGAGACCACCATTATCGTGTACAGAAACGCCGGCCCTAAAGATGGATAGCTCGGTTGTGGCAGCAGCTGCTGCCGTTACCGAGATATCCATCTTTAAAGTAATGACGTATATATACAGTGGCCGGTCGTTAAGTGGATAAGGTTGTATTCGTGGACACAGAGGGGCATCTGAACAACACCAGTCGCCGTTGGAATTTTGACTGTTGTATTTGCGTAAATGGTGGACAGAATGAAAACATTCAGTGTGTCCCTCCACTTCACTGCAAGCAAATTATTACATCTCAAGCAGGCTCTCTCCCCCTGTCTAATTCAGGAATCTACAAGCTGTTGGGGGAAGCCCCGGCGATTAGATCACATGGTGCCACATGCGCCAATTCCAGAAGCAAGAAGGTGACTAAAAAGTGGCACGCTTGTGTAATAATTGTCCACATACAAGTGGTACCCCTTTCCGAATAAGGGTGACACCAAGTCCCAAACAATCTTACCACTGCTCCCTATGTAGTCTGGGCAGTTGGGGGGCTCCACAGTGCTGTGTTTTCCCTTGTAAACCATAAAACTATATGTATAGGCTGTTGCCCTGTCACAGAGCTTATACAACTTGACCCCATATCTGGCACGCTTGTTGGGGAGATACTGTTTGAAAGACAGGCGGCCAGAAAACATAATCAGGGACTCGTCAACTCAGACAACTTGATTGGGAATAAACAATGTCCAACATCGGAGTTCCATTTCCTGGTTTCCTCAGCTTGATTGACCCACTGCCACTGGAATGTGAGTCCACAACGTCTAGTAAGAGTGTTTACACCCTACCTCTGGTGATCTTTTTGCGGTTGTTGTTATTCATTTGCCTTTGCTTCTGAATCGGATTGCATCTCGGAGTCCTTCTTTCAGTGTGGACTGTTTCAGCATATTTTGTCATCCATTTACTTTTAGTTACATAGTAAGGTTGAATAAAGACCCCAGTCCATCCAGTTCAACCTGAGTGAGTGTGGGTGCTTGTCTACAATTGTCCCTATCCCTGTACATTGTGTCTCATTAAGATGCTCATCTATTATATTATTATTTATTTAAGGTACCCATATGACACCGTCAATTTACGCAGCGCACCACACATACATCGCACACTCACATCAGTCCCTACCCTCAAGGAGCCCACAATCCAAGGTTTTATTTGAACTAATTTCACTATCCAGTGACCCTTATTTCATCTGGTTCTGTCCAGTCGAATTTGCACTTAGCACTTTAATATTCATCACTGTTGTATGACCTATATGCACATTATGATATATTGCACATGATATTTATTTATTGTTGTGATCCTAGTGCTACACCATGTTTCACATCTATTGATACTGCACTTCGATGGGCTGGGCTGGGAGGAGGGGCTAAATGCAGGTGCTTGCAGGTGTTTGGACTGATCCTGCTAACGCCGCGTTTTTGGGAACACTATACTACTGGGGACACTAGTATAGATCTGATCAGATCAAAGATATTGATCGTTCATACACAAAACCAGTAAGGAAGGTGTATGGTGTATGCATGTGTGTTAGCGCTACTGGCAATCAAAGGGTTAAAATCTGACGCTGTCTGGGATTGTTGCTAACTGACGCTGCCACCTAAAGCTGACACAGATAACTAGCTAACCTGTGACACTAATACAGTGATCAGAAAAAATATCTGTACACTATACTAATGTCACAGTGACAGGGAGTGAAAGGGTTAACTGGGGGTTGATCAAGGGGTCAAACCTTAGGCACTATATGGCAGGTACGCTAAACCTATCTGCAACTAACGCTGTTTAGAGTCACAAGTGCCACGAATACAGTGATCAGAAAAAAGATCTGTACACTATATTAGTGCCATTGTGACAGGGGGTGAAAGGGTTAACTGGAATGTGATCAGAGGGTTAAACCTTCATTAGGGGGTTAATGGGGGATACCCTAAATCTACCTGGGCCACTACTAACTGCCGAACGCTGATTAGTGTCACAAGTGACACCAGTACAGTGATCAGTAAAAAAAATCAGAAAACTGCACTTGGTGGCACTGACAGGGAGTGAAAGGGTTAACTGGGGGGTGATCGGGGTGTGACAAGTGTGTCTATGTGTACTGAGGTTAGTGTAGTGTTGGTGTACTCACAGTAAGATGTTTTCTCCTCTCGCACTGGAACCGAAAACGGCTCCACGAGGGGAGATGACATTACTTCCTCTGCCTGTGTTAACATTACACAGGCAGAGAACAGTTTGCCATTCACCAGAACCGATCAGCAGGTCCAGACCAAAAATCATTGACCTGGGCCTGTAGACTGATCTGTTCTGAAGCGGATCCGATCATTGCGGGGATGGCGAGTGTGCGCACGTGCGCCCCCGACGTACACCTACGGCGATTCGCGCAACAGTGCCAACCTGCCGCAGTACAATGAGGGCGGCTGGTCGGCAACCTGTTAAGGCAGTTCT
This sequence comes from Aquarana catesbeiana, assembly GCF_042186555.1. Lineage (NCBI taxonomy): Eukaryota > Metazoa > Chordata > Amphibia > Anura > Ranidae > Aquarana > Aquarana catesbeiana. The sequence goes on from NC_133328.1 coordinate 263,649,534, forward strand.
GGCTCATTGTGGAGCGTAGCTAACTTCTTTTTACTGTTAATACCAATTCATAAGGTTTCTGTTGGCTAAGTGCTATGATTGAAACCCTACTTTTGTCGGCATCCCACCCTTGTTTTTTTGGGCTAGTATGCTGCCATGGAGTCTCGGGAAAACAAAACATTTCCTGTCAAATAATTATCATAATTTTCCTTTCCTGATGGACTCCATGGCAGCAGGAGTTCCCTCCCAGTGTCATGGGTAGGCTAGTTATGGCCTCTGGCTCAGCCTAAAAATGTATGGAAGTGGGGTCCTATGGGGTAAAAGCGAGGGCGGGGCTACCCAACCATATGCTGCAATGGAGTCCATTAGGAAAAGAAAATTACAGTAAATATTTGATAGGAAATTTTCTTTTTTCCAAACGCTACACGGGTGACAAAACACATCCTGACATGCCAGAGGTGACCTAAAGACATTTAAAAACATTTTATGGAATGAAATGAAAGAGGACCAAAATGAAAGTCAGAGTAGCTCTTCTCTCCAGAGTTTTTATTGCAGAAACATTCTTTGCTGCTTCTGGATCATCACAAAGTATTTCATCACCAGCAGCATCTTCAAGTAAGGAAGTGTTACAAAACATCCACTTCCAAAAATACACAATACCTTCATTATTAGAATAAATGACACCTGAAAATCAGGAAAACATTGATCAACTTCTTGCAAGATCATTATATGCTTCTGGATTAGCATTGTCAATAACTGAAAATGCATATTGGCAGGAAGCCAATACATTTATGTTTCATGTACCTGTTCTCGTGTATAGGTGAAATATATACAATCCTTGTTATTCCATGTAAAAAATGTTTTAAAAAAACTTTTTTTTAAAAAACAAGTTTAGTTTATTTAGTGAGTAAGCTGCATTTTTATTTCAAGTATTTAATACTTTTATATACACTGCAGTTCACCTTCCCGGTGTAACCAAATGACTTTCAATTTGTAAAACTACTCCACACTGAATTTCTTTTACATTTTTTTTAAACTGTCCACTTTTTCCCAGAAAAGAAATCAGGGAAAAAAGTTTTTGTCCCATGGTTTCAAACTTTCTGGAAACTTTACATCTCTCATCACTCCATGGTGCCTATCGCTTCATCCAAATCACCTGTTGCAAGGTCCGATCCTCTAATCTTCTTTATAGTTTCAGGTTTTAATGGTGTGGTTGTTTAGCTCCTTTTTCATTTTTCAATGTTTCACAAGTATGAATTCAAAATCAAGCCTTTTGTAATAAATTGGTATCAAAACCTCCCCTTTGATGGATGATTTGATGTGCATAGATAAATGTTACTCTTAAAGTGGTTGTGAAGTCACAGGTACTAAATTCTATTAACCTCTATGTTTTTGCTCTCTTATGATTGTAGTGTGTTTTTTTTTTTTTTTGTTTTTTTTTTTTTAAAACTGATAGTTTTATTAATTTCAACAAAAAAAACAGAGAGGCAAAACAGTATACATGTCTTACATTAATGAGTGCCCATCGGCAATGCAATTGCTCGAAAAATCAGGGTAAGACATATAAATCCTGCGGAAAAAAAGACACTGTGCAACAATAATAAGTCCAATAAGTAACAACCGGAGCTGGAATATTACTACAATGTCACAACCATTTAATGATGATGAGCCGAATGGAAAGAGGCATTGAAATGAACACAGTATTAGAAATCTAGAAGATACAACAGAACAGAAAATAAATAAAAAAAAGAAAAGACATGAGAAAATGGGGAAGAGCACCCACCTGTGTCAGGACCCCTCGGAATCCGAAGTCACTGTCTGCTCAGGGAGTCTCCAATGTAGGGAGACTCAGGTTAAATGAGATTTTAACTGATCCCACACTTCTTAGACCAATTATGGGCATCAAGAGAATCGTTCAACAAAGCAGTCAGGTTTTCCATCCGTTTCACGTCCCGGATTCTAGAGTGCAAATCAATCAGAGAGGGAGGGTCCCGTTTCTTCCACTGAAGGGCAATTAAGCAGCGTGCAGCAGTTAACACGTGCGCATTAAGTTTTTTAGCTAAATTGGAGAAAGAGTGGAGTGAAAGGTGCGAAAGAAAGGTTTTAGGATTGAAAGGCACCCAGGAGCCAAAGACGGAATGGAGTAGGGAGTGGACCATCCGCCAGTAGGGGATGATCAGAGGACATGACCAGAAAATATAGTACAACGTGCCTATGTCTGCATTACAGCGCCAGCACTGGCGGTCGGCAGAAGGATATATGAAATTATACAAGGTACAAATGGAGCTTTTGGAGGCCTGTGACCAGGTAATTTGCCGAATTTTTAAGGGTAACTCCTCATCCAATGCCTGCTCCCAATTGCACATATAGGCATGCCGAGGCCCAGACAGCGATAAGTCTACAATTAGGAGTTAAAGCGGGGGTCCACCTATCTATCGTTTTTTTTTTTTTTTTTGAGTTCATTCACAAACTTTTCTTCTCAGCATTACATACTCACATATTGTGTGTAATATGTCCGCCTGTCTCAGATTTCGTCGGAAAGAATAACTTATATTACTCACTGCAGGCGGTTTCCATCTTCATTGTGGGCATTGTGGGCATTTGAAGCCCACAAGCATTTATTTCCTGGATGTGGTGAATGATGTGCTCCCAGCATTCACCGCTCGTTCCCGCACATGCTCAGTGGCATCCTGGGAAGCCTGAGACTAGCTCCCAGAAGTCTGGGAGAGGCTAGAAACACGCCTACTCCCACGGGAGGAGAACCAGGAAGTGCAAAGAAGAATAGAAAAATAAAAGGTAATTACGGCGATTTAAATTTTTTTAAACGGCATGTCAGCATCTAGGCAAGGAAGAGAATACATACAGATATTGTTCAAAATTTGGGTGGAACCCCGCTTTAAGTACGTGAGACCAAACCCATAGGGGATGAGCCATCTAAGCAAAGTTTCTCGAATTCTGTCAGGGAAGAGAACTGGAGGTTTGTCACTAAGGACTGTGCAAAATTTCGTATTTGTAGATAACTGTAAAAGGCCTGTCTAAGCAGGTTATAGGTTTCCTGCAAATCTTGAAAGGTTCACAACATTCTGGTTCTATGATCCACCAACTGACCAAAGTAAAATAGGGCCTTTTCCATCCTGAAATTACACCTCTGCGAGGTCAAACTGTTTGGGACGTAAGGCGTGAACAAAAAAGAGGTTGCCAGCGAGGCGGAGGTTTGGCACGGCACCAGAGAGTCCTCACAAGGGACATGGGTCCCAGCAGTCGTAAGGTTTTAGGCGGGACATCCGTGCTCCATAGCATAGAGTTCGGATGGACTGGGGCTAACAATAGTTTCTCAATTTGTGTCCATCAGTTGTAAGCATGAAGGGTATACCAGGAAGCTGGGTTGCCAAGTCATACCTGGCTATGTTCGGGAAGGCGAGACTGCCTTGGCCACAGGAGGGCGTAGAGGGTAGGCATTTCAAAAAGATAGAGAAGTTTGGGCAGGATCGCCAGCTTGATGGTTGCCATGCGACCAAAAAGAGACAACATCTGGGGCCTCCACTTGGCAAGAGATGCTTTAATAGAAGTATATAATGGAGGGAAGTTTGGCTTTATAAAGAGTGTCGTAGGAAGATGTAAGATTGACACCCAGATACCTTAAAGTGGAGGTCCTCCAAGAGTAGTTAAACGATTGAGAGAGGTGGGATAGCATCTGGTAGGGAATGTTGAGGGAAAGGGCTTCTGTCTTAGAGGTATTCATTCTGTAACCCAAAAGAGAGCTATAGTGATCCAGTTCCTTGTGCAGGTTTGAAAGGGAAACACGTAGTTGCATGAGAGCAAGACATCGTCTGCAAAAAGGGAAATCTTGAAGTCTCTAATATGAACTGGGATACCCTGGGTGTTTGGATTCTGTCTAATATGGGCTGCCAAAGGCTCAATACAAAGCGCCTAGAGAAGAGGGGATGGGACACCCCTGCCGTGTTCCATTGGAAATAAGTAAAATGGTGGAAGTGGCAAACTGAGTTCTAACTAAAGCCGAGGGAGAAGAGTATAAATGGGTAACCACTTGCAGAAAAGGACCCTTGATACTAACATGGTGGAGGGTTGCAAACATGAACGGCCAGCCAAGCCTATCAAAGGCCTTCTCTGCATCCAAACTGAGGAGTAGTGCCTCAGATTGGTTCCTGTTTGCCACCTCAATAAGGTCGATGGCTCTCCTGGTGTTATCGCCCGCTTAACGAAGGGGAATAAACCCTACCTGGTCTTGTAAATTAATGACGGCAATAGGTAATTCAGCCTGTTTGCCAAAATTTTTGTGAAAAACTTTGAGATCAGAATTAGGAATGCAATCGGTCTGTAATTTGAGCTTTGTGTATGGTCTTTACCTGGTTTAGGGATCATTGTACGAAAGGAGGTCTGCGTACCACTTGGAATCAGAGAGTCAGCAAAGAAGGAGTTGAACAAATAGATAATATGGGGAGGAGAAGCGTAGGATAGGCTGTCAGGTCCAGGAGACTTGTTAGCCGGAAGGGATTTAATCGTGGCAAACTACTTCCTCTTCAGAGATAGGGGAGTTAAGACTAGCTAGGTTGGAAGGAGAGATCGTGGGAAGATCACGGTCTTCCAGGTATGATTGTATGGCCTGAGAGAGATTGGGGGGCGAAGGATTGTGTGGTACAGTGGGATCATTATAGAGGGTAGAATAATAGTCGTGAAAGATTTGTGCTATTTCAGAGGGTTGGGAGTGTAAGGTACTGGATGCGTCCCTAAGGAGGGTGGGGGAAGCAGCGGTGGAGCGCTCACATAGTTACCTAGCTAAAAGTGTATGCGGCTTGTTGGCCTTATAGTAGTATGTTTGTAGCAGCCAGAGGAAGGCTTTATCAACCTTCCCAAGGTCAGTGTTCCTCAGCCCAGCTCTGGCGCTAACTATTTAAGGGAGCCTGGGGAAAATGCTAAGAAAATCATTATCAGGGCATTATCAGGGTCGGACAATGATATTGCCTGGATGTTAGAGCCATTGCAGGCTCTGAGAGTGGGGGCGTTAACGAAGAAATCAAGTCTAGTCTTGAGTGAGACTTGTGGCGGTGGGAGTAGATGGTAAACTGTCTAGCGGACGGATATTGGGTATGCCACATATCAAATAAGGCATACCCCCTAGTCAGTTAGCAAAAGAGGGTAGATTGTCAGTAAAGAGCTGGGGAGAACCTACCACGAGCTACGGTATGCCTATCAAGGACAGGTTAAAATCTCCCCCAATAACCAGATACTGTTGGGGAGTGGCAAACAGTCGCTTATATACTTTGGACAGAAAAGATATTTGTTTCACATTCGGGGCATAAACATTACAGAGAGTAAGATCAGAACCCCTCTAGGTACCTCGGAGAATGAGGTAGTGCCCCAAGGGGTCAGCGTACAAAGATTGTAATTGAAAAGGGGAGCCTCGTCTAAAAAGGATTGCCACGCCTGCTCGCTTCCGCAGATTAGATGCAAGATAGAATTGCGGGGAAATTTTTGTGGGCAAATGCCATATTGCCAAGTTTATCAAAGTGCGTCTCTTGGGCGGAAATAACCTTAAACCTTAACCACTTCAGCCCTGGAAGATTTGGCTGCTCAATGACCAGGCCATTTTTTGCGATACGGCACTGCGTCGGTTTAACTGACAGTTGCATGGTCGTGTGGCACTGTACCCAAACAAAATTGACGTCCTTTGTTTCCCATAAATAGAGATTTATTTTGGTGGTATTTGATCACCTCTGTGGTTTTTATTTTTGCGCTATAAACAAAAGAGCGTCAATTTTGAAAAAAACACTATCTTTTACTTTTTGCTATAATAAATATCCCACTTTTTTTTTTTTTTTTTAAACTATTTTTTTCCTCAGCTTAGGCCGATATGTATTCTTCTACATATTTTTGGTTGAAAAAAAACGCAACAAGTGTATATTGATTGGTTTTCACAAAAGTTATAGAGTCTACAAAATAGGGGATAGATTTATGGCATTTTTATTATTATTACTGTTTTTTTACTAGTAATGGCGGCAATCTGCGATTTTTATCAGTACTGCGATATTGCGGCAGACAAATTGGACACTTTTGACACATTTTTGGGACCATTGACAATTATACAGCGATCAGTGCTATAAAAATGCAGTGATTACTGTATAAATGTCACTGGCAGGGAAGGGGTTAACACTAGGGGGTGATCAAGGGGTTAACTGTGTTCCCTAGTGTGTGTTTTAACTGTAGGGGATGGGACTGTCTAGGAGGAGAGAGAGAGATCGGTGTTCATACTTAGTATGAACACATGATCTGTCTCTACTCCCCTGAAAGGACCGGATTTGTGTGTTTACACACACAGATCCCGGTTCTTGCTCTGTCACAAGCGATCGCGGGTGCCTGGCAGTCATCGCGCCCGCCGGGCACTCGCATCGGCTCCGGGCACACGCTGCGGGTGCGTGCGCGCCTCTGGTGGCCAAAAGGCGAAGCGAGGTAAGGTAACGTTGATTTGCCTAGCCGAGCCAACCTGCCACAGTAAAACTGCAGCGGCTGGTCCAGAAGGGGTTAAACTCACGTAAAGCCAAGCTGCATTTAATATTAGAGTTGAGGCCTTTCACATTTAGTGTCAACAGGTCAATCGTGGTGGATAGCTAGAAAGAGGAAACAGCAGCATACTTAACAGTCCAGACGTCATCCAAAGGATCTGGTGACATTCGAGATGGAGCCCATGGAAGATTCAGGATCGATTTCTCGGGATCAGTTGAGTGAAGCCAGAACCTCTGGAATGGTGGGACCTCAGGTGGGTGAGAGAAAAAAAAAGAAAAATTAAGGACAAGAAGAGAAAGAGGGAAAGAGCCAACAGCAGAGAAAGAATAGGACAGACAACAAAAAAAACAGATGTACTTTGCATTGCACAATGTAACCTGCCTAAACTAAGTGGCAGGTTGAGGGTCCCTGAATGATCCTCCAGTCAAAAAGAAAAAAAAAAAAAAAAAAAAAAAAAAGGAGTCATCCGGAGAGCCTCTGGGGGTTAAAGCAGCAAGACCAAGGAAGTGAGTAGTCCACTCCTGGGCCTGCCTATAGATGTAGTGTAGTGTTGAACCTAGTATTACCAAAGAACTGTAACCCAAGGAAAATTTAGTGCACTTGTGTCATAAAAACGGATAAAAGTAGAAAGCGGAACAAACATAAAGACTAACGCCAATATGTCCCCTTCACCCGCACCCTACGAAAGGATACCGGGGAAGGGGGTACTTAAGGACAAAGGGAGACCACTCAGATAGCGATAAAGCAAACTAACAATAGCAGATAAACAATGTCCCAAGGATAGAAATTAACAAAAAAATATAAGAATTTGTGAAGACTTATAATTTCTGGGTAAAGAAGACCTAGTACACTGGGTGAAGTTTGGTTAGTACGTAACTGGAGAAACTCAGGGGGAGTTTTTTCTTTTTTTTTATTATAATCGCAAAAACCTTCTTTTTCAGCTCACTGATTATGCGGTCACGTGTCCACGCCCTGCTCTTCATTTCGATCTAAGTGAAGGGCTGAGTTTCCCTTCTTTCTTTTTTTTTTTTTTTTTTCTTTTTTCTTTTTTTTTACCACTTCAGCAAGTACTATCGCAGAGATTTTACGTTCATTTGTTGTCTCTCGATTTGACATCATTGTGGTATTTTCCCCTAATTTTATTTATTTATTTTTTCCTTTTCTTCCTTTTTCTCTTTTTCCCCTTCCCTCCCCCTTTTTTTTCACATGCTTACTTTTGTTTTTATCTTTCTATTCTTCCCCTGCCCTTGTTTTCTCTCCCACCCCCCCCACCCATTCTCCTTTGGTCCGCCCTCTGTCTTCTTCTTACTGGTCTTACTAAGGTACCGCAGCTCTCTGTTATTTTTTCTAAATATTTCTTCTAGGTTTTGAACATTTTCCCCAAATGTTGTTATGTATGTTGTCGTCACTGCTACTTAGGAATCCATTCTACAGTGGTATTCTATTCGCTCGAATCATTCTCTTACATCTGATTTTTTTATACTTAGCCACTTCTTTGGGATTAGTCCCTTAGCAGCGTTCAGCAATTGGCATTAGTATTTTCCCGTATTGTGTATTTAATGCTTTTGATTCATGAAAAAGACACGTCTGCAGGCTGTTTGTTAACTTTTTCCAGTTATTTCTTCTGTATACTCCATGATTTCTTGCCAGTATTCTTTAATTTTTGGGTTTACCAAATCACATGGTAAACGGCCGTATCATTGTGGCCCTCTGTCCACATCCCCTCCAACCCTGTGGGGATTTGTCCGGTTGATATTTATGAATTTGATTGGGCATCAAGTACCATCTAGCCAATAGCTTATAATTCGTTTATATTGTGTTTATATGTGTTGCATAGTTATGTACTGTTACAATCATTCTCTCAACTTGTTGGTCCTCTAATTTTGTGCCAATTTCTTTTTCCCATTTCTCTATGTAGGGGGGTGTCTCTTGTCCTTCCGAGTCTGTCAGTATTCCATACACACGCCCCCTTGGGGCGCGCACACGAGAGCATCCGTGACCACCGGGTCCAGAGGACCCAGCGCATCACGGATCACGGTAAATGGCTGCTGACAGCGACCATTTACCACATGATCACTCCGTCAAATGACGGAGCGATCACATGTAAACAAAGCAGTGTGATATCCGGTTCCTCTCTCCCCTCTCCGTCCAGTGTGAGCGGAGAGGGGAGAGATCGGATGCAGCAGCGCTGTTGGCTGGATGTGTAGTGCCCACAGCGATGCTCAGTGACAAATCCAGCCATCCATCCCTCTGTATAAGCCATCCACACTCAGCCATCCCGCCATCCACGCTCAGCCATCCACGCTCATCCATCCCGCCATCCACGCTCATCCATCCCGCCATCCACGCTCATCCATCCCGCCATCCACGCTCATCCATCCCGCCATCCACGCTCATCCATCCCACCATCCACGCTCATCCATCCTGCCATCCACGCTCAGCCATCCAAGCTCGGCCATCCCACCATCCACGCTCAGCCATCTTGCCATTCATACTCATCCATCCATGCTCAGCCATCCCTCTGTCATACTTATCCACCCATCCAAGCTCAGCAATCCATACTCAGGAATACTCATCCATCCATGTTCAGCCATCCCATCCACCTTCAGCCGTACCCAGCCATACCCAGCCATACTCAGCCGTACTGAGCTGTACCCAGCCATGCTCAGCCATACTTGGCCATACCCAGCCATACTCAGCCATACCGAGCTGTACCCAGCAATGCTCAGCGATACCCAGCCATACTCAGCCCTACCCAGCCATGCTCAGCCATACCCAGTCGTGCTCAGCCATACCCAGCCATACCTGGCCTCTGTATGTGGCTAGGCTGTGGAAGTCTCCCACGTGGTATCGCCATACTTAGGATGAGTAGGAGAATCTATTTTGGGGAGTAATTTTTGGTATGTACATGGTATGTATTAGAAATATTGAATAAATGGACAACTTTGTGTTAAAAAATAAAATGTGTTTTCTTTCCACATTTTCCAAAAATTTGTAGAAAAAAATGACATGTTCAAAAGACTCATTATGCCTCATAGATTATATGTTGGGGTGTTTACTTTCAAAAATGGGGTAATTTTTAGGGCATTTCCAGTGTCCTGGTGCTCCGGGGTCTTCAAAAGTGTAAGAGGCAGTTAGGAAATTAGATGTGTAATTTATGATCCAGAACACATGATGGCGCTCCCTGCATGTTGGGCCTCTGTATGTGGCCACTCTGTGTCGTAGTATCGCCATACTCGGGAGGAATAGCAGAATGTGTTTTGGGGTGTAGTTTGTGGTATGCATATGCAAAGCAGCGTGATATCCGGTTCCTCTCTCCCCTCTCCGTCCAGTGTGAGCAGAGAGGGGAGAGATCGGATGCAGCAGAGTTGTGGGCTGGATGTGTAGTGCCCACAGCGATGCTCAGTGACAAATCCAGCCATCCAGCCATCCATCTATCCCTCTATATAAGCCATCCACACTCAGCCATCCCGCCATCCACGCTCAGCCATCCACGCTTATCCATCCCGCCATCCACGCTCAGCCATCCCACCATCCACGCTCAGCCATCCCGCCATCCATACTCATCCATTCATGCTCAGCCATCCCACCATCCATACTCATCCATCCATGCTCAGCCATCCCTCTGTCATACTTATCCACCCATCCATGCACAGCCATCCATACTCAGCAATACTCATCCATCCATGTTCAACCATCCCATCCACCCTCAGCCATACTCAGCCGTACCCAGCCGTACTCAGCCATACTCAGCCGTACCGAGCTGTTTATCTCGTGTTAGTAGAAGTTTGGTTAGAGACGATTCGCGCTTTTCACACTTCAGCTTATTTTGATCATTTTCTGCGGTTCAGTTTGTGCTTGTGAGGTTTGTATCTGCTTTTCAGTGCGTGTTGGTCAGTTCGTAACCTGCCTAGCAGGCCGTTCTGGTCCGCTCGTTCCTGATTTTCAGGTCGCTCTTCATAGGCCTTGCTGTTCTTCAGTGCGTTTGTTATAAGTTTGTTTGTTTGACCAGCCGACCGTTTTGAAGCCATGTTGCGTGGATGTACTCGTTCTCGAGTTCGTGCTGCGTGGGGACTTGGTGTTGGGGTTAATACTTTGACCCAAGGTCCAGTCCATGAACAGGGCGAGCAGGAGTTAATGGATGAAGAATTGGTTGCGCCAGCATGACCAATTCTCGCACATGCCTTTGCTCCGTGAGATCCGTGAGAATAATCCTGAGGATTTCAGGAACTATCTCAGGATGACAGACCCCGTTTTTGAACGTCTGCTGGCTATGCTGGCCATGCTGGCCCCCTATATCAGCAGGCACGATACCTGCATGAGGCAAGCCATCACTGCGTAGCAGAGGCTAGTTGCCACTTTACGTTACTTGGCGACTGGGAGAAGTCTTCAGGACTTGAAG